>NC_133861.1:27294407-27383661 GCF_044706935.1 Curcuma longa | reverse complement strand
TCCCAACACCCTTGCCCGATCGTCCAGATCAGGACTTCCACTGCCTAGTCTAACCAACTAGGTCTTCTCGCTCACTTCCACACATCCAAACATCAAGTCCTGTTTGGATCAACCCTTGGTCAAACTGACCAGACGTAGGTGTATTGTTAAACATCGAAACTCTAGGCAAGATCTTAGTGCATCTTGCACCAACACTTTCATTTTCTACCCTTTTGCTAAAACCTATGAAAAAGCTAAGGTTTCATCCTTATTTTTCATGAAATAAACCCAAGTAAATCTAGAGTAATCATCTACAATTACCAAATAATATTTATTCCCTATAAGTGAAGGGGTGTTATGACAATCAAATAAATCTAAATGCACTAATTCTAAAGGTAAAGTAGTGCTAGTTAGAGTTTTACCTTTGTGTGATGATTGAGGTTGCTTACCCTCTTGGCATGCATCACACATCTTGTCCTTGACATATTTGACTTTTGGTAGTCCTTTCACCAACTCCATTTTAGCCACCTTGGCGATGTTATTCATGTTGATGTGTTAAAGCCTCCTATGCCAAAGTCATCATTCCTCTTCTTTTGACATGAGACACTCAATAGAGGAGTTAAAAGCAAAAGACAAATTTATATAGTAAAGGTTTTGGTCCCTATATTCTTCTAATATCACAATTTTCAACCTTATTTGTCTAACTAGATATTTGTTTGCATGAAATTTAACTTGATAGCCCGAATCACATAATTGACACACACTAAGCAAGTTAAACTCCATGTCCTTAACTAAAAGAACTTTATGAATTGTAATTGTGGGTGATACCTCAATTGTACCTCTACCTATGATTTTAAATTTTTTACTATTTCCAAATGACACCTTTCCTTTCTTGATGTATTTTATTTTTGTAAACTTGTTTACATCTCTGGTCATGTGACTTGAACACCCGCTATCCATGATCTACATGTTAGTATCCTTCTTCTCTCTTACCTATACAATATAAAATATATCACATTTTGGAACCCAAAAACTAGATTCACTAACATTTTGTAAATATCTTTTAGGGACCCAAGTTTGTCTTATTTTACCCTTAGTGATTGGTTTGTTTAATGCATTTTGTCTTCCTACTAGGGAAATGTAAGAAAGCTCCTTAGGTCTATATCCTATTCTGACCTTGTTATAAATGACTCTTTGTCTATTTAGTATCATGTCAAGGTTCCTAGATCCAATTATAATTTTATCTAAATATTTCCTTAAATCAACAATTTTATTTTTCAATTTAGCATTTTTCTCATTAAGTTCACTAGAGTCACTAGACTCACATGCATTGTTCCTAATAGTCCTAAGCTCCTCTTTTAATGCATGTGATTTAATCTCAGAAATAACCTAGAGTCTTCAAAGAACCCCTTCAATTTCTCTAGATTTCTCTGATTCTCTTGAATTCCAGATCTAGATCAAGAAGTCACGGCGGAAGCAGATCAGCTGAAGAAACCCTCAACAACAGATCTTCCTTTGAAATTGTAGTTGAACATGGCTCGTAATCTTCCTTAGAGATCTGAAAATCAATTGGAAGGGAAAGAACTTGAAGATCCGACCGCGCGAGATCGAAAACAGAGGAAAAAATGATGAAGAAGAGAATGCTACAGTAACCGCAATTTCTCGGTAATGTAGCTTCTCGTTATAACCGGGTATTGTGCTTAGTTGGTTCGGCTAGCTTGGGTTAAACCTGAGTTAGCTTGATTCAATCAATTTCAATCAATTTAGCTCCAAATTGGCTCCGGTTTAGCTCTAATTCACACTTGAATCATGAATCATGAAAGTTGGCTTGATTTGATCTCAATCGGGCTCAATCGTGGTTCAATTTGGATCCTACAAAGAGTCAAGTTCAATTAATACAAAATTAATTATCAAATCACAGAAATTAGATCAATCATCTAAATATACATTATACCATAAATGCAATCAAATCATATCCATTAAGCAATTAATTGTTCATAAAAAACCCAAAATAAATCAATAAAATATAATAAAATCCTAACTCATTAGTCATCGACTCCTCTAGAGTTAATACATAGTGATCTATATGACTTAAAATTCGTACAAACTAGAGGAGGTAAAATTATTTTATTACTTTTATCAATGACTGCACGAGATTCTATTATGTCTTTCTTTTAAGAAGTAAAGACGAAGCCTTAGATGTTGGTGCAATCTTGTCTCAAGTATCATTTAATTTTAATGTTTGGCTAAATGAATTTAAGTTAGGCAATGTTAGTGATCTAACATGTGTGAATTGAGTAAAAAGGAAAGTCCAAATTTGAAGTCTTGGCAAATGGTAAAGTCCCAGAAGTGCGACCTCTTAACAAATGGTGAAGTCTCGGAGGTGCGGTCTCTTGACAAATGGTGAAGTCCCAAAGGTGCGGCCTCTTGGCAAAAGGAAGACTTAGCATGACGAAGCCGATGGAAAAATAACTGGTAGACTCTGATTCTCTTCCAAATAGGTAAAGTTCAAATGTTCCGGTAAAGGCTCCAACTCCAGCTGTGACTGCTCAGTAGATATGGGTGATACCTGGGGCTCAGTGCAATCCCCTACACTCACATACCTATCCTCTAAATCTTCTGATACAATCAATAATGGTGGTCCCTGGGGCTCAGTGCAATCCCCTACACCCATGTGATCATCTCCATCTGAAGGTAAATCATAACTAGGCTCCATATCAGCTTCCTGTATAGTTAAAACATCCTCTACAACATCATCCAAAATGAAATCAACCTGTGCCACTGTGTCTTCTGTGAAGTCCCTAAAAATTGCTATCTTCCTCTTGTTCATCAACCAAATTTATAGGATCAATTGATAAGGAAATTGGACTTGGACTTGGACTTGGTACACAATTAACTGTTGTAAAGTCCATTTCAGAGTTGATTTGGACTACAAATTGAGCTACAGGAATTTCTTCATGAAAATCTGATTTTTGAGTGCTTGTACATGAAGTAGACTCCCCATTCTTCAAAATTATTTCATTAAAATTTTCTTCAAGATTTGGAATTTCTTGAGAATGTAATTGATTTGATCCTTGAGCTTGGATTTGACTCATACTGCTTGCAATTTGTCCAATGTGTCTTTCAATGTTTTGAAAAATAGAATCATTCTGATTGTTGATCGGTTCTTGTTGTTGCAAGCTTTGTTGCAATCTCTCCTCAAGATTTTGTAGTTGTTGAAAGATAAACCCATTAGAACTCCCATAATCTCCATGGTGTGCAATGGACTTTTGTTGATCTTGAAATGCAATGGGTTGCTGAAAATTGCTTGAATTCTGTCCACTTTGAAGTAGCTGTTGTTGGAACTGATTTGGAGGTTGAATTGGTTGGTTTTGATGTTGAAAATTTACTTGAAAGTTCAAGGAAGGTTGCTGAAAATTATCTCTTTGAAAATGCTGATTTTGGGGCTGCTGAAAACTGTTTAAATGCTGAAATTGTGGTTGCTGAAATCTTGAGTATTGAGGCTGTGAATTATAGAATTGTGGCTGAAAATTATTGAATTGTTGCTGAAAATTCTGTGGTTGTTGGTAAGGATGCTGAAAATTTTGATTTTGATGCTGAAATTGGTTGTTCACTTGTTGAAATTGTTGAGAAGGCGGTTGGAAATCTTGTTGAAAATGTCCACTCTGAAAATTGTATTGATTCTCTTGATAAGGCTGATGAAAACTCTGAAATTGGGGTTGATATTGCTGTTGAAATTCCTGAAAAGGTGGTTGTTGATAAAATGAGTTTCCATCCATTTTATAAACCAACAATGATCAAAGCAACAATAAAGAAAAATGAAAAGATGCACAAGCTCAAATCAAACAATCTCTACTAGTTATTTCCCCGGCAACGGCGCCAAAATTTGATAGAGCCCACAAATAGTGTCACGAATGAGCCTCAAATTAGAATTTATAATCGAAAACCCTTAGCTCACAAAACAAATGTAATATAGGGGCCACGAGTCGTATTTTTCCAAGGACTAGTAGAAAGGTTGTATGAATCAAGCTAGAATGTCGTTCTTTTTGGGTTTTTCAAATATAGATGGGGTTTTGATGTTTTCAACGAAATGTAAATGAAAGAAACAAATGGAATGAAACCTATTCTTGAAGCTGATACTATCAAGCAAGAAAGCTAGAATGGCAAAACCTAACAATGTAGTAATGAAAAAGAAACAAATGCAACAATCAAAAGCAAGAAACATGAAATCAGAGATAAGGTCTAACAAGCAAATGTATGGATTCAATCTAAGGCAACAATGCAAAAAGTAAAATTCTAATTTTAATGTATGAACTCAAAACATCACAAGCTGATAAAGGATGAAATTCAGATTCAATCAAAGTTGAATATCTGATCTCTTGAACAACTATCTCAATTGTAGGACACAAACACAATCAGACTGATCAAATACAATGAATTACAACTACATTAAATCCTTCGACTAATAAAATCTGATATAACATCAAGAATTGATACAGAATTGATATGGAACAGTAATCAATATCCTGAAACTTAACAATATTAACCAGCTATCAGAGAGTAAAAGAAAATCAAGGAATCAAAGAGTAAATCAAATGACAGAATTCAACTACACAAACTAGTGAATCAATCAAGCAATTTGAATTCAAATTCATAACAGAACTGATTAATAGAGTTTCAAAAATCAACAAACAGAAACAGATGAAAACAGTAAAACAGAAATGAAATCAGATCTCAGATCTTCCCTTTCCTCTTGATTCCCTTCTTGCCGTCACACAAGATCTAATCAAAGATTAGAAATTCCATAGTACAATCACGTAGCTTAGCTCAACATGAGTGAAATCGGATCTGAACAAACACACATAAGAAACCCTCTCACGATGAGCAAAACAGAGCAAATCCATAATCAGCTGTAAATCGGAGATCTTCACTCTAATTCTTGAAACCGAACTTGAATGCTTGTGATTTAATCTCAGAAATAACCCAGAGTCTTTAAAGAACCCCTTCAATTTCTCCAGATTTCTTTGATTCTCTTGAATTTCAGATCCAGATCAAGAAGTCACGACAGAAGCAAATTAGCTGAAGAAACCCTCAACAACAGATCTTCCTTTGAAATTGTAGTTAAACATGGCTCGTAATCTTCCTTAGAGATCTGAAAATCAATTGGAAGGGAAAGAACTTGAAGATCCGGCTACGCAAGATCGAAAATAGAGGAAAAAATGATGAAGAAGATAATGCTACAGTAACCACGATTTCTCGGTACTGTAGCTTCTCATTATAACTAGGTATTGTGATTAGTTGGTTCGGCTAGTTTGGGTTAAACCTGAGTTAGCTTGATTCAATCAATTCAGCTCCAAATTGGCTCCGGTTCAGCTCTAATTCACACTTGAATCATGAAAGTTGGCTTGACTTGATCTCAATTGGGCTCGATCGTCGTTCAATTTGGATCCTACAAAGAGTCAAGTTCAATTAATATAAAATTAATCATCAAATCATAGAAATTAGATCAATCATCCAAATATACATTATACCACAAATGCAATCAAATCATATCCATTAAGCAATTAATTGTTCACACAAAAATCTAAAATGAATCAATAAAATACAACAAAATCCTAACTCATCAGTCATCGACTCCTCTAGAGTTAATACATAGTGATCTATGTGACTTAAAATTCATACAAACTAGAAGAGGTAAAAAGTATTTTATTACTTTTAACAATGACTGCACGAGATTCTATTATGTCTTTCTTTTAAGAAGTAAAGACAAAGCCTTAGATGTTGGTGCAATCTTGCCCCAAGTATCATTTTTTTTAATGTTTGGCTAAATGAGTTTAAGTTAGGCAATATTGGTGATCTAACATGTGTGAATTGAGTAAAAAGGAAAGTCTAAGTTTGAAGTCTTAGCAAATGTTAAAGTCCCGGAGGTGCGACCTCTTGGCAAATGGTGAAGTCCTGGAGGTATGGCCTCTTGGCAAATGGTGAAGTCCCGAAGATGCGGCCCCTTGGCAAAAAGAAGACTTAGCATGATGAAGCCGATGGAAACATCTCAAGCAAGTGCAAGGATAAGGAGTCGTGGGCTCGAAAGCATCTAAAAAGGGCACGAGACTTGTGAAAGATGTTTGAAGGTGTGAGTCTAGGCTAAGGGATGAAAAAGAAAGCTGAAAGCTGAGTTTCAGCTTCATCAGTTGACTAGGATGATACCAGTCGACTAGTGTCCTGATCTAAAATACACAGAAAGATTAGTCGAGTGAAAAACAGAGACCAGTCGACTGATAGTCCCAGTCGACTGGTATTTGAACGTTGGGGTTGACAGTTGAAGAAATAATATAATCTATAGTAGCTGTTGGAGCCCACCAGTCGATTGGTTCTAAAACAGTCGACTGGTATCGTGAAAATATAAAAAGACAGATTCAAGCTTGGAGACAACAAGGGGTTTTCACTTTCTCATCTCTGTAAGATCTTCAAGCTCTATCAATCTCTCAAACTCTTCCTCCAAACTTCTCTATACATTTGTAAGAGGAAGAGATCAAGTGTTAGGATTTCTCCACCTTCAAAGTTATTTTGAGAGGGAGAAAGCTCATAGTGAAAAGGTTTTGGTGGTGTGTGTGAATCCTTAGATTAGTCACTTCGAGGAGGTGTATACCAAGTAAATCAAGGGGTTAGCATTGCTCTTATTGTCTTTAATCTTATTTTTGTTCTTGTCTTGTGCTTCCGCTAACATATTACAGGCAAGATCGAAAAGTAGCTATTCCCCCCCCCTCTAGCAAACGTAACGGTCCTAACAAGTGGTATCAGAGCAAGGTTAGCTTCGGAAGAACTTGTTGGTGCAATAGTTGCCCCAAGTGCATTGAGTTTCAATGTTTGGCTAAACTATGTTTGAAGTTAGGCAATTCTTGTTGATCTAACATGTGTGATGCAAGTTTGCAGGAAAGTCCAAGCGTAGTCTTGGCAAAGGAAAGTCCAAGCGTAGTCTTGGCAAAGGAAAAGTCCAAGGGTGGTCTTGGCAAAGGAAAAGTCCAAGGGTGGTCTTGGCAAGGAAAAGTCCAAGGGTGGTCTTGACAAGGAAAAGTCCAAGGGTGGTCTTGGCAAAGACTTGACATGACAAAGCTGATGGAAGCATCTCAGGCTAGTGCAGGGAGGCATGAGGCTGTGGGAGGTGTTTGAAGGCCGAGGTCTAGGTCAAGAGAAGCTGAAATGGGATTTTTCAGCTTCACCAGTCGACTGGCCCTGCCAGTAGTCGACTGCTCATAAATCAGACGCACACAGAAAGATCAGTCGAGCCAGAGGAAGACAGGAGTCGACTGGGCAGTCGACTGGTGTTATGGTTAGTCGACTGTTTCCAGTCGACTGGTCTTGGACAGTCGACTGCTATTTGAACGTTGCAGAAAATAGGCAAGCATTTAATGCGCTTTAATGCGAGATTTTGTTGTCGATTGAAGGCATCAGTCGACTGGCCCTGCCAGCAGTCGACTGATGTTGCAGAGATTATAAAAGAAGCCTGCACGAGAACAACCTAATCTTTTTGCTATTCTTTCATTCTTTTGTGCTTCTTTTGAAACGTTTGTGTTCTCTATTCTCTGCTTTTTCCTCTCCTCCTAGACAATATTTCATATCATATTGAGGAGATCGAGAAAGGTGTAAAGGTTTCTCCGCCTTCGAGTTTTCGAGTTTACCCAAGTGAAAGCAAGTAAAGATCAGGCCTAAAATGTTCGATACAATATTTGTCGGATATGCCCATAATAGTAGTGCATATCGTTTCATAGTTCACAAGTTAGACATTCCTGATATTCATATGGGAACAACTACAGAATCTTGAAATACGATATTCTTTAAAAATGTATTCTCAAATAAGAAGGAAAACGTTCAAAGTGATAACAACGGAAGTTCTAACGAAAAAGACATTTCTAAACTTAGTTTTTGTAAAAGAACTATTGACGATCAAAGCGAAGAGCCACGTCGTAGCAAACGGGCTAGAGTTAAGAAATTATTCGGGTCAGATTTCATGACTTTCATGTTGGAAATAGACCCAAGAACATTAAGTGGGAGCTCTCTCTAGTCCCGATGTCCCAATTCTTGGGATAAATCCTAGTGCAATGTGCGTGTTCTCACGTTTCAAAAACGTGCGCAACGAAAATATACAAGAATAATTAAAACTAATTATCATCACACACGCATGCATAAATAAGAATTAACAATGTACAAAGCATGGCAAGAAATTAAAATTTTAGAATAAAAGATTATTCTACACATACAAATAAAATTTACAGAGAATTAAATAATTCTGCACGTACCTTTCCGATGACGTTTGAGCAGGATTGGTATCAATCGAGCGGTCCTCGTCGAAGTCCCACCTCTACTGGTGATCCACGTCAAATTCTTATCTGGACGGCTTCGGAAGCCATGAGTCACGTCATCGTCTTCGGTACTAGCCGATGATCGATGACAATCGAATCGAGAGAAGCCTTGTTCCGGAAACCACGCAATAATTGTCGCGATCGTTCCGAGACTTTCTAACTATTACTGAGAATCATATTCTCGATGTAGTTTCGGCGATCAACCGTTGACCGTCGATTTTAGGACAAACTGATCGGAACTATTTTGATAATGATGAAACAATTGTCCGAGAGCTTCGCAAGCTCTCGGTAGCAAACCCTAATTTTCTGCATTCCCTTGTGACGCTTATTTTGACAACGATTTCATAAATTGCGGGAAAAGGAAAAACAAAACAAATCCTTTTCTCTTCCTCTCCGATACTACCACAGCCGAAAATAGGACACGAAGAACAATACCATACAACCACAAACACAACTCTCCTTGTTATTCACACGGTTGTTGTTACCAAATGTTGTCTAAAATAACTTTCGATCATTGAGTCTGAGAGAGAGACAACCCAGACCTCTCTATACTACTTTAGCGATAGTTAGGGGTTTGGTAATAAATAAATAAATAATTTTGATAGGTGTTACTGACAAACAAATAAGGGAAATTATATAAATAAAATATTCCCATACAAAACGATCACATCATCACTCCAATGAACTGGTTACCTTTAATCAACATCCACGTTTAACTCTTAACATCCAATGTCTCCAGCAGTGAGATCGGCTGCTTGATTAATCAAAGAGTCTAAACGTGCTAGTCTCGACAGAATCGATGACGTTCACGCTCATCAATTCCTTGACTATGGATAATTTTAATACATTCATAATTGCACATATAGAGATGCTCACGAGTTGTGATCTAATCATAAATTCTCTCATACTATGAATTGTATTGTGGATATTCAATATTTTAGTTTAAGATTCAATCAAACACATATGGAATGTGCACTCAAATAGTAAATTGCTATTTATCCAATAAATAGTATAACCGTAAGACGATTGTCTTAGGACACCTCTCAAATTTAATACCAATGTGGAAAGAAGTTGTGAATAGTGAAATCGAGTCCATTATGAATAACCATACTTGGGAATTAGTGGACCTTCTTCTGATAATAAACCATTAGGTTGTAAGTGGTTACTAAAACGCAAGTATAAAGCTGACAGATCGATTAATAAGTATAAGGCCAGACTTATAGCCAAAGGGTACAAGCAAAAGGAAGGTCTTGACTACTTTGATACCTACTCACCGATGACAAGGATTACATCTATACGAGTGCTGATAGCCATCGCGGTACTGTATGACCTTGAAATACATCAAATGGATGTTAAGACTGCGTTCTTAAATGATGAGTTGAAAGAAGAAATTTATATGAAGCAACCCAAGAGGTTCGTGGCTCCAAGAAAAGAGAAAAAGGTGTGTCAATTTGTTAAGTCATTGTACATACTTAAGCAAGCGCCTAAACAATGGCACAAAAAATTTGGCAAAGTAATGTTGTCAAACGAATTCAAAATAAATGAATGTGACAAATGCATTTATATCAAAAATAAACCTGAAGGTCATGTAATCGTCTGTCTATACATAGAAGACATACTTATAATGGGCAGTAATCATGAGATAATCATGACTACAAAGAAAATGTTGATCAAAAATTTTGATATGAAAGATATGGGTCGAGCAGATGTTATATTGGAAATTAAAATTCTCAGGACATCTGATGAGATAGTTCTGACACAATCTCATTATGTAGAGTCGGTATTGAAAAGGTTTAATGTGTACGATCTCTCTACAGTGAAAACAACTATGGATCTAAGTCAACATTTAGCGAAAAATCATGGTGAGCCCATATCGCAATTGGAATATTCTCGGATAATAAGCAGTTTGATGTATCTCACAAACTGCATACATCCAGATATTGCCTGTGCGGTCAATAAGCTGAGTCGTTTTACGAGTAATCCATATGACACCTATTAGAAAGCATTGATGCGAGTTCTTAGATATTTGAAATATACTATAAACTATGGATTACATTACGGAAGATATCCTGTCACGCCCCGAGAGACGGCTATCCGAAAAATTTCGACAGCATCTCCCCTGTAACAATTTAACTTTTCCTGAATACATAGTATGACAGAGGCCCACATGGCCATCTATAATCCAACATATATACACAAGGGCCCACACGGCCATAACTACATATACACACATGCATCCACTACTACAAAAAATCCACATACAACAACGAAAATGTCAAAGCACCACAATAGTACTCACAATAAAATCCAAACAAAAACCATACGAAGTACTCAACAATCCAAAACATATGAAGGGAGACCAACTTCGCTTTGCTGTGAGATGGGGGCAGTCCGACAGAATTCCAAGCTTCAATATCCTTATCTGCTACCTGAGGAGACAGAAAATCCCAGGGTCTGGGTGGTGAGTATAAAAATACTCAGTGGGTGATAATTAGCATTTTCTATAGATAAATTAGGATTAGATTGAACCGGTTTGATCGCATTTCATATCATAAATAGGGTGTTTTGAGCTGATTCTTTATTTGGATGAAATTTCGGTGGTAATTCATTTTGTAGGAAATTCAATTTGGAGAAAAATCAATTTTGGCTCAAATCCGTATCAATTCGGATTCAATTTGGCTAGATTGGGTTCAAGATCAGCTCGGTTCAAGTCATGGTTCAGCTGGATCAGTTTGATTTGGCTCAAATCTGAGCTAAGCTTAAGTTGAGCTCAAGTCAAGGTTGAGCTCGGGTCTAATGGCAGTGTGGTCAACCAGTTCAGAACATCAAAAGCACCGCGCGAGGGTTCGCGCAAGGCGGGGCTCGCTCGCACTAGGGTTTTACTGCGATTCTTCTACGATTTTCTCCTCTTCTTCATCACCGAGCCCCACTGCCCTCCCTTCAAGTTTTCAGTCATCTCCAAACGGTGCTAGCCATTCCGATAGTCGACGAAGACCTCATCCTCCACAGTCCCCTTCCCTGTCGTTCAAGCATCTCCGCTGTGAGCAGTTGTTCCATCGGACGGTCGCCGCCGACAGCCACTGCATTCGCCTCCACTAAAGCACGAAGACAACCTTGGTCTCTGTCTGCAGTTGTAGCAGAGCTTACCTTGGCCTCTGTCTACGGTTGAAGCAGAGCGTCTCCGATCTTCTTCATCTCTTCACCGTCGCCGGAAAAGGGTAAGTAGGGTTTGTTTGTCTTGGTTTACTAACTTGTTTGCAGTTGTAGCAGGAAGGCGAACCATGGTTGACGTTCCCAGAGCTTTCCCCTTCTCTGATTTTGTCTCGCCGTGAGCGCAGCGGCGAGATCCACCCTCGTTGGCACAGATCCGCCTTCAATGTCTGCTGGCATTCGTTTTGTGGTTGATTGGGAACGATTTCCCTAACCCTAGCTAAAAATTCATTCCGTTGTTCCTTAGATGTTTTCATTCCTTACATATGTTAATAGTTTTACTTGATTCAAACCCCCCCCCCCCCCCCCCCCCCCCCCCCCCCCCCCCCCCCCCCGTGAACTCTAATCTCTAACCTTAATTGCTAAACCTAATTTTCTAACTCTGATATTAATGTCTAACAGTGATTCTAACTTGGTTCTTTGGTGTTTTGTTGTTCGATAGCATGAGGTTATGTGGATTTCAGTTTGGAATTGAACAATTTAGTTTGGAACTGTATAAGATATTGGAGTAAATGGTTGGTTAGCTGGATGATGTATAGGATTGTATGCAATATGTTGAACAGCTTGTATTTGTTGGGAATAGAATTGATTATGGAATTCATGATAATGGTTGGTATGTTAATGGGTGTTGAGTTGCTAGCAATCTGAGTATGAATTTGATACAGTGAATGTTGGATTAGAATCAATTGTTTGTGGATGTATGTTAATGAAGCTTCTTCATGGCATTGAATTCTTGTGGTAATTTTGGAATCATGATGCAACCGGTTGTATGCTTGTGTGTCTCAGTTTGATGCATGTTCGATTAGTTGTATGTCTTGTAATTGAAAGCATGTTGTATGTGGAGTTTGTATGAATAAAATTTATGTTGTATGATGTTAATTATGTGTTGTATAACTTGTAAAATGCATGTATAAAGTGTTGTGTGATTAGTGTAAAACTTGTGGGACATTGTGTGAATCTTGTATGGTTTATGTTGTATTGTATATTAGAGTGTAGATTGTAATTATTGTGAATCATTGTAACTTAGATGTAGTATGACATTATGTGTTTAGGATGTATAATTTGTATAATGTGCATGTTATTTTGACTTGTATAAGTGTTTGTTGTTGTTCTTGTTTAGTCATTTGTAATAACCATGAATTAAGGTGTATATTGTTGTATGTTGAATGAATGGAACTCATATTGTATATTAACTAGTGTTAATAAATGGATTCATATAATAATTTGTTGAATCTTGGATTTATGTATTGTGCATTATGTATTGTTGAATAATGTTGTAGTTAGGAATTGTATGTGTTGTATATATAATGTGTAGATATGTTGTATAATTTGATCTAATTAAATTGTAAATGATGTATATTTAGGATTCTTTTATTGATTGTTTATTTAATTATGAATAAATAAAATTGTAGATAGTTAGGATGAATAAAACACAATAAAACCCTGCACCATGAGTCTAGGATAGAATTTCCTGTTATTGAGTCCAAGAGAAACGACCCGGGCCTCTCTATATTACATTAGCGATAATAAGGGGTTTGGTAATAAATAAATAATTAATTTTGATGGGTGTAAGTGACACAACCAAATAAGGGAATAAAAGTAAATAAATAACAATAATTTCCCTAATAAAACATCCACATCAGTGGGTACTAGACAGAAGTGAACAACATAAAGATATATGCATAGATATCAAAGATATACAGTCTCAACAAATGATACATAATGAAAAGGGTCAATATACAACGACCAACTAACAGGTAACAGGAATTATGCAAATGTAAACAATGCATGTAATGTCACACCATGCAACAACCATATATCAAACAAGTGCAACAAATAAGTGCAACAACTATAAATGCAATAACTACCAACAACTACATGCACACATGCAACACACGACAATATGCATGGTCACTATCGGCTCGCCACCCCTAGACACCCACACAATGAACTGGGATGCACGACAGGACAACTGCACACACTCCAATAACAAACCACTACATGTGAGTCGAGAGTGGGGAAATATCTCCGGAGAGCTATCAAGCTGCCTGGTCACTATCTGCACTTAACATCCCCAAACACCTACACAATGAACTGGGATGCACGACAGGAGTCACCTGCTCTAACAACAGACCAACTACACGCAAGGGGGAGGGGTAGTATCCCAGGAGAGCTATCTAGCTAGTCCTGGTTTCACCCACACAATACTATAATGCTCTCACTGTACCACTGTCAACAATGGTCTAGTGAGAGCCAACAACAATAACATGTTATGATGCATGCTCAGTTCAACAGATAACTACTATATCTACCAAGATGTATTCAACATTAATAATGATAAGTCAGCACAGATGAACAACAATTAATGAGACTGTATTGAAGATAAACAGAGCATATCAAGGTCAACGGTAAGTGTCAAGCAATGAATTAAGCAACGAATGAAATAAGGATAGCAACAAGATGATTAACAATAGGATTATACTAAATCATGCACTACAAAAAGAAGACTTGTGTTGATCAAGCACAGGAGTACCCACCTGGTGTGATACACGTCAAAATCAAAAACTCTCTGTATAATAGGATCTATAATCAAGGTCCTGCAATTATACAAAATGCAACGCCCTCTTAATACAATATTATATTAAATTTTACCATAGTAAACCCCAACCAAATCTCACATCTCAACTGAATCTAATCTAACCAAGTCCAATTAATATAACTCAATCCGATTAACCTAATTAAATCAACACAACTCGATCGAATTAACTCAACTAGTCTAGTTAACTCAAGTTAACCTTAATCGGATTAAGAATTAACTCTAACCCAAATCAACTCATCATTTTCAATTAATCTAATTAAATTAATTAATCAATTATTAACTAACTATTAAAACTAATTAATGCTTTAACTGATCGATTCATTAATTATCTAATTAATGTTGTTTAACTATCAGCAAACCTTAACTTATCAGACACCCATGAACAGATCCAAGAATCAACTAGGATCTAACAGGTCCACAACCTAACAGGAAATAAACCTTTAATCGGATCAATCTTCAAAATTCTACAAATTTCCACTACAACCCTAACTACAACCGAAGTTAAATTAATCTAACCACCTCTAACTTGATCTAAAACTCAGGCTAGAACACGAGTCAGGATCATTTAAAATTATCAATTAATCACCTAACTGGTTCAAACACCTAATAGATCCATCCCATTACAAGAGACCTAGCTCCATAATTCACAAAACTGATATATGTCGTCAACAACAGATCCCTAGAAAAACTTAATCGGATCCAAAAAAACACTTACCTCATAGACTTGAATTCCTCACACAAAATTGAATTTGCAGAGGAGCCTAGAACACACGAGAAGGTAGGGAACTCGGTCGGCCGATCACCAAAGAACCTGAAGTTTCGGGAGGAGTACAACCCGTGGTCGGGATCGATTCATCGGAGAGAGAGCGATGGCTGATGGAGAGCGGCTGGAAGGAAGAAGGGTGGCGCACGGCAGTGGCAGGATTGTGGCGGTGTTGAGCAGAGGGCGATCGCATGGTCGGCAGAGGCGTCTTCTCCATGTGAGCAGAAGGGGGACGACGACAACGAGGGCGCGATGTCGGATTATAGCAAGCGGCGACATCGGATGTTGTTGGTCTTCTCCACGCGAGCAGCACGGGTAGAGGGGGTGACAGTGTTGATGACAGAACCAAAGGAGTCAGCGGCAAGCACAAGGGGACGTTCGCGAGGGGTTTTGGGAGAGGAGCTCGGTGGCTAGGATTTCGGCCTCGCCTTCTCTTATAGTCCTCGCCGGTGTGAGAAAATCGACGAAAGCCTCGGCGGCAACGCAGTCATCGAGTGCATGAGGAGGAGTCGCGGGTCGTGTGGAACAGAAAAAGAAAACAACGATTCAGTTATAACGAGGAATAAATAGTAACTTGAACTGGGATAGGATTAGAACTTAAAATCTAGGATTTATTATAGCAAATCAGGTTTAATTTTGATTCGCTTAATTTACTAACCAAACAAATTCCGATTTGACCCAAACTAGTTTTGTTCATTTCGTCTTCTCAAGACGAAAATTTTAATCTATTCCGTTTTGCCAAAATTCTTTTTCATCATGAACCAAACTAAGTTAGTTCAATTTGGTTCAAAACAGATCCATTAAAATTTTTGCATATCTTACATTTACTAACCTAATGGGTTTCGGCTTTAGTGATGAGTTAGGGTTTTATTAATTTTTAATCAATTCATTTTAGGTTTTTTGCATGAAAATAAATTATGAAATAAATCGATTTGATCTTAATTGTCCTATATTGCATAATATGAAGCTTGATTATAATTTTTATGATTTAATGGTAATTTTTGCATTAATTGGGTTTTAATTGATTTTAGGGCTCAAATCGGATCATACTCGAGCTCAATCGCGATCAAATCAAGCCAAATCGAGTCAATTTGCCCAAATTGATCAAGCCCACATGGAGAACATGACCTAGCTCAAGCCTGATCAAGATCCCTGAATTTTTCATAAACCCTAGGCTACCCTAAACCCCAGATCAAAGCTGCATCATCAAATTAGAAATGGACGGCTCAGATCATTTGATTAATTAGAAGGATATAAGCCGAATTTTGAGAAGTGAACAGTGGCCGCTACTGTGCTTCGTTCCCGACGTGCCTCCCCTGCTCACGAATGTAGCTCACGGCGTGCCCCCATCCACCCAATCTTCTTCCGTTGCAATCCTGGATCCCTGAGGAGCTTCAATCCGGTTCGTTGGGCGATAATCGGCGGCTGGACGACGCACGCCGGTGGGGGTTCTTCCAGCGGTGCCAAGCTCTATTCCTTCGAGTTTCGGCGAGGTGCTGAAAAATCCGAAGCCGCCAGTCGACGAGGGGTTCTCTGAAGGTTGCGGAACACATCCAAAGGGTCAGAAACTTCACCGGCGCAAGGAGGAGGAGAGATTTCCGATTTTGCCAGCTGAAAACAAGGTTCTGCATGAGCTTGTTCTTTCCGGAGAGGATTTCTTCAGCTGTTCGTGGCTCTGGTAGCAAGCAAACCGCACCAGCAACCGACGTGAAGACTCCTTATGGATTATTGAACTCACATTGTGGATTAAGCATTTGTTTGACACCGAGATGAGGAGAATCAAAGGAAGAAAGGAGGAGGATGAGTTTACTGTTTTCTGATACTACATTTTCTTGTTTCTGAAATTTCGATTCTGCAATTTCTGATTCTCATTGTAGTTAACAGATTTACCTACTCTTGAATTCATTTCATGTGGTTAATGCTAGTTTAGTTGTTTTGGATTTACTCTAGTTCATTAGCTTCAAATTCTAGTTATCGGTTTTTGATAGTTAGTTAGGCTATTGTTCCGTGCCATTTTGTTTCATCAGTTTTAAGGTTTGATTAGTTCTAGGTCTAAATTCAAGTTTAGTTGTTTCCCTTATTGTTTGATGATGTGTAGAGCTTAGCATTAGTGGTTCCTACAACTTTGGTTTGATTTCTGATTTCCACCAATTTGAGGAAGAAGAGTTGCACTTAGAGATTGTTTCATGCATAGTTTCAAGCATTTCCATTTTAAATTGATAAAACTTGCATTTTAATTCATTTACCAAATTCTAAATTTGCATTTCATTTCAAAATACCGAAACCCCCCATTTTTATAGAAAACCCAAAAAGAACGACACACCCAAGCTCAATTTAAGCAATTTTCTACTAGTCCTTGGAAAAACACGACTCGAGACCCCTATACTTCATTTATTTGAATTTATTATGGGTTTTCGATAAATTTATAAATTCTAATTTGAAGCCCTATCGTGACTCATTACAAATCTAGGGTTGTCAAATTTTAGCGCCGTTGCCGGGGAACACTAGTAGAAATTGTTTGATTTGAGCTTATGAATAATTTCCTTTATTGTTACTTGGATCATTGTTGGGTTCTAAAATGTATGAAAATTCATTTTATCAACAACCATCTTATCAACAATCTGAACAGCAAAAATTTTATTTGCAGGAGCCTTATCAAGATTTTCAACATGTGGATCAACAATTTCAACCTCAATATCAATACCAACAATCTTATCAAGGTTTTCAACAAGTGGATAAACAATTTCAACACCAAATTCAAAATTTTCAACACCCTTATCAGCCACCACAGCAATTCCAACAAAATTACAATTATTTTCAGTCCCAAATTCAAAATTCACAGCCTCAATTTCATCAATTCCAACCACAATTTCAGCCTCCAAACCAAAATTTTTAGCAATTTTCAAACATCTTTCAGCAGCCCCAAAATCTAAATATTCATGGCGATAATTTTCAGCAACATTCATGGAATTTTCAAGAGAATTTTCAGCATCAAAATGCATCATTTCAAGACCAAAATCAATGTCAATCATCATTTTCTCAAAGTGGACAGATTTCACAAAATTTTCAACAGCCCATCTCATTTCAAGATCAACAAAATGCTTACTCAAACCAAGATGATTATGAAAATTCTAGTGAGTTTATTCAACAACAACAAAGGCTTGAGGAGATGATGCAACAAATGTTACGGTAACAACAAGCTCAACAAAGGGCTGCTACAACCTTCTAAAATCTTGAGAGGCAACTTGAACAACTTGTAAGTAGCATGAATCAAATGCAAGCTCAAAGTTCAGAAATTAATTGTGAACCAAGTCCAGGAAACACAGAGGTGCAAGTTGATTTCAGTTTGGATAATGGAGTGGATGCATTGGTAAATGAGGAAGCTGATATGGAGCCTAACCAAATGAGTGTAGGGGATTGCACTGAGCCCCAAGGACCACCATTAGTGATTGAGGTATCAGAGGATTTAGAGGGCAGATGTATGAGTGTAGAGGATTGCATGGAGGCAATACCCCAAGAATCACTTCCTATTAGTATACATTCACTTGATTCAGAGCAGGAACCCTCATCTGAGGAGGATGAAGTTGTGGAGCCATGTAATCAGCAATTAGGGTCTATTTGTGATCACTCCAGTATTTGTCATGCTTTAGGTACCTCCTATTCATCTATGGTTAGTATTCCTGCCCATCATTCAGAAAATGTCATAGAGGTACCAGTTTTTGATTTTGTTGAATGTGATTCATTTCTTTATGCATGCCCTACACAGTCTGATATTGTTATTTCTGCTCTTTCTTACCCCACATGCGTGTGGAAGATGGGTTCTATCTTTGGCCTTGCAAATTTATTTGAAAAATCAGATTGCACACTTCCAAGGTTGATAAAGTCTCCATTTATGCTTAAAAAGACCCCAACAATTCAAGCAACAATCAAGCTTCCCAAGTGGGTGCTCCATCTGAATCTTCTCCGACCACCAAAAAGAATATTTGAGGAGATTATATTAGAGGAAGTTCGATTCACATCACCCACAGCAATTCCACCTCCAAGTTGGGAAATATTACTGAGTCGACTCCGACCATCTGAGATACCATCTAAGGAGGTGAAGAATTTTAAGGAAGCAACTCAGCACATTCATGGCCATATTATGAAGATGTTTACCTCTCCCCGATCCATTCCATTACCGGCGTGAATTTTATTGCTGAATCATCTACAATCGCCAAGACTCAGGGTAGTTTGTTCTAACTTTCTTTTCATTGTTAATACCATTTCCTGTTTTTCTTTTTAATTTTCAGTTTTAAATCAGTAGCAACTTTCCATTATCATGAGCATTTTGGTTTGAAATAAATTCTTGAATTTACCTCATGCATGGTAGGGTAGGGAATAAGTGTATCCCCCCTAGGACTTCTTTACATCATGTTGGAAGCTCTTGAAAGTGAATTAAATTTGATTGATTATTCGAGGAATTTAAGTCCATGGATGAATATTTTTGAAAACTTGGATTACCTTAGTGATGAAACCTAGAATGATGAAATTGAAATGGTGTAATTTTTTTCTACCTAGTGAGGTTTACCCATTTTGTGTGAAGCACTTAGGTGATTGCCACACTAGAACTTGCTTGTATTCTTTCAAGGCTACAATATCTATGATGGGTCCACATTTATCTAGATTTTTAAAATTTTCCCATAACCCATACAATTCCATGTTCCATTTATGCTTCACCACTTATTTTTAACCCTTTTTCACGCCCATTTTTAGCTTAATTTTATACTCTCTTGGACATGGGTATTTTTTATTGTTATTAATGTTCTTTTGCTCGAGACGGTCAAAGATTTAAGTGTGGGGGAGGAGGTGTTCTTTATCATAAAAATTTTTGAAAATTTTTAAAATTGGAGCTAGTTTTCATGGAATTAATGCTACAAGATTTTGGATGTTCAATTTTTATAATTCACCTACTATTTGGACTACAATTAAAGTGTTTCAAGATGATAAGTTGATCAGATTCATTTGAAAAAAAAAAGAAGAAAGGAGAAAGAAGAAAAGAAAGAAAAACAATGTGCTAAGTTTGTAATTTTGAAGCCCTTGTGATTTGCTATGATGTAATCTACTGAAGCTTCTATGTTGTGAAGCTATGAAAGGCTTAAAGAAGTGCTAATACTATGTTTATGATCAGGAATCAAAGTTGAAACAAAAATGAGAAGAAAACAGTTTGGAAAGAAAAAAAATGGTGATGAGCTGTTGAAGTTGTGGAATGGTTTTGCTTCGATTGTCTTTGATAAATCAGATGAAACTCATGGAAGAAGTGGGATTGATATGTGATAATCATGGGCACAAACCAGATTCGAAATTGCATCAAAACAGAAAAAAAACAAAACAGAATGAAAAAAAAATAGAATTTCAGAAATTATTTCAAAGAGAGAGTAAAGTATCAAAAGCTTGGATAAGTTGGTTAATTTCGGTGAAGCTAATTCATTTCAAGCATTTACTGAATAACAAGTTGAGAATCTAATCCAATTTGTTGATGGCAGCAAGAAAAAGAAAGGAAACAGCAAGGAGAACAAAAAGAAAAAAATCCAGAAAAAGTAGAAAACTACAAATTTTGTTTTGATTTTCTCAGCTGAGTTTGTATTTTTCCAGCCACTGATCTGAGCTCAAATTGCAGGAAAATTTGCATGGTTATTAGCATTATCAATCAAGATTCATGATGAAAAAAGAATGGAGGAAAAACAGCAAGAAACAAGAGAGAATAAGCAAAGTTTCAGACTTAATTTCAGAAATTTTCAGAATTAAATGTGCCATTGATACATTGAAATTGCGGTTTCATGTGAAGTGAATTTTGATTTCTGATGACTGGATGCTATTTGTTAGCTCTTGTAAAACCTAAATGTGAAAGAATTGGGTTTGATTTGAAAGGAAAATGCAAAATGGCACATTTCTAGTGAATCTTGAAGCAAAATGGAGAAGAGAGGAAGAGAACTTTGTATCAACGAGGAGAATTTCATAAATTTAGATCAGAATTGCTTCATGGATTTGAAGAACACACTTAAACAAATGCAATACAAGAGAAAGAAATTAGAAAGAGGGCAAGGTTCATTGATTAACATTTAACTATACCCATGTCTACCACTTGCATTTATTCTCTTTTCTTGAATTTCTTTTCTCTTGAAATTTCACTTCTAAATTCCTCTTTCATTTGTTTCAGTTCATGACTTCTCTATGTTTTCAATAAGCCTAGTATACATGGATTCCAAATCATGAATGGTGGTGGAGAGTAGAAAACAAGCAAGCCTATGGTAGTGCATGAACTTGAGTTGCTTGAGTGAGCTTCATTTCACTTTGATCTTGCATTATAAATTAGGATGAGAGCCACTGATATTGTCTATTGAAAACAACCTCGAGAGATTTAGTGTGATGCATTTACCTCAATTAATCATGAAGGGTGAAACTTACTATGCGGTTAACCGAGTACAAGAGTCTAATCCATGGGTTTAAGCTTTTGAGACTCTACAACTTAGATAATTCTCTTTTAATTATTTCTAATCATGATTAAGAATGATCTAGGCGGGTATGATCTTAGTTTATTTTGTTGGCTTGAGCGGGACGCTCAAGGGTAAGTGTGGGGGAATTTGATGAGTTAGGGTTTCTATGCATTTTAATCGATTCATTTTTTGGTTTTTTCATGAAAATAAATTATTAAATGAATCGATTTGATTATATTTGTGTCTATATTGCATAATTGAATGCTTGATTATAATTTTTGTGATTTAATGGCAATTTTTGCATTAATTAAGTTTAATTGATTTTAGGGTTCAAATCGGATAAGCTCGAGCTCAATCGCGATCAAATCAAGCCAAATCAAGCCAATTTGCCCAAATTGATCAAGCCCACATGGAGGACATGACCTAGCTCAAGCCCGATCAAGATCCCTTAAATTTTTACAAGCCCTAGGCTGCCCTAAAGCCCTAGATCAAGTCTGCACCATCAGGATCAGAAATGGACGACTAGATCATTGATTAATCAGAAGGATATAAGCCGAATTTTGAGAAGTGAACAGTGGGCCGCTACTGTGCTTCGTTCCCGACGCGCCTCCCCTGCTCACAGACGTAGCTGACGGTGTGCCCCCATCCACCCAATCTTCTTCCGTTGCAATCTTGGATCCCTGAGAAGCTTCAATCTGGTTCGTTGGGGCGACAATCGGTGGCTGGATGACGCAACCGGCGGGGGTTCTTCCGGCGGAGCCAAGCTCTGTTCCTTCGAGTTTCGGCGAGGTTCTGAGAAATTCGAAGCCGCCAGCTGACGAGGGGTTCTCTGAAGGTTGCGGAACACATTCAAAGGGTCAGAAACTTCACCATCGCAAGGAGGAGGAGAGATTTCCGATTTTGCCAGCTGAAAACAAGGTTCTGCATGAGCTTGTTCTTTCCGGAGAGGGTTTCTTCGGCTGTTCATGTCCGGGCAGCAAGTAAATGCACCAACAACCGACGTGAAGACTCCTTATGGATTATTGAACCCACATTGTGGATTCAACATCTCGAGTGACGCCGAGATGAGGAGAATCGAAGGAAGAAAGGAGGAGGATGAGTTTACTGTTTTCTGATACTGCCACTACTAGAAAAATGTTAATAGACAACGCGGAAAAAGCGTTGTCTTTGTGGGTTAAAAAGCGTTGTAAGAGGCCCTGTTGTAAAAGGGGTCCCTCAACGACAACGCTTTTTAAGCGTTGTCTTTGTTAACATCGACAACACCTTCGCAACGCAGAAAAAGCGTTGTAAATATTACAACGCTTTTTGCGACGCTTTAAAAACGTTGTTTTTAATAGGTATGACAACACATTTTGCAACGGTTAAAAAGCGTTGTAATTTTGTTACAAATTGCTTGGGTATTGTAACGTTTTAAAAAGCGTAGTCTTTTGTTTTTTTAGCAGTAAATAAGAAACCAATATATTTTGTAAATACAAAACTATTACATACAAAATTTACTAAATGACTTCCATATACAAAAACATTATCTATTATATTTACATAAAACCATTGTTACAGCAGGTTCATAACATACAAGTTCATAACACATGTCCATAACATACAACTTATACAAAAGTTGTAGCATCGGGTCCATAACATAAAGGTACAACTTCAAGTGACAACTTCCAACATAGAAGCTCCATAACATCCATTGATGGTACATACACAGCGACTTCTCTATCACACAACAGCAGGTCCATAACAAAGGTTACAACGCAACAGAATAATGTCCAACAGCAGCAGAAATAGAACAGGTGCATCACAACATTAGCAGCAGAATAGAATTGCAACAGGTGCATCACCAAGTAACAGCAGGTCCATCTGCCAAAGACCAGCCTACCAAAAGATAACACTAACTTATTCCAGTTACTACATGTACAAGATAATATCATACAAGATCTCCGCAAAATTGTAAAAATGAAAACCTAAACTCATACAAGTACTTGCCTTCTTTAATTCTTCTATGTCTTTACTAGATTTATTAATGATGGAGCATATCCGAGCATGTGCATACAAAAGGTAGACAACAGTATTTCCCTGTTCAAATAACATATAGCATACAAAAGACTGAACAATAAAAGTAAAAATAAAAATATACAACACAAAAAGAATCCATCGGTAACAAAATATCAGATCAACTTTAAAAGCATATTGTTGATGTATCATGTATGTTTTTCAGTTCGAGTGCCCAACGATTAAGAAAGCAATAAAAAAAACAACAAACAGGACTTTGGTTCATGATATTTTCATAGATCTACAACACCAAGGACTATTAGGTCTTTTAGAATGAATTAGATCTAGTCAATTTAATAGCTTAAGTTAAAAAGATAAAATATTCTATGGAAAAATAACAAAAGGAAGAAAGTGATATAACTACTCAATCAGGCCTAGAAACTATATTAGCTTAACAATATAACCATAGGCAGAGTAAAAAAATAAGAGATACCTTGTCATTCAACATCAGATCAAAACTAAATGTATAGTTTGTCAAGCGATTGTTCTTCAGGTCTGCATATCTGTTTGAAAATGATATTAGAAGTTACATAGAAATGAATTATGAATTATCACAGGCAATAACAGGAGCAATGATAAGCTTATGGAGAACACAATAAAACTAAAAAACTATTTGTTGAATTGAGACACCGTTACAACTTACAACTACATGTGACAGATTGTAACAGTAGCTGTACAAGCTAGAATAAACCATTCATGATACATACACTGAAAAACATATGGAAATGTTGCTGCTGACCAACATCAGTAATGTAAATAATCCACTCAGCTTTCTCTTCCTTTAGCCGGTACCTCCAAAAATCATGAGAAAAAAGGCATTCAGGAATAACCAATCATGGAAATAATTTAGTGGAGATTAAGTGTAAGTTTAACATTGAGAAGGTATTAAAAAATAATAATGAAGCAAAAAAGAAACTATGACAACTTATGTGTTGCATGGACCTGTAAGCTACGCAGAAATAGTATTTGGTGCTGGCTAGCAGGAAAGAAGATAACTAAGCAAATTTAATGCATATAGTAATCAAGAATCGGTTTAGAGATGGCCAAAAAGAAACTCCAAGGGAATTGAATAGACCACAAACAAATCTAATATAACATATATTTGATGGTTCTTTTGTCCTACTATACACATTTATGTTCTATTAAGGAACAGCATAATGAATCCCTGTGTTTTCTTTGAGTTATTTAAAGGTGAAAAACTCTGAAAGACATGAGAAGACAGCTGTTCAAGCCTTCAAGCACACAAGTGAACAAAAACAATAATCTTTCAAGACTAACTAGTCTGTATATATGTTTTAAAATTAAAATAAAATTGCATAGTTACAAGCAAGTTCAACACGTTAACCATTCCTAAAGCGGTTTACTTTCAGTTTTATCCAAGTTGATACATACACGTTAACCATTCCTAAAAAGGAAAAGAAGATGAGTGTATATATTCTTTGCAAAAGTTATACTCATCCTTATGTTGCATTTTGCCACAAAAATATAATTAGAATCGCATCAGACAACCCTAAATTATCCAAGTTCAATGAGAGGAGCATTGCAGTGGTGATAACAATTAAACATTCTTACAACTATAAGAACTCAAAATGCAATAGACTTGCATAGTCAGTTTATCAAGCACACAACAGAGAAACAAAGAGGCTTTGCTGAAATTTGGCTGAAGTGATCTGCTGAAGAAGAATATAGTAAGAATGTTACCATTGATAATCACCGAACTTTCCTTGGCAAGCCGCAACAATGGGCTGAACTTCATCTGGGAATAACGATTCAAGGGATTCTTTCACCGCACATTCACCTGGAATTTTAAATGGCAATACACTAACCATAACGACTTCATCAGGCTTAATTCCTTCCTCCAACATTTTATCAAACAGAAACAGTGCTTCATCGCCATGTCCATGCGTCCCATATCCAGCAATCATTGCTGTCCATGAAACTATGGTTCTCTGATGCATTTCGTCGAATACTTTACGTGCTTGAGCCAAATCTCCACACTTGGCATGCAGATTGATGAGTGCATTCTTTATGTGAGTGTTGGAAGCATATGAATCTTTTTGGTTGATGGAATTTTCTATTCTCCGTCCGATGGAGTAGGCGCCAAGGTTGGCGCAGGAGGAGAGCACACCAATGAGTGTGATGGCATCTGGTTCTACTGAGGGAGATTCCTTCATCTTGTCGTAGAGAGCTAACACTTGATGAGCGAGGCCATTCTGGGCATAGCAGGAGATCATGGCGTTCCAGGAAACAAGGTCTTTTCGTTGGTCGGGCATTTCGTCGAACAGTTGGCGAGCAACATCGACGGCGCCGATTCTGGAGAAGCACGAAAGCAGGCAGTTCGAGACTGATGGAGCGGAGGCGAGAGAGGACCTGAAGGCGACGCCGTGGAGCGGCGGAATTGAAGCTGGAGGAGCGGCGGGTAGGAGCGCGAGGAAGGTGACGTCGTCGAAAGGGACATCCGCAAGTCGCATGCGGCGGAAGGTGGCAAGGGCGGCGGGGGAGGGGGAGGGGGAGGATGCGAGGGCGTGGCCGGAAATGAGGGCGTTGAAGGCGGACGTAGCGACTTCGGCAGCAGGGAGCTCGTCGAGGAGACGGCAGGCGAGGGGGAGGAGGCGGAGGCGGGAGTAGGCGGTGACGACGGTGGTGAGGACGTAGGCGTCGGCGGGAAGGAGCCCGGACTTGAGGGAGATGGCGTGGAGGTGGAAGGCGGCGGCGGGAAGGGAGAGGGCGGCGGCGGCGAGAAGGGCGGAGGGGAGGAGGGAGGCAATAGGGATGGGCAGCTGAGGGTACCAGAGAAGGGTGTGGCGGAGAAGAGCGAGCTAGAGGTGCGAACGGGAGAGGGACGAAACTGGGGCGGGAGAAGAGAAGAAGAGGCGTACGCACGAAGGAAATCGCGGACTCGCCCGAAAAAAACCTGGATATAAACTCTCTAAACCCTCAACGACAACGGTAAACGACAATACTTTTTAAAAGCGTTGTCGTTGGCAAAAAAACCCGCTAAAAGACAACGTTTTCGACAACGCTTTTTTAAAAGTGTTGTGGTTGACCCAAAATCAACACTAATAGACAACGCTTTCTGAACAAACGTTGTCTTTTAGTTTTCAAAGACAACGGTTTTGACAAAAAGCGTTGTAAATTGAAAAACCACAACGCTTTTGCTAAAAACCGTTGTCTTTGGGGCGTTGTCTATTAACTTTTTTCTAGTAGTATTTCTTGGAAGATATTCTGAGCTGGACGAAGGCTGTGCCTGTCGTACTTATACACTGTGATAGTCAATCGATGATTGGAAGGGCACAGAGTAGTATGTATAATGGTAAGTCACGACATATATATCGTAGACACAATATCATTAGATAGTTGATCTCAAATGGAGTGATTGCAATTGACTATGTCAAGTCCAAAGATAATTTGACAGATCCTCTTACGAAGGAGCTAAGTCGAGATCAAGTATACTGCTTATCGAGAGAATGAGATTAAAAATCTACAACTAAAAATGACTGTAGCGGTAACCCAACTTTGTTGATTGGAGATCCTAAGATCTTGGTTCAATGGGACAATGAAGTTACAGAATTTGTGTTACAACACACAAGATATATTATCTCTATCCTAATCCTAGGATGAAAATGTGTTGTCCTACCACATATAGTGAGGTTAAGCTTATGCTTTTAATGACTTCTATACCTTTATAAGGTGGAGTATGATAGGATACTTTTGATAGAAGTGTCACCTATGTCAGTGTGAAGATAGGCTTATTAGTGCAAAAAGCACTAGTAGATCAAACCAGAGTTTTGATTATGGAACTAGGATCAAGTTAAGTATATGGTTTGACTAACCAAGTTAAACTGAGCTTACAGGAGACAGGTTAAGTCTTAGTGCTGCTAGACATGAAGTCTTGGCAGAGTCAAAGTGCACCAGGTGAAGTCTGGGCTGGTTAGGAGGACCACGCCGCAGCAGAAGTCTGGGCTTGGTCAGGAGGACCAAGTTGCAGCAGAAGTCTGGGCTTGGTCAGGAGGACCAAGATGCAGCGGAAGACTGGGCTGATCAGGAGGACCAAGTTGCAGCAGAAGTCTGGGCTTGGTCAGGAGGACCAAGATGCAGCGGAAGACTGGGCTGATCAGGAGGATCAGTTGCAGCACAAATCCTTGGGGGCAAAAACAGAGCCGAGCACAAGTCCAACGAGTCAGGAGGACCCTGTTGGCAATCAGGTAAATTCTCCCGAGGGGAGTGGGTGAGGACGCGTTCCCGAGAGGAACATTAGGCATCTGTCTTGTAGGGTCTAAAGAATGTCCGCATCTCTACAATGTCATGATATTGTCAACTTTGGGCCTAAGCCCTTATGGTTTTGTTCTTGGGCTCTCCCCAAAAGGCCTCATGCCAATGAAGATACTTTCCATCCCTTTAAACTCATGATCTTTCCCATGTGTTTTAGATGTGGGACTATATTTGCACCCTTGCAACCCAACTATCCCCCCCCTCAAACAAAGGATCACTGGAAGCTCCCTACCATTTCTCATGGTCCGGCTGCCATTTCTCATGGTCCGGCTGCCATGTCCCTCATGGTTCGAGCCTCCCCTACTTCCTTTATTTTTTCCGAGGGTCCCCACATGGTTAGATCTGGATCATGGCTCATTCGGCGATTAGTCCGGTGAAGAGCGGCCTCGCTCTGATACCAATGTAGGGTCTAAAGAATGTCCACATCTCCACAATGGCATGATATTGTCCACTTTGGGTCTAAGCCCTCATGATTTTGTTCTTGGGCTCTCCCCAAAAGGTCTCATGCTAATGGAGATACTATCCATCCCTTTAAACCCATGATCTTTCCCATGTGTTTTAGATGTAGGACTATGTTTGCACCCTTGCAACCCAACAGGTCTAACCCAGGATCTCATCGGAGATCCGAAGTTAAGACTCGTAGTTGGTTCGGTGAACCAACTTAATCCTTTACATATTATTTTAGCTAACATTTTTGTAGGAAGGAAAAGTCAGATGAATGCGAACTCTGGACAAAAAGTTGAATTTTTGGATCTGGATAAGTGAAAAATAGAAATTTGAGTTTGTACAAAAAGTTTCAACTTTTAAATCATTCGCTAAGTCCGAAAATAAATCAAATAGTAATAAAGAATTTTTTAAGAATAAATATTTAAAAATTTAAAATGACTTTAAAAAAATTTTAATAAAATTTCCCTGAAGTATATATTTATATTACAATCTGAAAAATTAGATCTGAGAAAATAAAACTCTTATCGATTTTTAAGATTTAGAAGATTGAATTTCGAATGAAAATTAAAAAATTGTTCAAAAATTTTTCAAAAAAAAATTTTAACCCATAAATAGTATTCTCTGTACATTGAGGAAAAGTAGAAACATAATTTTTCTTTAGTAAAAATCAATCGAACTAAATTTTCTAAAATAATGAGAAATAAAAAAGTTAGTCGTAAACAAGTACATATGTTATAAAAATCAGTTAAAAAAGATTTAGGAATCCAAAATAAGTTTCTATCTACCGGGTTGCATATAAAAATTTTGGGAATATAATTTAACGAAATTTTTTTTAAGTAACCTTATGATTTTTCACTACCAATTTAACCCTTGAGTATAATAATTTTTTTTTGTTAAAGGGACACCAGTAATATCAATTTCTAATTTTGTAACTAAATTTTCTAAATTTTCATTTCTATTTTTAAATTATTCAAACATGCTTAATGGACATGATGTAGATAATTGCTTTTTAAATTTAAAAGTTTTTTCCTATTTCTAAGTAAATTTATAAAAGATTTTGTATAAAAAGAAAATAATTATTCATCAGGAGGTAGTTTATGTAGGATCGATGTGACAACCTAAGCTAGGAGGGGTGAATAGCGTGTTAAGCAGCTTTGAATTTTTCGAATTAGAGAACATAAATCAGAGATACGTGCGGCAAGCACAGGAGTATCCACCTGGTGTGACGCACGTCAAAATCAGAACCTCTCCGTATAATAGGATCTATAATCAAGGTCCTGCAATTATACAAAATGCAACGCCCTCTTAATACAATATTATATTAAATTTTACCATAGTAAATCCCAACCGAATCTCACATCTCAACTGAATCTAATCTTACCAAGTCCAATTAATATAACTCAATCCAATTAACCTAATTAAATCAACACAACTCGATCGGATTAACCCAACCAGTCCAGTTAACTCAAGTTAACCATAACCGGATCAAGAATTAACCCTAACCCAAATCAACTCATCATTTTCAATTAATCTAATTAAATTAATTAATCAATTATTAACTAACTATTAAAACTAATTAATGCTTTAACTGATCGACTCATTAATTATCTAATTAATGTTGTTTAACTATCAGCAAACCTTAACTGATCAGACACCCATGAACAGATCCAAGAATCAACTAGGATCCGATAGGTCCACAACCTAATAGGAAATAAACCTTTAATCGGATCAATCTTCAAAATTCTATAAATATCCACTACAACCCTAACTATAACCGAAGTTAAACTAATCTAACCACCTCTAACGAGATCTAAAACTCATGCAAGAACACGAGTTAAGATCATTTAAAATTCTCAATTAATCACCTAACTGGTTCAAACACCTAATAGATCCATCCCATTACAATAGACCTAGCTCCATAATTCACAAAACTGATATATACCGTCAACAACAGATCCCTATCAAAACTTAATCAGATCCAAAAAAACACTTACCTCACAGACTTGAATTCCTCGCACAAAATTGAATTTGCAGAGGAACCCAGATTGCACGAGAAGGTAGGACTCGGTCGGCCGGTCACCAAAGAACCTGAAGTTTCGGGAGGAGTACAACCCATGGTCAAGATCGATTCATCGGAGAGAGAGTGATGGCTGATGGAGAGCGACCGGAAGGAAGAAGGGTGGTGCACGGCAGCGGCAGGATTGCAACGGTGTTGAGCAGAGGGCGATAGCGTGGTCGGCAGCAGGTGTCTTCTCCACGTGAGCAGCAGGGGGACGACGACAACCAGGGTGCGATGTCGGATTATAGCAGGCGGCGACATCGGATGCTGTTGGTCTTCTCCACACGAGCAGCACGGGTAGAGGGGGCAGCAGTGTTGATGACAGAACCAAAGGAGTCGGCGGCAAGCACAAGGGGACGTTCGTGAGGGGTTTTGGGAGAGGAGCTCGGTGGTTAGGATTTCAGCCTCGCCTTCTCTTATAGCCCTCACCGGAGAGAGAAAATCGGTGAAAGCCTCGGCGGCGACGCAGTCATCGGGTGTGCGAGGAGGAGGAGTCGCGGGTCGTGCGGAACAAAGAAAGGAAACAACGATTCAGTTATAATGAGGAATAAATAGTAACTTGAACCGAGATAGGATTAGCACTTAAAATCTAGGATTTATTATAACAAATCAGGTTTAATTTTGATTCGCTTAATTTACTAACCAAATGAATTTCGATTTGACCTAAACTAGTTTTGTTCATTTCGTCTTCTCAAAAGAGTTTTGCCAAAACTCTTTTTCATCATGAACCAAACTAAGTTAATTCAATTTTGTTCAAAACAGATCCACTAAAATTTCTGCATATCTTACATTTACTAACCTCATGGGTTTCGGCTTTAATAATTTACGTATTCAACCAAATTCTAACTCCAAGCTCATTAACCTAAATGGCTTGGCTAATTTTGGGGCTTTAACCCACTTAATTCGGCCTAATTAAAAACTCAACCTTTAATTTATTAATTCTAATCCTAAAATTTTTAGTACTTTATATATCCCGCTGTCTTAGAGGAATATTATGATGCTAATTGAATATCAGATACAAAAGATTTTAAATTCACTAGTGGATATATATTCATGATTGGTGGGGGAGCGGTATCTTAGAAATCCACTAAGCAGACGTGCATTACTCGGTCAACTATGGAATCCGTGTTTATAGCACTAGATAAAGCAGCTGAAGAAGCTGAATGGCTGTGAAATTTCTTGGAAGATATTTTGAGCTGGACGAAATCTGTGCCTGTCGTACTTATATACTGTGATAGTCAATCGACGCACAGAGTAGTATGTATAATGGTAAGTCACGACATATATATCGTAGACACAATACCATTAGACAGTTGATCTCAAATGGAGTGATTGCAATCGACTATGTCAAGTCCAAAGATAATTGGGCAGATCCTCTTACGAAGGGGCTAAGTCGAGATCAAGTATACTGCTTATCGAGAGGAATGAGATTAAAAATCTACAACTAAAAATGACTGTAGCGGTAACCCAACTTTGTTGATTGGAGATCCCAAGATCTTGGTTCAATCGGATAATGAAGTTACGGAAGTTGTGTTACAACACACAAGATATATTATCTCTATCCTAATCCTAGGATGAAAATGTGTTGTCCTACTACATATAATGAGGTTAAGCTTATGCTTTTAATGACTTCTATACCTTTATAAGATGGAGTATGGTAGAATACTCTTGATAGAAGTGTCACCTATGTCAGTGTGAAGACAGGTCGCTTCAATGAAACACTCATGAATCTAAGATGGTGTCCATGGCCGAAACGGAACCAACCATGAGAACCAAAAGTAGATGAGATAAGTCTCTGTGTGGGCTATAAGATGATCGTGTACTATAGGTTCCTCTTGTCCCAATTAATCAAGACACTAGCTAATTGAACTAGCTCATCTGCTTTTTGATTTTCAACTCGAGGTATTTTTTGAATAGTAACTTTTTAGAAAGCAACCTTTAGTTTATCGAAGGCCTCGATACACCTTCGATGCCTATCATTATGAATTTCAAAAGCTCCTTCGATCTGTTGGGTAGCTAGTTGAGATTCTGAACAGATAACTACTTGAGTTGTTCCAACATGTCTGGCTGCTTGTAACCCAGCAATTACGGCTTCATACTCGGCCTCATTATTAGAGGCTTTAAAATGGAGCTTTATGGTCATCTGTAACGTATACCCTTTAGGAGAACAAAATAATCTTCCGACTCCACTTTCCTTTTTTGTGATGACTCGTCTACGAAGGTATTTTAGGTTTCTTGCATATCCATACGAAGGGTTTTGGTCAGGAAGTCGACACCCCCCCTCTAGCGAACGCACCGATCCTAACAGAGTGGGTAGGGCTATGACAATTGTGCACTCTGCCATCACTGCTCCTGCATGATCGAGTGGACAGGATGCTGACGGAGTACACCTATCCTCCTACCCCAAGTATATGGGGGAGCAATGCTCTCATCTCCTTGTCTCATAATACGAAGGAGGGATCCCTGTATGCTACCACGCTGCGGCACTACTATCCCTGAGCGGCCGAGCGGAGCCCTGACAGAGCAACTGCACACACCCTCCTGATGTACCACTAACCCATGAGTGCCAATGTGTGCAGATCATGTAACTAGCGATGGGCTCAGACTACAAATGAGTCAATGATCGCTAGTATGCAATCACGCAAGGATGGTACATGATGTTGGGGCAATTTTGCCCCAAGTGATTTGGATTTTAATGTTTGGCTAAATCAGTTTAAGTTAGGCAATATTTGTGATCTAACATATGTGACTTGAGTTCACAGGAAAGTCCAGGAATGGAGTCTTGGCACTTGGTGAAGTCCCGGAGGTGCGGCCTCTTGGCAAAGGACGAAGTCCCGGAGGCGAGGCCTCTTGGCAAGAGAAGTCTTAGCACGACAAAGTCGAGGAAAACGTCTCAAGCAAGTGCAAGGAAGTGCACGAGGCTTGTGGAAGGCGTTTGAAGACTTGTGTCAAGGCTAAGGGATGAAGAAGATGCTGAAAAAGAGAGTTTTCAGCTTGGTCAGTCGACTGGCCCTGCCAGCAGTCGACTGGGGTTGATCCGAAGAACACACAGCCAAGTTCAGAAGTATCAGTCGACTGAAGCTTGAATTCCAGTCGACTGGGGTCAAACAGAAAGATCAGTCGAGAGATGCAGTCGACTAATACCAGTCGACTGGTGTTGGAGCAGTCGATTAGTAGACTACGGTTGGGGCAACAGCTGGAAAATTAAATGCGTATTAAATAGTCATTGAAGCCCATCAGTCGACTGGCCCTAGGAGCAGTCGACTGGTGCACTAAATTTTATAAAAAGAGCGGTCAACGTCGCAAAAAAAAAAAACACCTGATTCTTTCATCTTTTTGATAGCTCTTTAACATTGTAGAAACTCCTTCTCTTCCTCCTAAACTTCACTACAAATCTTGTACGAGGAAGAAACTCTGTTGTAAAGGTTTCTCCGCCTTCGAAGTGTGCTTCGAGAAGGAGGTTGTTTCATAGTGGAATCGTCGGCTGCGTGTGTGGATCCTTAGATTAGTCAACTCGTTGAGGTGGATACCAAGTAAATCGAACCGGGTTAGCATTTGATCTTTGTGCTTTATTATTATTATTTTGCTTCCGCTAACAATCTCGCAGAGAAAGATCGGAAAAACGCTATTCACCTCCCCTCTAGCGAACGCCTCGATCCCAACACATGACACTAATGCGTGCAACACCTACCAATCTATGCCCAGTAAGGAACAGTATATCACTACATATATTTGATAAAGTAAGTAAACAAGTAGCAGGTAAAAGTCATATAACATGATATACTCATGAATCAAGTAGTAATATACCAGGGCAAATATAACAGCATGCAATTATTACTAGATATAGCAACACTATACATATCAAAACGACATATCTAAAAAAATAAATCAAGATACCCGCCTTTAGAAAGGGGTCTGTATCCAAAAAGAACCTCCGTCAATAAATTCGGTTCAATGTCCTGTAATTAGAATAAATAACTTTTCTAAATACAACGACATATATATATATATATATATATATATATATATATATATATATATATATATATATATTCCATCAAATAAATACCCTAGTTCCTTTCACTATTGAAATTAATAGTTAGTGGTTTCACCATCTTCAGCTATATTTGTATGAAATCATTTAACCTATGCAAGGATAGATAGATTTGTATGATTCCACTACAAAATCTCATTAATAGAAGATTCACGGATGATCCTCAACTTCATATCATGAATATATATAAAGAAAATATCTCATTATGCATATCGAATAAAATGCACTAAATGAATAACTAATATACAAAAAAAAATCACCATGCAAAGTGCTTTAATGTAGTCAATATAAGGCCCAAGTTCAGAATATCATACATAATTAAACTATGATATTCTAATATCTATCATTTTTGTATGATGAATCATTTATGGTTGAACGTATATCAATAAAATATAATCCATGGTTTTTACAAGGATTCTCTACTGATCTCTCATCTTTCATATGACTTAAATACGTAACTAACCATTTGCCTTCTCTATTTCTCAAAGATTTCATCCAAAAAGAAAAGAAAATTATTTTCGATATATCAGCTAATGATGATTTTCCTCTATATGATCCACTTCTCCTAATGATTCTTCAAATATATATATAACCAAAACATTAAGGCATTTGATCGAAATGAAAGAGCAAGAAAGATGGAGAAAAAAATCACCTGAAGGGTCAACACAAAGATACCCTAAACTATTAAAAGATAGCAGATCGAAAATTAAGAAACACAAAGATGGGAATCCCTTAAATTGAACACCTCATGGTATTATACAACACAACTATAGAGAAGATAAAGAGGGAAGGGTTGTTCGGGGACCTGAGCACGGCGACGGCGGCTCTATCCGAGGATTCCGGCGTTCCTCTTCCCCACACAGTGGTGAAACCTCGACAGAGCAGAGCCGGTGGAGGAAGCAGGTGTGGTGGCAGTTGCGGCTAGGGCACAGAGGAGAGGGAGATTGAGAGGGAGGAATCGCGACAATGGGAAGGAGAGGGGTCGCGGCAGGGAGGAAGAAGGAGAAAAAGAAGAGGAGGAGGAGCGGTCGTCAGTTTCAGCGAAGAAAAGGGGGAGAAACGCTCGTGTGTTTCCGGGTGTAAGAAAAGTCGAGGGGGTTATGGATTCCTAATGGGTTTCAGATTTTGCACCCGAATCCCTTAACCCTCTTTTATTTATTTTATTTTATTTTATTTTTCTTTCGTATTTTACATGTTCTGGGCTGATATTGTATGTCATACTTGCCCATCTCCGTTGTCCATTTTATTAGTTGTCCCGAGGCCTCCGGATTAGTTAATACTCGACTTAGAGCACTATTAGTCAATACTGTGACCGGACGTGAGAGGAAGTTTGGCCGAAGTCTGCGAACAATTAGAACCAAAGATAAAGCAAGTTTTTCCAAAGTGATGTACCAAGTTTCAGCATCCTTTAACAAATGACTGGAGAAATAAATAGGTTGCTAGGTATTTCCTTCTTGCCTGACTAGAATCGAGCCCAAGGTGCCTTCAGAGGAAGACAAATAGAGCCATAGATATTCATTAGGTGTAGGCTTTGACAAGACCAGTAGGTTTGTCAAATATGTCTTCAGATCGTTAAAAGCCTGTTTACATTTCTCATCCCAAGCAAATCTAGCTACCTTGCGTAGTATTTTAAAGAAAGGAAGACTCTTCATAGCTAATTGTGATATAAATCGTGATAATGTTGTAATTCTTCCTACTAACCTTTGAACTTCCTTGGTATTCCGCGATGAAGCCATGTTCTACAGAGCTTGTACCTTTTTTGGTTAGCTTCTATCCCCCTTTCGGTTACTATATATCCTAGTAAATCGACCACTCTTGACACCAAATAGACACTTGTCATGATTTAATTTGAGATTATACCTTCGCAAAGTACTACATGTTTCCTTGATATCACTGATCAGGTTTTCAGCTCGAACTGACTTGATTAAGATATCATCTACATATACTTCGACGTTGCGACCTATTTGGTGCTTGAAGACTTTATCCATAAGTCGCTAATAGGTGGCTCCTACATTTTTCAACCCAAAAGGCATGATCGCATAACAAAAAGTTCCTTCCAAGGTGATAAAACTGATCTTTCCTGATGTTCTTTGGCTAATGGAATTTGATGATACCCTTGATAGGCGTTCAACATACATATGAGTTCACACCCTGAGATGGAGTCCACTAATTGATCAATTCTACGGAGGGGGTAACAATCCTTCGGACAAGCTTTATTGAGATCTCGAAAATCAATACAAATATGCCACTTGCCTCCAGGTTTTGGGACCAACACTATGTTTGCAAGCCATGTTGGGAATTGAACCTCTCGGATGTGCCCATCTTCGAGAAGTTTAGTGATTTCAGCCTGAATTACTTTGTCTTGCTCAGGTCCGAAATGTCTCTTTTTCTGTTTAATAGGTCTGGAATCGAGGAGGATATTGAGTCGATGTTCCATTATGGCAGAGGCTATTCTGGTAACTTCTTGAGGAACCCAGGCAAATACATCATTATTTTGGATGAGATAGACAATCAGCTCGATCTTTAATTCAGGCGTTAGATCGACAGTGATTTGAGTGACTCTGTCTGGCAGCCCGGACACGACCTGCAATTTTTCTTTTTCCTGTGATAATACAGGTGTGGGAGTTTCCTATAAAGAGTGTACTTCCTCTCGCAGAGTTCTTCGTAATTTTTTGATATCAGTACGAACCATGGTTGTGTAACATTTCTGAGAGACGTCTTGATCTCCTTTCACCGAGCTGATCTGATCATCTATCAAAAATTTTATTTTTTGATGAAAGGTGAAAACTACTGCTTGGAATGCACTGAGTGCTAGTCTTCCCAGAATGATATTATATGAGGAGGGAGCATCTATCACTGTAAAAATAACACTTTGAGCTCGTATTAAAGGATCTTGTTTCAAAGAAAGAGGTAGCTAACCTGTTCTAACGGTTGTATTTCATGTCTAGTGAATCTGAACAGAGCTTTGAACATGGATTTCCATTCTGTTTGGTCTATTTGCATTTAACTAAAAGTTTCCTTGAATAATATGTTGACGGAGTTGCCAGTATCAATAAATATCCGGACCATGTCATAATTGGTTATCACAGTGTGAATGACCAAGGCGTCATCATGGGGAGTGGAGACTCCTTCCAAGTCTTGTGGACCAAAACTGATAATAGGTCCCTTCGCTTTGTCCCTTCTGGCACTGATACCATAACTTTTTTTAATCTTCTTCCATAGGCTTTCCTTGCTTAATTAGAATCTCCATCCATAGGTCTTCCCAAGATCATATTGATGCTCCCACGGTGAGGGGTGTTGTCCTGATGAGCTCAACCGGGATGGGGATGATCTTTTCTTTGATCATTTTGGTGATTCTGATGCGGATCAGGAGAGTTTTGTCTAGAGGGCCTTATTTCTTGATGTCTGGTAGGATTAGTTCGGTTCCTATTCACTCGCTCTTCCATATTTCCCTATCGGGAGTATTTAGGGGTCAGGTGCTTGGATGCGGGGGATGAAGCTCTCTTTCCTTGTTGTTTTTCCTTTATGACTCGACCGACCTCTTGTGCCAACTACCTACATTCATTAGTGTTATGACTAGATGATTGATGATAAGTACATAAACGCACTTGCTCTTCTATAGGGATATGAGTAGATGTTTCTGTAGAAACAGGGAAAGAGGTTACGGCGTGTACTGTTCGTTCTTCTCATCGAGAGGGTATATATCGCGATGCCCCCTTATTAGTTGTGGATTAGGAGATTTTCCTATCTGATCTAGCAGTGACCAAGCTGTTAACCCGGCGGGCGAGCTGTGTTTCTTCTATATGTATATACTTTTCTGCTCTTTCTAACAACTTGGCATAATTGGCAAGGGATTTTTTCACCAGAGATCTGAAAAATTCTCCATCTATTAGTCCTTAGGAAAAGACATTGGTTAATACTTCTATGGAGTGGAAGGGATGTCCCAAACGACTCGATCGAATCATTGGATGTATTCTCCGAGAGTTTTCCTAGGCTTTTGCTTCATGGTGAATAAATTTAATGGTGTCTTCTGATACCTTTTACTACTGATAAATTGATGGAGAAAAGCAGCCTTGAAATCAACAAAGGAGTGTATGGATGAAATAGGAAGACGTCTGAACCATCTCTGATAAGGTGGTTAATAAAATCATACACTTAACTCCATTCGGATATTAATGTAGTAGAGCAGCGTTCTTGAAACGGCACAAGTGGTCTTCTTGATCTGATGATCCGGTGTACTCTCCCAATTGTGATTGTCGAAAGTACCGAGGTAGTTCTTGTTCCAAGATTTTCTTAGAGAAAGGTGTTCGGAATATGCTTACCTCTTCTACAATTGTTGTCTTACCTTTATAATCAGATAAGTGTTAAATTTGAGGGATGTCCTAAGGTAATCGTCATACGGTTATACTATTTATTGGATAAATAGCAATTTATTATTTGAGTGTACATTCCATATGTGTTTGATTGGATCTTAGCTCAAATACTGAATGTCCGCAATATGATTCATAGCATGAGAGAATTTGTGATTGGATCACAACTCGTGAGCACTCTACATGTGCAATTATGAATGTATTGAAATTATTCCTAGTAAAGGAATTGATGAGCACAGACGTCATCGATTCTGTCGAGACTAGCACGTTTAGACTCCTTGATTAACCAAGCAATCAATCTCATTACTGGAGACATTGGATGTTGAGAGTTAAACGTGGATGCTGGTTAAAGATAACCAGTTCATTGGAGTGACCTGCCTTGAGATTTCATATGGTTCTATACATATGTCAATGAAGATCTCAGTACCTCTTAAGTGTGAGTTTCCTTTGACTTGTAGTATTCAAGTCACCTTAGTCATGAAGGCTTATACTTTGACATCTTAAGCAAACAACTCCGAGGAAGTGTAGACCTGAGATGATTGGGTATAAGTCAAAGTTTCAGAAGGTGTTTGAATAGCCCATAGAGGATTCATCGCTCCTTGGAAAGGGAGGCGTATATCTTGCGGTCACTTGTCAAGATTGTTACTAAAAGTTTTTGGCCAAAGCATTACATGTCAAGAGTACGGTACTCTTGGACGCATGTACAAGTAACTTGAATCCACAGGACAAGAAAGTAGCTTGGTAGAGGTGTGATGTAGTCAGCCTAGTAGGGATCGAGACATAGATCATGTCCTGAACCAAGCGGGTGTAAGACGGTGAAAGGAACGAGGCACGTTTAATTGTAGCTACTGAAGGATTTAGAATTGTTCTGGAATCAATCGTTAATTTTTCGATCAATTGGGGATCATGATCTACAACTAGGTGTCACTCATGATCGTTCTGTAATGAATAGTTAATTATGGACAACCAACATAGCCGAGAACTTATTGGGTCACACGCACTACAAGTTCTTCGAAGGACTTAAAACGAGTTTGAGAATTGGATTCTCAGATAGAGAGAAATAAAATCTGGTTAGATCGGACAAAGGACTTTATGATGGAATAGGTTTTGATAGAATGGATGTGGTAAGAAGCGTCGTCTTGTGAAGATGAATCAAACAAAACTGGTTTGAATCAAATCGGAGGTCATTTGATTACCAAATTAAGCGAACCAAGAATGAACCTGGTTCACTACAGTTAACATAGGTTGAATCAAATTCATCTGGGTTATTCTTTCCTTTGGTTCAGCTCTGATTCAACCCACATGTGCCAACCCTAAAAGCCTGGTTCGGTGAATCCCTAGCCACTGCACTGTAGCATCTCCTTACCAAAGGAATCGCGATTTCTTGCATCCACGGGCGCGACAAAAATAGAGAGGAAAATAGGGCTTCATGTGGCATTTTCTTCCTCGCGCGGCGCTGTCCGCTGTGGCTGCCCCGAAACCCTAAGGCGTCGATTTCTTCCTTCTCCCTGAGAGGTGGCCGGCGACTTCTGCCTTCTTTCCGAGCGCATGTTCATCATCTTCTCCCGCGATGCTAGAGCTTTGCCCAAAGACAGGTCGGCCGCAAGCGGGTGAAACCAGAGGATCGCGGCTCGCCGACTATCGCGGCGTTGCTGGTCTGCTCGCTGGCCACCGGAGAAGCGACAGGAAGAAGAGAAAAGGGCTCCTGTTCTTCTCTTCCCCGCGACGCGCTGCCGACAGCTGACCATCTCTGCTCGCCAACCGCCGCCTGTCGCCGGCCCTCAGTGATGACTACGAGGAGAGGGAAGGAGGTGAGGCCGAAGTAGATGTCGGCCGTCGGTTCTTGCCTCCTTCACTGCGAACAGGAATGACACCAGAGCTTGCCACCACTGGAACTGCTTCTTCTCCTCCCGGTTGAAGCTTCTCTATTTGTGGCCGACTACCGAAGGAAGGATTCTTGAATCTTTCTTTTGATCAGCTTCCCTAATCATGCCAGAGGTTAAAGGTTTTGTCGGATGGTCTTGCCACCGCCGGACTTTACCATCGAACCGGTTTGCCATGTAACGCCCGTAAAATTTCTAGCAATTTTATAAGAATTTTTACAAGATTATAATGGGCTTTTATGTGGGCTTTTTCAAAAGAATAAAAGAAAATAGAGCAAAAAAAGATGTATAACTAGGATTTGAACCATAAACCTTTAGATTGTAAAATAACCATAATACCACCATGTCAAAGGATGCTTCTTGATTAAGGTATACACCGAATTTAAATAGATTATATATTGTAAGTATGAGAAGATGAAGAGTTGTGAGTTGTTTCATCTCCCTAAGTATAAAAGGAGAATTTATTTCATCTTCCTCCTCATTCCTCCTTCTCCAACGAAACCACCTTCTCCTTCTTCCATTTTCGAAAATTCAAGATCTAGGGGTTCCTCCCTAGGAAGTTCACAAGGGGATCACTCAAGGGCTTATCCCCTTATTAAGGCAAGGATACGCAAAAGAGAGTCTAGGAGCGGAGGCCTTCTCTTCTCTCCACCAAGGGTACATTTTCTTGTGGTAAACCAAGCGAGAGGATGTAAGTAATCCCCTCACCTGTGGTACAAGTTGCTTCGAGTGTTTTTCGATTGCTTAAAAACTTAGGACTACCCTTCTAGGATTTCGGCCAAGGAGGAATATAGGGCTAGGGAAGAAGTTTTAAACTCTAAACATGCTTATTAATGATCTTCCATTGTAACGCCCCGATTATTTCTCCCTATTTTAGGGATTTTAATTAGATTTAAAATTATAACAAAAGTACCTTAGTTAAACAATAGAAGAGAGTTTAATAAAATAAAATGGATAAAAAGGTTTGTCTCGTGAAGACGAATCCAACGAGACCAAGTTTGCCCAAATCGAAGGTCGTTTGATGGCTGAACCAGGCGAACCAAGATTGAACCGAGGTTCGCTACAGTAACCGGTTCAAGGATTTAATTTAACCCGGTTTAATCAGCTCCTGTCATAGGGTTAATGTTCCGAGTTTTCCCCTCCGGTTCGCCGCTCACGCCTGCGTCCGCGCGACAGCGCCTCACCCGGTCCGCCGCCGCCCGAGTTTGCCGGCGAGGAAGGCGGAACGGACCCCGCGGAGGAGGCTATAAGAGAGTTTGAGGGGGAGGGGTCGAGATCCCAACCCTAGCCACCTCCCCTCTGCCGCCCGACGCCGGCAGCCGAAGCCTCCTCCCTCCGCACCGTCGCCGCCTCTGCTCTGGACTATCCACGCGGAGAAGACGAAGCAGAGCAGCCGTCGCCTTCCTCGGTTCTTCGCCGACACCCTGCTGCCGCCGCCTGTTCGCGTGGAGAAGACGCTGAACGCCGCCGACCTTCTGCTCTGTTTCGCGAAGGAGACGAAGGAATCGAACGGACCCCTCCCACCGTCGAAGACGCGCCGCCATCAGCCCCTGCTCGCGCCGCCTTGTCCTCGTCCAATCGACACTGGAACTGACGCCGCCGGCCGCCGGTGCCCAGCCGCGCCACCGCCGCAGCTGCCCTGTTCCACGCACGAGGAAGAAGACGAGCGCAGGATTAATTAATTTCATTAATTAATTAAGGTATGATTTAATTGATTAAAATTAGTGATTAATTAAGGGATTTATTTAGGTTAATTAATTCAGGTAATCAAATGAATCGATTCATTAGTTAGGGTTAATCAAGTAAGGAATGGTAGTCGATGTAATCAAGGATTAAGAAAATTAATCTAGTTAATTGGATTATGAACTTACTAATGATTTGATTAATTAATTAATTAATTGATTAGTTAATTGAGTTAATTAGTTAAAGGATAATTAGGAACTAGTTCAGAACTATAGTTTTATTCATGGCTTAATAATTGTTTATTAAGTAAAGTTGATTGATTATCTAGTCTAATAACAATTATATAGTTAATTGTTAAGTTAACTAATTAATTAGTAATTAATGGGTTGATCAGTAATTAATTAGTAGCTGATTGTTTTAATAAAGTTATCTAAGTTGGATAATTGATTAGTCAGTTGATTAATTAAGTTAATCAATTTGCTACTAATAAGTTAATCAGTTTAATTAGATAAATGATTGGTTAGATCGGAATAGGATTAACTCTTAATCGGATTGAGTAATTCGAAGAGGTTAAACTAATAATTACGGTTAAAATAGTGTTATGATTGTTCTAGGTCACGCGAAGAAGTCGTTAGAGCACCTCGGAGAAAGAGCTTCGATTTCACAAACCTTAGCGTTAAAACCCTACTGAGCGGACAAGGTAAGTACCTCTCACCTGCAGTATAAGTAGTTCCGTTTGTGTATGTATGTGGAGATTAGTTTTCTTACAGAATGTTGTTGAAAATAATTTACCTTGCCTTAGTAATTATGGACTCGAGTTCGTCCATGGGTGGGCTCCGAGATCGCCCCTAGGCCCGAGATCGCCTAGTATATGCAAGGTTAAAGAAAAAGAACTAGTAAGAAAGTATTTTACTTTTGTTTAGGGCATGTGCTTGGACCCGAGTTCGTCCATGGGTGGGCTCCGAGATCGCCCCTAGGCCCGAGATCGCCTAGTAGTACCCTAATGGATTCGGGATTTGCTACCTCGGATCTATTTAGGGATGCGCGCATAAGAAGCACAATGCCGGGCCCACAGAAGGATGATTACTATTTTCACTTACTATATGTATAAGTTTTCAAAGTTCATTACTAACTTGAAGTGAAAGTAGTTTTTAGATTATGTTTAGTTCAGTTATGATTTTAGTCCATGTGCTTATGATGATGCGTATGCCATGATATTTATCTAGCTTATATGTTTCAGTAGCAATACATGATAAGCATAAAGATATTTCCTTTCATATTTTTCAAAAGCATGATTTTAAAATATGCATCGATCGTTTTGTGAGTAGGATGGTACTTACTAAGCTTTATGCTTATAGTTTTATTTTTCCTTGTACTGCAGATAAGGGCAAAGAAAAAATAGCGGAGGCGGCAGGGACGATGCGAAGTGTGTGCTGTGGTGGAACATAGAATAAAGATCCTTGGGAACTTGCATTATGTTCAGAGTTATTTATTTTCCGAATGTTAACAACTATGTTTGTTCTATTTATATGTTATTTAATTCCGCACGCCTATGTTAAGAAGGGCGGTCGTTACAGAAAGCTAGTAAAGATTTCAAATATTTGGTTCAACTTGGATTGTGCACGAACTGTAATAAAGACAGGAGCCTAACGAAGTGTACAAGGAGCATAGGTAAATAAGGCATAATATAACTAAAAGCAAACCAAAGAGCCAAAAGTCAAGATTGTTTAAAGAGGTTTTACTAGTCCGTCCGCAGAAAATTAGAGGTATTTAATTACAAACTTATGCAATAAAAACTATTTTATTATTAGAAATTTGTTGACAAAAATTACTTCCTAACATATGATTTTCAAAATCTTCTAACTCTTCTTCGATCTCTCCGAATGCAAGAGGAGTCGCGAACGAGGTGAACTGAGCAATTAGAGTTTTGGCAAGCACGCGAAGGCGATGATGTTTAGTAATGGGGGTTTGGAGTCCCTCAGCAAACAGATGGCAATGATGGTCAGAATCCTGATCCAGATGAGACTTGCGCCAAGGGAGGATATGGTGGTTGTCACCGAAGGTGGAGGGGCATCACTGTCATAGAGGAGGAGGGAGGAGCGGTTGCCTCAGTGGGGGCAGCAAGAGATAAGGGACCTCAAAGCGATCAGGGCCGACCTGGAGCGCTACCCCTCGCGGTAGTGCGGTGGAACCGGATGCTATGGGATACGGTGGTGGCCAGGATGAGTGACCGTGGCTACCTTCGAACGTCGGACCAGAGTAGCAAGTGGAAGAGTCTCATCCTCCTCTCTTTCTCTCTTTTGGATTCGCCCTCTTAGACTGAGTTATAGTTCAGGATAGTCCATGCATATATCCGTCTCTATTGACTATTAATGTATTAACCGTTCCTACGTGTAAAATAATGTTCAAGTCGTATTTTAATGCATGTAATAAAGTATTGAATGATAAGGAAAGCCAATCGAAGGAGGATGTAGTGGAAGTTTGCATATTATTTGTAGGTATTATTTGTAGGGCTGAGTATTCGATTAAAATCGAATTAAATTGAATTGAATTAATCAAAAATTGAATAAATTGATTTTTTTTCGAATCAATCGAACCGACTAATTTTTCAATAAAAATCAAACAAATCGAACTGATATTTTATCGGTTAATTCGGTTTTCGACTAAATTAATCAAAATTTTTAAATATTATAAAAATTTTACTAATTAATTAGGGATTTATAAATTTATTTACTTAAAATTTATAAAATTATTTTTCTAATTTAATTACTTCAGTTTATTCAGTTTAACTGAATAAGAAATTTTAAAACCGAAACCGAACCGAATTAATCGATTTTTTTAAGAAAAAAATAATCAAAATTTTAAAATAACCTAGGTTGATGCACATCAAAAAGGAAGAGATTGTTGGTGCCCCGGTTAGTTTTGATATGATCAATTAGGTTAAATTAGGTGATGTGTTATTCTAATCCCTCTGCTAAGTGTGCAGAAACTTAGGTATGGAGGAAATCGAGCGTAAGACGTAGCGGATGAGAAGGGTTATGCAGGAAAGTAAATCAAGGCTTGACGCAATCCGAGGACGCGGAAGCTACGGAAGAGTACGCTGATAGAGCGAGAAGGACGTACGCGACGTCCGAGGGACAAGAAGCTGGGAGGAAGCACGCTCGAGGGGCGAAAGGCCGGAGTCAGATTTTGGTGAGCCTAACTCTGATTGGTAAAAAATCATCCAACCGACGATTCTAAAAAAGTCAACAAAAGTTTGACTATTGACTTTTAACCGTTGATTTTGATCAAAGTAGAAGACTTAGACTTGGACCTTTTGGACGTGACTTTTGAAAAAAAAAAAGAGAAAAGATAAGATTTATCTTTTATCATATAAAATATAAATACTTAATTTTTATTAAGGATAATTCTCTTTATCTTTTATTAAAGATAAAGTTTATCCTTATTTAATCAACGATTACGATCAAAGTGTATCTCCGATCAACGGTTAGGATCACATCAATGGATCAATGATCAAGAGAAAGTTTATCTACGATCAACGATCCAGATCTATTCTCTTGGACTACAAATAAGACTTAGAGTTTTAGAAGTGAAATCATCAATTTACTTTGTAATTTTCTCTCTAAGTCTCTATGCTACAACTGTAAAGGCTTCTCCGCCTAAAAGAGTTCTGATTGAGTATTAACTGCCTTGGAAGTAACGATCCAGTTGCAACCAAGTTTCTTTTTTAAAAGATGAGTGCTATTCGTCTTAACCGTCTATTCACCCCCTCTAGCCGGTCCAATCCGATCTTACACAACTAGGTCATGGAGGACCAGATACGTACTTGACACGTGATAGAAAGTCAAGTAGGTCGTGGTTAATTGGACACTTAGCAACAAGAGAAATCTCAATAAGTCAAAGATAATAAGATATTAGACAACGAAAAGTCCTAGGAAGTCATGGATGACCGGATGCTAGGCAGAGAAAGTTCTGATAGGTTGAGGTTAACCAGATACCAAGCAAGATGCGAATTTAGTATTGAAAAAGCTGAAATTAGGGTTAGCAATCGATTGGTGCGATGTAGCAATTAATTGGTAAACCTTAAACCCGAAATTCAAAGTTTACTGCGTGACCAATCGATTGGTGAAGTTCATCAATCTATCGGTAAATCCTAAACCTGAAATTCAGGATTTAGGGTTGGCTATTAATCGATTGGTGTTGATTGCTCAATTGTGGTCAGCTAATAGAAGGCTTTAAAATTGATTTGCTAGTTTGACTGGGAGCTTCTAATCAATTGGTCAAGTACAATAACCGTTTTATAGGTTTAAATGGTCAAATCCAACGTGATAATCGATTGATGAGTGGTCAATCAATTGATTGATGAAAATCAACTAGAAGAGCAGCCTTTAAAAGAGGGTTTTGAGGCAAGTAAGCAACATCGATTCTTGAAGATTTTGAGGTGAAGTAATAGTGTATTTCTAAATTAATAAGAGGTTAATCTAAGTAACAAAAAGCATTCAAAGTAAAGTTATTTTCAATTTTATTTGTATTCTTTTCTAATGGGAAACACTAGAAAATCCGTTCCGATGAATTCTTGCAGAACAAAATTTTTTTTGGAAACGGATTTAAGTTGCCCTCATAGTTAATCAAACAAAGTTTGATCGACGCATTTAGATCATTGGGCTCTTGTGTTTGGTTTACAGGATCCATGGAAAAGAAGAACAATTTATTAAAGCGGAAACATAAATTATACCTCTTCTTAACGGGATGTCTAGAAGGAGTTGAAGACCTCTTGATCTTCTGCTGAATTCCTCTCCTCTTCTCGAACGTTGTGTGGGCAACGATCCTTTGAGATGATTCCACCAAGTCTCTTCACTCCGATGGTAAGCAAGCAATGAACCAACCCTTTCTTTTCTTCTCTTTTGCTTCTCCTTCCTTCTTCTTCTTGGCTGCCGACCCTAGAAGAGCTAGAAGAGGAGAAGAGGAGCCGGCCCTAGGGAAGTAAGTGAAGAAGAACTCCTTAGGGGATGCCGGCCTTAAAGAGAAGAAGAATAGAAGAGGAGGAGGGCCGCCGACCCTTCACAAGGATGGAAGGTATGTGGCCGGCCCTAGCACAAGGAGAGGAGGAAAATTTTCCTCGTTGTGATTTTCCCTTTGCAAGCCTCCTCTTTTATAGCTTAGCCATCTCACAAAATTTGGTATGATTATAATCAAATCAAATCTTCTTATCCAGATTTGATTAGAAAAATCATAATTAATTTTGTCTGCGGAAGAGATAAAATTATGATTCTAATCAAATCAAATCTTATCTTAGAAAAATTATAATTAATTTTCTCTGCGGAAGAAATAAAATCATGATTCAGATTTGATTAGAAAAATCATAATTAATTTTCTCTATGGAAGAAATAAAATCATGATTCTAATCAAATCAAATCTTATCCAAATTTGATTAGAAAAATTATAATTAATTTTCTCTACGGAAGAAATAAAATCATGATTCTAATCAAATCAAATCTTATCCAGATTTGATTAGAAAAATCATAATTAATTTTCTCTGCGGAAGAAATAAAATTAATAATTTCGTAACAGAAATTTTAATCAGAATTTCTTAACAGAATTTTTCTCTGAAAAAATAATTTCAAAAATTCTTAAAATTTCCTATCCAAATTTCATATAATTTTTTTAGGTGGATACGAGGTTTTATCCAGAGGCTACAGCAGGGACCTAGAGGAGAAATTGGTTTTGGCCTCCTGATGGGCTTGGGCTTCCTGTGTTCTCCCTGAACACCCAACTCAAGCCCATCAATAATATCCCATACCACTAAAGGGTTATTATTGAACTACCGCACCAATCTCATATTATACAATATGAGCTCCTTCTTACTATAAGTACATTAATCTCCCTGTGTTTAAGATATCGTATGTCCGTCAATTAAATGAGTTACTGACAACTCAAATTTAATTAACTTCTAATCCAAGAGTAGTACCACTCAACCTTAGTTATCATGCGGAACTAAGTCCACCTGCAGGGTTTACATGATAATCCTTTATGAGCTCCTCAAGGGGACATCATCAGCCTAGATTATAGGACACAGTTTTCTTCTATAATCAACAACACACCATGTACATAATACTAATTCCCAACTCATCGGGCCTTTTGATCTATCGCGCTAAATCTCACCCTTTGATGAATCAAAGAAATATATACTAAGTACATGTGTTTGTTATTATATAGGGATTAAGAGCATGTACATTTATAGTAACAGAGGTTTAGTCCGATTATATAGTCAGTATAAATCGAACAATCCTCAGATGGTCCTGCTCAATACACACTTAGTGTACTAGTGTAATTTTATAGTCAAGACAGACTAAGACCAAATTACACTACAACCAGTCCAATGGTTTGTCCAATCCATCTTGGTTGTGAACACTGTTTATAATTTATAAGGAACTGATAATATGGTCTTCTGTGTGTGACTCCGCACACCATGTTTATCTACAATATAAATTAAGTGGACACTTGCATACAATTAAATGCAAACATTGACCAAATGCGATTCTCATTTCAGAATATTTATTTATATAGATAGCTATGATTCTGGTATACATCCCAACATTTTCTTGTTATGTTTTTATAAGAATAAGGTTATAAGAGGTTTTTCCACCTTTGGTTGTTGTCCGATAACGAGAATGTTTAGTGGAAATGGATAGTTATAAGTGAACCCTTGGATAAGTCGCATTAAGGAAGAGATGGATATCAAATAAACCAAGGTGTTGTGCATGTGCCGTCAATTTTGGATTCAAATTTTCATTGTGCATTCAAACGATGAATACATGATCAAAACGAAAAATGATCGAAGTTATTCATCCTCTCTAGTTCACATGAATCCTAATATAGTTCTAAAAGTGATCTACTAATGAAGCTTAGATTGTGGAGAAGAGATGGTTCCGAATAATATAAAAATTAATTTATTTGTATCATACATTTTTAGATTTGTTACTTTATTTATTTTCGTTGTGTATTAACAAATTATAAAAACAAGCACGATCAAAAGCAAGAAAAACTATGGATGTTTAATGATCCCCTTTAGCCGCATCAACAATCCAACACATATTTATCAGGTATCGGTTGAATACAGAGAAGCACCTACAAAATTGAGATGGAATTTCAATATTCTACTTAAAAATTTTAATTGAATATTTTTATAATATATTTGTCAACAAACTATATTTTATATTAAACGATAAATTAAAATTGAAGAATCTTGATGAGAATAATAATTAAATAAACTAATTTATCAATTGGAGCAAATACAAATATTTAATTGCATTTCAATGAAAAATAACCACATCCAAATGAGTAGAATAATCATTTATTAACTAATATGCTTTTTTAATTAAGAGGGTGTCCGGCTTAATGTTACCAACGATGGATGTTATGATCATTGTAAAAAAAAAAAATTAAGATAAATGTGAACTCAATTGAAGCATTTATTAAGATTATCTTAGCTTTATTAGCTATAATAGATACTTGTATTTGGTAACAACATTGATAAGGTTGAAAAAGAGGGGAAAAACATAATTCATTTTCATGCCAATTTCACATGATTATATCCATTTTGCCAACTCATATAATCTAGGTATTATAATTTTCTTTGATTTTTTAAATCTAATTAAATAATTGAATAATCGGATATGTGAATTTTCAGATTAGATATGGAGATGGATCTGATAAAATATTATATATATCCGATCCATATATATTGATTATATATATATATATATATTGTTCTTTGAAATCAAATACTATATAAATTATAAATTAATTTTTATTATTTTTAAATGAAAATATTTTTTAATAAATTTTTAGTGAATAATGGTAATTAGATGGGATGGAAACGAAGATGAATATCATAAATGGAGACAGATTCTTTTTCTTTTCTGGAAGAAAAGAAAAAGAATCTAAATCCGATACATAAGCATCCTTAATATAACCCATGTTTGTTACCTAAACCCTAAACCCTACTTTATTTAACCGGGCAATTAAAAAAATATTTTTTTATTTATATATTAAAGATTGGAAAATATTTTTGAAAGATATTAATTTTATATAAATAATAAAAAACAATTTATAAAATTTAAAAATTTAAAAATATATTTTTTATAGATAAATTATTTTCTATTATAGAAGAACTAATTATATAAATAAATTTCTCGGAGTTCCGCCACACAGCCATGGAAGATGCATCGACAGAGCAAAACGAAGCGGCGGCCGCGGCCACGCCCATGTCGCGGTTAGGAGCGTATGGTAGCGGCGTGGAGTTGGTTGAGACGGCGGCGGAGGAGATTCTTCTTCTGTGGGCGTTGCAGCAACCGGCGTCGCGGCGGCAGAATCTCTTCGTCAGACACTCGTCCCAAACCCTCGCAATCGACGCCTGCGGCCAGCACCTCACCATCCACCAGTCCCCTTCCTCCATGGTAAAGTGAAATCCTTTAACTTCCTTTTGCTCGAACTCCTTAGTTCTCATGCGCACCATTTCTTATATTTCCAGAGCACGCCTGGAGTTACCGGGGCCGTGATGTGGGACAGCGGAATTGTTCTCGGCAAGTTCTTGGAGCATTCTGTGGATTCGGGAACCCTACGTCTCCATGGAAAACGAGTCATTGAACTCGGTGCTGGCTGCGGCTTAGTTGGGTAAAACTTTGATCCACTTATCTTTCTAAATCTATGCATTTAATTTAATACCTGCATCTGAGTTAAGATGGTGGCTTTATGAAAGCATATTGTTGAAGCTTATCGAATGCTCTTTCGTGTGCTTTTTAGCTGTATAGCAGCTCTCTTGGGCGCAGATGCCGTTCTGACTGACTTACCTGATCGGCTGAAGCTTTTGAAGAAAAATGTAGATCAGAATGTGGAGAAAGGCAATAGGCGTGGTTCAACGCATGTCACTGAGCTTGTATGGGGTGATGATCTGGATCAGGATCTGCTTGATCCCTTGCCTGATATTGGTAAGACTTGTGTGCATCCGTTTCCTCATCTACTGGTTTGAATGATTAATTTTCTATTTGATTTACCGTAATCAATTATATAGCAATAGCTTCAATACAATTTGTGAGCTGCATTTGCACATCATGGATATACTAGGACACCTCTACCTGAGAGGATATGCCTATATACAATCTTCCTTGAACCAATGGTTTTTCAGGGGAAAGGATGGATTCCTCTGGGTCTTTTAAATTTTCGTTCATTCAATCGGGCAAAGTAATTATTGCTGGTGTTTACATGACCTGAAAATAGAGAGCAGGGAGTCTACTTTTTGTGCTAAAGAAACTACGCCTTTCTCATTCGTTGAAACCAAATTATGTTTCGTTTCTCACAGATGATTTCCAGATCTACCATGTCCTAAATTGGAACAGTAATGGAAGAATTTCCTCTATACTACAGCCATATATAAATATAGAGGATCTAATATACAAGGATAAGGCCCTAGGTACTAGTTTGCACTCCTTGTAAGAGCATTGGCATAGGACATCTAGTGTGAGTATTGTTCTTCTTTGATTCTTCACAAAGAGATGAACTTCTAGCTTGCTTTTCTATACTTATGCTTAAATATGAATCTTAAATTAGTTCCTCTTTTTCCCTTATAAGTGTTTTCTTTAAGTTGCTTTTCTGATGCTGGATGCATTTTGGTAAAAAAAATCAATCATAGGGAAAAAAAAGTCATTGAAACAATTAACAAAGTTGCAAGATAGATGCTTTAAAAAAGCAGCCGAAGTGGCTGCATATGTGATCGCTTAGGCTTTTTCAGTGGCATATCACATTGTATTTAACATACACAATCCTCGAAATCGAATGTGGTTCAAATCAAAGTTGTAAGGTACATGCTTTAAAAAAGCAGCCGAAGTGGCTCCATATGCAACCACTTAGTCATTTTCAGTAGCATATCACATTGCATCTAACATACACAATCCTCTTTATGTGGAAATCGAATATAGTTCAATCCCAACTGGATTGAACCAAATCAAATAGAAGCCATAATAATTTTTTATTACTGCAACAAAAGTTAGATTTAGCGTCATACTTATTTGCCCTAAATAATTTTCCTCTAAAACATATTTGGACATTTAAAAAAAAAAACCTAGAAGCTAGTCTCCCTAAAAGCATTAGGGGCACTAGAAAGTTTATAGAGGCAATTATAACTGTCACTAAAATTCAACATTTGTTTTAGATGCAATTAATAAATTCTCAATCTATATCTATACACAATTATAATTATTGCTAAAACATAAGTATTTTTTAGAGAAAATTAACTCTGTATCTGTAAATACTTATAAAAACAATTATAATGGTCTCTATTGATAACCTTTTCTAGAGGCAATTGAATACAATTCCATTTATCTCCATATAGATTATCAGAGTTAAATTAACAATTTGTTCCTAATAATCCTATAGAGATAATAATCTATACAGAGACATTATAATTGCATTAAACAATGATCATTTACAATTTAACATTAAATATTTATAAAATCTCCTATCAATTTAATATAAATTTCCTTTTATATTAAAATAGACAAATTCATTATTAGAGTGGACGAACTCTTCATAGTTAATGATGTCCTCAATGATTCATCCATCTAACGAGTCAGCAACGTCTCTAGGGATTATGCATAGTGTGAAGAACCTTCCATCTTAAGATTCTCTATGTGCTAAGATTCTGTCTGCCAATTGATAGAGAAAAATATCTCAAAAATCAAATCAAATTAGAATATGTAATTTCAAATGGAAAGGGAAGATATAAAAACAAAAAGAACACACTTGAGCATTCATGTAACACAAGCAATGGGTTAGATGAAATATAAATTAGAGTCTAAATCATAATTCAGTACAAAGACCTATAGTTTGCTCAAAAAAGAAGAAGCAGTGGCTATAGGATGAAATCAGTTACTAAAAATAAACCACAATTTGATTTTTTGAATCCTTTTATTGTTCTTCCTCAGTAGCCTCAATACCTTGCTCATTTTATCTGTGTTCCGTTTCTTGTTGTTGTCTTGCTTTGATTAATCCGTTTTTTCTTGAGTGTTAGGACCTTGCAAGCTAGAAGAGGGGGGGGGGGGGGGGGGGTGTGAATAACTTCGATCACTTTATCTCGATCTTGTGCTTGTCTACAAATTGTTAGTACGCAATGGAAACAAATTCAACAGATCAATGTAGACACATGCACCACAAACTAATTTTACTTAGTTCGCCGCCTCCCAAGGCGATTACTCCAAGTTTTAGTCTTATGGATCTACCACCACTATTCTTTTCCTTCTCGGATACCTTTTGGAGGTGGAGAAACCTTTTACAACACCTGTTGTTACAAAGCAATACGAAGATGAAATTCACAAACACAAATAAAAGTTATAACTTTACAAATGAACTTTGCTTTGGATTACTATTTGTCGCTTTGGATTGTTTCTTGATAGTAGAAAATGCAACAACACTTTGCCTCTAACCTCTTAAGAATCAGCCTTTTTAAAACATCTCAAAACCTTCTTTTATAGGGTTGTTGTTCAGGCTGATTTTCACATATTAGTCGATTATTCTTACCCATTAGTTGACCACTCTGTCGAATCTGACCATTTAAACTTGCAGAATGACTCCTTCTTGACTTGTTTGACCACCATTAGTCGACTGCTAAACCATGTAGTCGACTTATCATGAACAGTTGAATCTCACAGTCGAGTTTTGAACTCCTTGTTTACTTGAACAATAACTTCAATCAACTGATACACTCTATCAGTCGACTGATCGTAATCAGTCGACTGATCGTAATCAGTCGAGTTTTCTAGTCTAATTTTGAAGCTTTTGTATATCGCTATAGTGCCCAATAGTCGATTGATTAAACTCATTAGCCGATTTTTATTATAACAACCCTATAGTAAAATACCATTCACGGGTACTATAGCAGAATGGTTCTTTCTTGACCTATTTGACCACTATCAGTTAAATCCTATAGTTAACTTGTCACAAATAGTTGAATCTCGTAGTTGAGTTCTGAACTTTCTGTTACTCGAACAATGACATCAGTCGGCTAATCGTAATCATTCGAGTTTTCCAATCGAGTTTTAAAGTTTCTGTACACTACTATAGTGCCCATTAATCGATTGTTATTATAGCAAAATATTGTTCTCGGGTACTGTAGAATAATGACATTAGTCGACTGATACACTTATCAATCGATTGGTCGTAATTGATCGAGTTTTCCAGTCAAGTTTTGAAACTTCTATACACTGCCACATTGCCCACCAACCGACTATTAATGTAGCAAATTACTGTTCATGAGTAATGTAGCAGTCGTATCCAGTCAACCTTGACCCGTCAAGACTTTTCGTTGCCTAACATCTGATCAACCTTGACCTGTCGGGACTTTCTTGTTGCCTAGCATCCGGTCAACCTTGATCTGTCGGGATTTCCTTGTTGCTAGCATCCGATCAACCTTGACCTCTCGGGACTTCATGCATTATGCCAACTTCCTGTTGGACTTCCGACCATCAAGTGCTTTGTCAATCGTGACCTACTTGGACTTTCTTTTTGTGCCAATTCCATGTTGGACTTCCGACCGTCAAGTGTTCGGTCATCCATGACCACTTAGACTTCCCACTTACCAACTCTTTGTTGGACTTCCGATCACTAAGTGTCCGGTCAATCGTGATCCACTTGGACTTTTTGTCTTGTGCCAATTCCATGTTGGACTTCCGACTACCAAGTGTCTGGTCAACTATGATCCATTTGAATTTTTCACCGTCAAGTATCCGGTCAACTTTGACCCACTTGACTCTTCCTCGACCAACTAATATATTGATCGACTGTCAAATATCTAGCCAACCTTGACTTACTTGACGTCTCGACTAACTAATATATTAGTCAAATATCAAACCCCAACTCGCATCAACTCGAGCTTGGTCAACCTGGTTATCTTTGATTAGGAGTCGATTACACCAACATTGAGCTCATCCTTTCTTTTCATTATAACCTTTGTAAATTTTAACCAAGTAATAAAATGTCTCACCATTAGCCCATAAGCAAGAAATCCCAAATTATCAATTTAAATCTTACGAGGAGCACTGCAATGTTGCAAAAAATTGATTGAAAGACATCGAGATGATAACCATTATATATTTTTTCTATTTAAAGACATGAAACAGCTTCACGGTATCCCATGATATGTGCTTAACAGTATCATAGAGGCTGTGTCTATTTGAAGGGAGGAAGATGAGAAAGAAAGGAAGAGTATTGGGTGAGGGAAAAGGGAAAGAAAGAGAGAGGGGAAATATTTCTTTTGTTTGGTCTACTTGAGGAGAGGTAAAAAAGGAAATGAGAGAACATGGCAACTTTAATCATTTAATTTAATCATTTCTAAGACATGCAAAGTTAAATTGGCCTTGTCACTTTTTCACTCATTGGTATGTTCTTGGAACACTTTCAGAATGTATGTTCTTGGTTTGGTATCTTATAGGTGTTGATTTAAACATTTGTTTCACATGTGTTTAATCTTTGTAGTTTGCAATATGACATGTTTGACAATGTTAATCATATAGATTGTTATATATTTTATATTAGACACAACGGTAAAGTTGTTGCCATGTGATCTTGTGGTCATGAGTTTGAGTCGCAGAAATAGCCTCTTGTAATGTAGGGTAAGACTGGGTATAATAAAGTCAATGTGGTCTAATTCTTTCTCGGGACTGTATTGGTGGGAGTTTTATGCATTCTTTATTAGACACACATATATTAGCTTTTTAAATATGGACCATATATGCACTATGCATTGGGTATCTAATACATGGGTCTCTATCTGTCCCCTCTATACATGCGTTACATATTATATCCACTGACATTTCAAGTGGACAAATGCTATCCTTATTGATCAAGGGACATGGATCTACACTTGTCTTGAATAAGATATTGTCAAAGCAACTTATAATTAGATTTTTAAATTGAAAGACACTGTTGGTGCAATCGACTTCAGATCAAGGTTGATCGGGTTAATCAAGTTCGAGTTGACTCGAGTTGGATTTCAATATTTGAGCGATATTTCAGTTAGATGTCAAGTAGGTCAAGGTTGACCGATACTTGATAGTGAAGAAGAGTCAAGTAGGTTAAAGTTGACTGAATATTTAATGGTGAAAAGTCTAAGTGGGTCACGGTTGACCGGATACTTGTCCAGAGATGAAAAATCTAAGTGGATCATAGAGAATTGGACACTTAGCTTGAGATTGAATATCCAAGTGGGTAATGGAAGATTGAACATTTGGTGATAATGGAAGTTTGGCAGGTCAAGATTGACCAGATCTTAGATAACGATGAAGTCTCGATAGATCAAGGTTAACTGGATGTTGGGCAACGGAAAGTCGCAATAGGTCACGGATGGTTGGATATTAGGTAGAGGAATTCCAGATTGACCAGGTGTCAGACAACGATGAAGTTTCGACAGGTCAAGGTTGACCGAATGCTGGGCAATGAAAAGTCTCAGTAGGTCACGGATGACTGGATGTTGGACAGAGAAAGTCCTGACAGATCAAGATTGATCGGATGTTAGACAACGGGAAGTCCCAGCAGGTCACAAATGATTGGATGTTAGGTAGAGAAAATTTTGGTGGGTCGAGGACAATCGGATATCAGGTAAAACACAAATTCAATCTTGAAAAGGATGAAATTATGGTTAATAATCGATTGACGTGACAAAACAATTGATTGACAAACCCTAAACCTGGACTTTTGGGTTTATGCGTGACTAATCAATTGACAAGATTCACCGATCGATTGGTAAACTTAAACTCGGAATTCAAGGTCTAGGATTGGTTATTAATCAATTGGTATAATCGATTGGAAGAAGGTGGCTAGAATGCTTTGGAATGTAAAGCAAAAATAGCTGTTCTGCAGGTTTAAATGGTCAGATATGATATGACAATCGATTGGTGAATAAGGCCAATCGATTAGTTGGTGAAAATCAACCCGAGAGTAACCTTTAAAAAGGGGGTTTCATGGAGATTTGAAAACGCTAGTTCTTGGAGGTTTGAGGAGAAGGTGTTAGTGCATTTTCAGACCAATAAGAGGCAATTCCAAACAACAAGAAAACACTCAAAGCAAGATTCATGTAAAATGATTTACTTTGTATTTGCATTTGTATTTATTTTCTTGTTGTGTTTGTTGTAAGAACAACTTGTAAGAGACTTCTCCGCTTTCGCAAAGTATCTGAAAAGGAGAAGTTTATAGTGGAGGGAGATTACTAGGAGTAAACCATGGATTAGTTGCCTCAAGGAGGTGGATACTAAGTAAATCTCGGAGTTATGCATGTGGTGTCAAGTATGATTTAAGAATTTCGGTGCGCATTCAAATGACGAGCATTAGATCAAGACTAAAAGCGATCAGAGCTATTCATCCCCCTCTAGTTTGCACAGGTCCTAATAAGTGGTATCAGATTCAGTTGCTCTTCATCGGATTAACTTTCGTCGGAGCACGAGCTAGACGTAGAAGATAAAACTTTAGATTTTGATTTATATTTTGAAGAGGTCAAATGAATTTCAAAGACGGACTCAAATACGATATTTGAGTTCCACCTCTTTTAGATTAGGAGGGTTTGCTCAATGAAAGGCTAGGGTTGAAAATTTCTTCATGATGAATTTTAAAGATTAGTTCATTCTAATGGAGTGATTTAAAGTGATTTAAAGGCCTAATTGATGGCTAAGGAAAAAATACTCGAAAAGAAGAAATGGAACGAGGAGCAACTTTAAAAATCTAAGATAACGACAAGGTAATCAAAATTTTAATTAATTTGATTCCTAATGATATTTTGTATAGAATAGATATATATCAAGATACCAAGGACCTATGAAGTAAATTGACCAAACTTCATGAAGATCCAACCTCAATGCAAAGTGAAGTCAAATTCAAAGAGGGGGATTCTTTGGATTAAGAACATGAGGATTCAGAGGTTGGGAGGTGCTCAATATTCGAGAAGGATATTGAAGAGACATCCACCTCAAGGATTGAGGGGCAGCATAAGCCATTAGCGGCGGAACAAGAAGAAGCTTCAACATCCAGAACCAATGAAGAATCATATGCCACCCTACGATTAAAGAAGGTATAACAAACTTAATTCATAAAGATAAAGATCATATAATATGCTTTGAGTGTAGGGAGAAAGGATACTATAAGATCAAATATTCGAAATTAATCAAGAAGAAGGTTACAATGACACCCAAGGTGAAGGAGAAATCAAAAGAGATCAGCCTCGTAATACGAAAGGGCAAGGAGCACGGTGTGCGCTTCTTGTGTAATAAAAAATGACATTATAGGAATCAATGTCCAATGGGAAATCATTAAAATAAAAGTAAAGGAGAGAGCTTAAACTTAAGGGAGGTTTCATAAGTATCATTTAATAATGTTATTCCTTCACATCATGATAAGATGCATGCTAGAAATAAATGTTGTCATCTTAGTGCTCATTATCATGATAATAGAAAATATGAAAATTCTAAGAATAATTATAGATCATATCATGTTAGAACTATTTAAGGATAAGAAGATAGAAAATAATCTAGGCAATATCCATAAGAATTTTAGACACATGTCTAGAAAGAAAAATGTCCAAGGCACCATGAATAACTTAGAAATGGAAAATCAAGTTTTGAGGTCAAGACTTGATAAGTTTGAGAAGATCTTAAAAATTATGACAAATGAGGTTAAAGGGTACACAACAACAATAACAATCAAGTCTTATCCCACTAGGTGAGGTTGATTATATTGATCTTTCTACGCTATTGGGCTCTATCCCCTACTATATCATCATCTATATTTAAATAAATTTTATCTTATTTTATTGTTGCTAACCAAGTCTTTTTTGATCTTCTTCTTTCTCGTTTGATGTACCATCTTAAACATGTGTTTCGAAGTTTTTCATCAATAGATGCAACTCCGACTTTCTTTTTAATGTTATTATTTCTTATTCTTTCCATCCTCCTATAACCACACATCCATCTTAACATTCTCATCTCTATAACTCTTATCTTTTGCTCATGTGCTCGAGTCATGACCCAACATTCAACGTCATATAACATAGCAGGTTTAACTGTAGTTTTACAGAATTTTCCTTTAAGTTTTAGAGGTATTTTACAATCACATAAAACACTCGATGCTCTCTTCCATTTCAACCATCCTTTTTGTATTCTATGTAAAATATTTTTCTCAATCCTTCTTTCGTCTTGTAAAAATGATCCTAAATACTTAAAGTTCTCAATTTCAGACAAATCATCATCTTCTATCTTAACAATTGTTTCGTTACGTTTAATATTGCTAAATTTAAATTTCATATATTTCGTCTTTATTTTACTAAGTTTATAATATTTCACTGCTAGTGTTTCCCGCCAAATTCTAGTTTAACATTACTCCTTCATGTGTCTTATCTATCAAAACAATATCATTTGTAAATAACATGCACTGGTAATGTGTCTTGAATGTGTCAAGTGAGTTCGTCCATGATTAGTATAAAAAAATAGAGACTTACGCTCTGTTTGGGAGGAGGTGAGGGAAAGGGAGGGAAAGGCAAGAAAGGGGAAAAAAAAATTTACCTCTGTTTGGGATGGGGTGAGGTAAGGAAGGGAAGGGGAAAGAAGGGGAAGTGTTCCCCTTTCATGCCCATGAATAGCCACAATTTCTTACACCCCAAATCGGGGTGTAAGGAAGGGGAAGAAAAATATTAAACGTATCTTCCAATTTTACCCACCGGCACGGGAACGGAGAGGACGACGAAATGCTGAACCTGGTCTCGCCAAAGGTCCGCGGAGTATACAAGCTCCCTCGCCATGGGTGTCTTCTCCGAATCCCCAGAACAGTCGAGCATCGTCGTCTTGTTCGTGGGCGAGAGCAGGAGCAGGGTCTTGGGACGGCACGATCGCACTTCTCCAAAACCAGCGTCGGCGCCCAGGTGAAACGCCGACGTGTCTGTCATGCTCCGAGGGGGGGGGAATTTGGTCCGTTCGGAAGGCTGCGATTGGCGCGACACGCGAAGGCGGAGATCGGGATCGGAGGAAAGAAACTGACCGGTAAGCCAAGATTCTTGGGTTTGTGAGGTTTTCAATGGGGATTTCTTCGGATTGCTGAGATTGCTGTGATCCACAGCTTGCGTTGAAGTTGGGCTCGATTTCTTCGGATTACTGACGGCGGGTGGTGCTCGACAGTAAGGGGAGATGCTTCAATCGGAGGTGAGATCCCTTCTTGGCTCGTTTTTTTTTGGTTGTGCTTGCTGTGGCGAACTGCCGATTAGGGGGATTTCGGCTCCATGGCTTGTTACTGGTTGATGGGAATGTTAGGTTTAATGATCCAATGTTGCTTGAGGTTCATGGTTTCGGAAGGGGAAACAAAGTGGAAGGAGAAGGGGTTTCAGAAGCGCACCTCGCCGATCAAAGTTCAACCTTTTGGTTCTTCTTCCTATTCTGCTTATTATCGCCGAGGAGTTTGGGAAGAAATGCAGGTTATTTTTGACCTTTTATATATTTAACTTCTATTCCCTTTCCTTCCCTTCCGAATAAATTTTTTTTTCTTCCCAAACAAGGTTACTTCTCTTCCCCTCCCTTTCCCTCCCTTTCCCTCCCTTCCCTTCCCTTCCCCTTCCATTAATGAACCTTCCCTCACCCCATCCAAACGGAGCATTAGAGCTGATTCTCGATGTAACCCCATCTTTATTGGAAATCTTCAGTTAATTCGCCTGAAGTCTACATCCTCATATATCCTTAATTAGTTTAATATATGTTATGCTAACACTTTTCTTTTCTAGAATTCTCCATATAATTTCTCTTGCAACTCTATCATAAACTTTTTCTAAGTCAATGAATATCATGAGTAGATCTTGCTTTTGCTCTTGATATTTTTCTATTGTCGACCTTCCAGGCATGAATCTAAATTGATTTTCGGTCACCGTAATCTTCTTTCTTAATCTCTTTTCTATTACTCTTTCCTAAAGTTTCATGATATGACTTATTTGTTTAATACTTCTATAGTTTGCATAATTTTCTACGTTTCCTTTATTCTTATACAAGGGAACTAAAGTACTTACCCTCCATTGATCAGACATTTTTTTTATTTTCAATATCATGTTAAATAATTTTGTAAGCCATTCAATATTTTGTTTCCCTAGATACTTCCATACCTTCATTGAAATATCATCTGGTTCAATGACTTTTCTATTTTGCATCTCATTTAAAGCTTATTCTACTTCTAAAAATTGAATTCTACGATAAACATTTAAGTCTTTTTACTTATACCTACTTAAATTACCTAAGCTAAGTTGATCATCTAAACCTTTATTAAAAAGTTAATGAAAATACCTCTTCCATCGCTCTTTTATTTTTTTCATTATTTACTAATACCCTATTGCATTCACCTTTAATAAATTTTGTTTGGATAAGATCTTTTGTCTTTCTCTCTTACTTTAACTATTCTATAATGTCTTTTCCCCCCTTCTTTTATATCTAATTTTTGATATAACCGTTTAAAGATTTCATTCCGGGCTTCATTCATTGCTTTCTTAGTCTCTTTCTTGGCTATTGTAAATTTTTTAAAATTTTTCTTGTTTTTACAAAATATATAATTCTTTATAGGTTGTTTGTTTTTCCTTTATTTTCTCTTGTACTTTCTCATTCCACCACCTAGATTTCTTACGTGGTGGTGCATGTCCCTTTGACTCATCGAATACACTCTTTGCTACTATTTTCAACATTGATACCATTTTATCCGATGTCGTATTAAAGTCGCCGTATTTTTTACCTAATACTTGTACTCCTACTTTCTCTTTAAATATGTTTTGCTTCCTATCTTTTAACTTCCACCACTTAATTTTAAGAGCGTATATATATTTCTTTTATTAATACTATGCTTGAGATGCATATCCAACATTACTAACCTATGTTGGGTAGTTAAACTTTTTCCAGGGATGACCATGCAATCTATACAAATCTTTCTATCTCTTTTTCTAACAATAAGAAAGTCAATTTGCAATTTATTATTCTGAAGTTAAAGGGCCTAACAAGAAAAATCTAGGCCTAGGTAGACAAGAGCCATCTATGGGCAATAAAGGTTTGAGATATAAACCTAAGTCCAAGGAAAGCATGATTTCATACCATAGAGTTCCATATAACTATGGAACTAATTTTAGGTCTAGGAGTCAAATCAAGGTTACAAGGAAGGTTATTCCTAGTGTTGATCTTGAGAAGACTAGCATGACTAAGACTTCTAACAAGCCTAGAAAAGTCATTAAGAAGATATCTAGAGAAGTTATTCCTAGTAAGTATCAGTGCACCCAAGGAGCTCTAATAGATATTGGATGTCTAAGAGTGTGATCTCTTCACACTATGTGGGTATAGGGTGTGTCAATCCAAATTGGAAAGGTAGTTAACTCAACCATGGTGAAGTTGACATTTTAGGACATTTTCAAGGTATTATGATATTTTGAGAATGAAAATTCAAATCTTATTTTGGAAGATTTCTATAGTGTGCCAATAAGAATTGAGTTCTTAAGTTGATTAAAAGTGACACAAATAGGATAGAATTCAAAAGTGTGTCAAGTTGGGATTTTTGACACAGTCGAGGGAGATAGAACTACCTACGTCAAATTGTGGATTTGACATAGTGATTAGTTGATAAAACGTAGATGAAAAATTTAGGAATTTATTTTATGCTACAACTACCATGCTTGTGTGCTCTATCACATGTTATAACATCATAAAAGGGTAGCCCGGTGCACATACATTAATATTACATCTTGCCATGATATTTTGATATATGCCATGTCATACATGCATCATTAGTTTATCATAATTTTCTCTTGAAGTTATGTATTTGATGTATGCCATGCTCATTTACATGTATTATTTTAATTTTTTATAATTAAGGTAAAAAATGACATGGGTTGACATTCTAGATAGGATGGTCAATTTGAAAATGATTAGATAGAAATGCATGATCTTTTAGTTTTAGAAAAAAAAATATTTACATCTCACAAAAATTATAGGATTGAGACACTTTAGACCCAAGTAAGATGTTAGGATGATGAACTAAGTTCAAGATGTTGATTTGATACATCAAAATGAACTTTAGTTTTATCAACTTAAATGGATTTTACATGGTCAATCATCGGGAAAGTTAATGTGTAGTCATGTGCATTTAGCCCACACATCATAGGTAGAAATTATTTTTGAAAACCATTTCAAAATCATTTTGAAAAATCTTGGTGAAGTCTATTTGTTGTAGGAATCACCATTGATTAGGTTGATACAAAGTTAGAGTGAAACATTGAAGTTTTCAACTTTATACCATCATTTGAAAATAAGATGAATTTTTATAGAAAATTATTTTTTTGATAGTATTTGATACAAGTAATGTCTATATGAATTTTTTTAATTTTTGGAAACTTGTAGAATTATTTATGCATTTTTAAAATTCGGTTTGAAAATTGAAATTTCAGATTTTCAAGCTACCAATCAATTGGTGTTACCAATCGATTGATAGCTAGAGTTTGGCTGAAATAGGATGTTTATACCAGTTAAGCACACTCTTAGGTATTGTAACTATCTCTAACTCTCTGATATACTTGGAAGAATATTTAAAGGAATTTTCTTGATGAAAATATGAAAAGGGATAGTAAAAGAAAATGAATGAGGATTTGAGGAGGGTTAGATTCAAGATTGAATCTTTAATCTGATGATTTGGATTTTCTTAAATGTTTAGGAATTTCAAATCATTGTTGGTGTAATGATTGAAGTTAGAGGATGCTTTGAGGGAGGCCTACCTTAAAGGCATGATTTGGACATGAAATGAGGAGATTTGAAAATTTTGAGGCTTAGTGATGATTAAAGGATTGTATGCTCTAGATTGAGCATTGGATGCAATGGAAGGTAGGTAATCTTCATCTAGGAGGATTGAATTGGATAAGACGAATGAATCTTGAGAAAAGTTTTTTGATGTGTGCCAAAGGAGGAGAATATGGGGTTTAAGTTAGAAACTCTCATTCATGCTTTGACATGAAAAGAAGGATGAAATAGGAAGTTGGGTTAATGAGTTACCTAATTTAAATATATTATCAAATATAAAAGAGGAGAAGATTGTTGGTGCAATCGACCTCAGGTCAAGATTGACCAAGCTCGAGTTGACTCGAGTTGGGTTTCAATATTTGAGTAATATATCAGTTAGATGTCAAGTAGGTTACGGTTGATCGGATACTTGATAGTGAAGAAGAGTCAAGTGGCTCAAGGTTAACTAAGTATTTGACGGTGAAAAGTCTAAGTGGATCATGGAGGACCGGACACTTAGCACGAGATAAAAATTTCAAGTGGGTCATGGAGGAGATTGAACACTTGGCACGTGATGGAAAATCTAAATAGAGTACCGGACACTTGGCACGAGATGGAAAGTCTAAGTGGGTCATGGAAGACCGGACACTTGGTGATGATGGAAGTCTTGATAAGTCAAGGTTGATCAGATATCAGACATCGATGTAGTCTCGGCAGATCAAGGTTGGCGAGATGTTGGGCAATGGGAAATCACAGTAAGTCACAGATGACTGATATTGGACAGAGGATGGCCAGGTTGATTAGATGTTAAACAATGAAGAAGTCCCGGTAGGTCAAGGTTGATCAGATGTTGGGCAATGGGAAGTCCCAACAGGTTACATATGACTGGATGTTGGACAGAGGAAGTCCTAGCAGATTAAGATTGATCGAATGATGGGTAATGGGAAGTCCCAGCAGGTCATGGATGATTGGATATTGGGCAAAGGAAGCCTTGGTAGGTTGAGGTCAAATCGGATACTAGGAAAAACACGAATTCAACCTTGAAAGGATTGAAATTAGGGTTAGCAATCGATTGACACAACGAAGCAATCGATTAGCAAACCCTAAACTTGAAATTCCGTGTTTGCTGTGTGACCAATCGATTGGTAAGGTTTACCAATCTATTAGTAAACCCTAAACTCGGAATTCAGAGTTTAAGGTTGACTATCAATCGCGTAGTGCAATCGATTGGAAGAAGGTAACTAACAAACAGAATGTTTTGCAATTGATTGGCGCAATCAATTGGTCTAAAACAATCGATTGATGCAATCGATTGGTAAAGCAAAAATAGTCATTCTGCAAGTTTAAACGGTCGGATCTGATGTGACAATTGATTGATAAGTAAGATCAATCGATTGGTAGGTGGAAATCAACGCGAGAGTAATCCTAGAAAAAGGGGTTTCATGGAGATTTGAAAACTCCAATTTTTAGAGGTTTGAGGATGAAATGCTGGTGTATTTCCAGACCAACAAGAGACAATTACAAGCAATAAGAAAATGCTCAAAGCAAGATTTATGTAAAGTAGTTTACTTTGATTGTATTTGTATTTGTATTTATTTTCTTGTTGTATTTGTTGTAAGAACAACTTGTAAGAGATTTCTCTGCCTTTGGAAGGTATCTGAAAAAGAGAAGTTCATAGTGAAGGGAGATTAGTTGTCTCAAGGAGATAGATACTAAGTAAATTCCGAAGTTATGCATGTGACGTCAAATTTGATTTAAGAATTCCGCTGCACATTCAAACGACGAGTACAAGATCAAAACAAAAAGCGATCGGAGCTATTTACATCCTCTCTAGCTCGCATAGGTCATAACAAGAATAGGCACAAGATGTGAAACTAAGAGCTATGCATTTCAACCTAACAAAACATTATCATACACTTATATCATGTTCTTATTTGACATGTTATATGCATTTCATAGGTCTCAACTCTCAGGCTAAAAGAATATTAAAAACCTTATGGTCATTAACCTTATCTATGTAAGTTCAATGGCAAGATAATCCATGTATCCAATCTCATCTGAACATAAGTTATAGACTGAACTTGATGCTCAATGTTCCTTCACTTGTCAGATAGAGCATTGGCAAGTTCGAGCTTCTAGAAAGATGATCTTTTACTTCAGCAAACTCTTATCAGTAATAATTTTTATTTCAGTTCTTGGATCAGATGTTGTGTACAGTGAAGGAGCAGTTGAAGATCTATTGTTGACGCTAAAACAAATTTGTGGGTTTCAGACAACAGTTTTTTTGGCCGGGGAACTCCGAAATGGTAGCCACTGTTAGCTCAAAGCTCTCTAAAACATACAACGACAGATTGCTTATATCTCTAATTGGCAGATGCTGTGCTCGAGTACTTCTTTGAGGTTGCTATGAAAGAGTTCCTCATCGGTCGAGTCGATAAGAAGCAATGGCATCCTGATTACCGTAGTGATCGAGTAGCACTTTATGTTCTTGTAAAGAAATGATAGAAAATCCTTTGGTGAGATGAAGAAGCCTTGTGCGTGCTTCTGTACTTCTTGGGAGTTGCAATTGGAGTTTCTTGTTGGTCGAGCTGATAAGAGGTGAGTGATAGAAATAGCACTCTCTATTCTCGTAAAGAAATGACAGGAAAGTTGCTATTTGATCAATCTGTAATTTCGTGTTTCTTATTTATAATATTTATTTATAGCATAATCTTGTGTTGCAGTATAGACTTATCCTGCTTTGCTATCAAATGTGCCAGAATTTGACATGCAATGCTCATTTTGTTGCAAAACCATGCACAACAAGGTATCAATTCCTTTGAGAACTTCTATATTTGCGTGATGGTAAGATCATTTCCTTCGATTAATATCTAAATGCAGTGCAAATTATAAGGTGTGTTTGATAGATAAAGTAAAATAGTTTTTTGTTTTACTTCAATTTTGATCATAACTTCTACAAAATTGTTTGATAGTTCATCATCAAATTCCAATATCTCTATTTAAACTGACGCAGTGCACCACCGTTCAACTTTCCTTGGAAGAAACGAACGATGAGGGGAAAAAGGGTAAAATCTTGAAAAGTAGAGGGAGATGGAAGAAGCAATTAATTGAACATGGGTTGAAGGTTTTGATATATAATCATCGTAATCCATTCAAAAGAGCCAAACTTCGAGATTGGTCAGGCCCTGATGAGTGCAGTGTTTTTATATACCAGGTGTGGATTTTTGAGAGGACTAATAATAGTACAAAAGATGCTCAGTATTTTTTGATTGCGATTTTATTTGAAAAAGCATAAATATATGTAGATGAGTGCAGGTGGCTGCCTTGTAGTGTTCTAAAAGCAAGCATGGGAGATGAAAAGATAAGACGGTTGGAACCTAATTATCAGGGGCAATTACTTCGGGGTTAATTAATTAATTAATGGTAAAGGATTTGTTCTCCTGGCTGATAGCAGGCCTGGCGTCTTGAATGTTTGATACGGTCGGCCCATTGATGCGACCCATTAAATAAATAGAAAGATGGCGGGCGGGTCACTTACCAAGGGAGGGAGAGAGAAAGGGATGCAGAGGAACGAAATGGCCTCGCTCGAGTCGCAGGCCGCCGCCGCCATCTCATGCGCTCGGGCCGCCCTCTTGCTCTCCTCCCTCCGATCGCCGCCGCGCCCTCTCTACCCGATCTCCGCCGTACCTCCTCAGCACGATGCTGTCGATTTCCTGGTGATCATTTCTTTCGCGCTGTGGCTTCGATTTGCTTTTTCAATATCCATTCTTTGCATCTTGATTTCATCTAGGCACGCGTGAACTTGCGGAGATCCAGGGAGGATCGGAGGAGGAAATCGGATTGCCTTGGAAAAATAGAGCTAGTCTTCCTCATCCTGTTGATGTTTTTGCTGGCTCTCCTTCTGTGGGTTCTTGTTTCCCTCGAATGGAATTGAGTCAAGTGGCGAAAGATACGGTAAGAAAAATTTCTTCTCTTTCTTGAGTCTTTTGTGTTTCATGAGCTTCTTGTGTTCCTCTTTTCTTCGATCTGTTGGTACTTGCTTTCGTTGATATCGATATCAAACGGTGCTGATAAGCCTGTTGATAGAAGCTGGGCAATGCGCACACAATCTTTTGTATGTTTTTTTTTCTGGATCTATACTCTAATACACGGAAACTAGACCCTGAATTCCGAGTTTAGGGTTTACCAATCGATTGGTGAATCTTGCCAATCGATTTTGTTGTAGTTCGAGGTTCAAACGGTGGCTATGATCTTTGCATTAGAACGCAGTTTTACTTGATTGATTTAACTGACATCTTCAAGTTATTTAATACAAAATAAACGGTAGAATTTCAACTTTCTACCTACTTGCATCAAAGAACTTGTCTTAGTTTAGCGGTAGCGAGCTAGATTTGGAGGATTTTCTACCAATATGCAAGAGTTTAGCTAATATGATAAAGTTTGAATTTTCAATTTGAACCCTAAATTATAAAGCTTATGCGAGCTATTGTTCTTCTCTTGATTCTGATTCAGATTGCTAAAATCTTATTCTCGTGGAGCTCCTTATTTTGTAAATTTTACTCCATTGTCCTCATTTTGGAAATATATTTTAGAGAAATTGTCCAATGATTGATCTCTTCACCTATTTCTTCTTCATGCACGAGCCTCAGATCAGTATGTTCTCCATTCTTATTTGAGTCTCAATGAACCTCCCCCCTCCTGGTTGGTGGCATGCTATAGGTGGAGAAATGATGTCGGAGAGAAGGCGAATAGAGACCTACGGTTAATTAAAACACTATCCGCCACAACTACAATTTTGTCACGATAGACTTTACAAATGCTAAAGCATCACATGAAAACCTTCAACATTTGTGCTAGTAACTTAGGTTGTCACAAATCGATCACAGATGCCCTAAGCATTATGATGAGTTGAAGATTTATTGCAAAGCCATACAAATTGTTATAGCAAATTTCAACGGATGATTTTCTATGACAAATGAACCACACCGTTGCAATTTCATTGAAACTTGTAATGCAATATATGTTGTCGCAGATAGCCATCGCTAATGCAATTTACCAGGCACAAAAAAAGAACCATCAGCTATTCATTCTTTATCTCTACCTAAACATGGGATTCCTAACAAGAATTTAGCTAGCCATATGAATAGCTGTACCAGAATTAATAATTTAAAAACACAAAGGGTTTCTAGATGTAAGAAATGGACAACAATAACAATCAAGGTTTATCTCACTAGACAAGATTGATTATATGGATTGGATTATATCCTCTATTATATTATTATTTATATTTAAATAAATTTTATTTTATTATATTATTACTAATCAAATCTTTTTTGATTTTCTTCGTTTGATATGTATATTTATTATAATTTCACATCGTCTAATTGAAATATTTATTGGTTATCTAAGTACATATATGTACCATCTTAAACTTGTCTTCTCGAGTCTTTCCTCAATAAGTGCAATCCCGATTTTCTTTCTAATATTTTTATTTCTTATTCTGTCCATTCTTTTATGCCCACATATTCATTTTAATATTCTCATCCCTGTAATTCTAATCTTCTATTTATGCACTCGAGTCCTAGTCTAATTTTTAATTCCATATAATATAACAGGTTTAATTGTCGTTTTATAATTTTTTTTAAAAAAATTAGAATTATTTAATTATCACACAGAAAACTTGATGCTCTTTTCCATTTCAACCATCTCGCTTGTATTTTATGTAAGACATCTCTTTCAATCCTTTTATCCTTTTGCAAAAATAATCTTAAGTACATCAACTCTCAGTAACAAATAATACATTATCTCTTATCTTAATAATTATCTTATTATGTTTAATATTATTAAATTTAAATTTTATATATTCTGTTTTTATTCTACTAAGTTTAAAACTTTCACTTATAGTATTTTTCGTCAAAATTTAATTTTAACATTTACTCTATATGTTTCTTCTACCAAAATAATATCATCTGCAACATGTATTGTGATATCATACCTTGTATGTGTCTAGTGAGTTCATTCACGATTAGTGTAAAAAGATAGTAATTTAGCATTAATCCTTATATAATTTTATTTTTATGGGAAATACTTCGGTTAATCCATCTGAAGTCTTTATTCTTGTCATTACATTCTCATATATATTCTTAATTATTTCAATTAGTTCAATATATGTTATGTTACATCTCTTTTTAAAATTTTGTTAGCGCAGTGAATACTAGATAATTGAACATGCATTTTGATCATGATAAAGGATTCAAGTTAAAATTATATTGTGTATTGATGAACTAATCTAAGTGTGCAGATAGCATAGGAAAGTTTTAGTTGGAGGCTAGGTAAGGTAAACCCTAGTTAGAGGTTAGGCAAGAAATCCTGATCAGTGGGACTGGCCAAGAAGTTTTGGCAGATCGAGGATATCAGGCAGGAAGTCTAGGTGGATCAGTAGATCGGACGTCTAGCAGGTCGATGGGTCAGCAAGGATCAGACATTGGAAAGGAAGTTCTGGGTCAGAGGATTGAATGCCGAGCAAGAAGTCCAAATAGGTATCGAGGACCGGATGTTTGGCAAAAGATAAACTCTTCTGAGAGGAATAGGTGAGGGTGCGTTCCTTTAAGCAAAATAGTAAGTGTCGATCTAATATAGGTTTCAATGAAAATTCAAAGTCAAGATCAGACAATTGTAAAATTGTCTAAACTTAAATTTCTATATTATATTTTTATCGAGTAAAGATACACTACATGAAAATAATGGCATGAAACTTAACATGAAAGACGTGACAAGCCACGTGTGTTATGCCATGTGGCTTTTTCTGTCGAACAAAATATCTTTTTAACGATCCTGACAACAAAGTTGTAGGATTTAGAATTTAGAGTTTAAAATATTGAAAGATGTGGCAAGCCATGTGTGTTATGCCGTGGTGCATGACCACGAACGTGGTCGAAGCTTTTTCAGCAACTTACAGAATGAGGTTTGGACATAGTTCTTCTCCATCCCACAGTGCCCTAATTTTCCAGGGATGGCAGAATATATTTGTTACCATACAATTTAATCCCTCAACATCTCAATACACAAGCTAAGGCATTAACACACATTATGCTTTTGTAAAAATACACAAAGACATCGTTGTTTTCGGTAAATTCAAAAAATAGTTTTTGATAAATTTCTATATTATTAATTTTCTTTTCAATTGTTTTTTTTAAAAAAAAATCAAAAGGTTCCCCTAAGAAAAAGTTAAAAAAAAACTTTGTCATATTTTTATATTAAAAATATCTTTATTCTAATGATATTGTAACTAACAGTCATCGAGTACTACTAGAACTTGATTAAAAATATAATTATAATAGTTATTTAATGACTACTATATTGTTATAGCTCTGATTCGTAGATATTTTACGGATAAAAATATGTTGGAACTCTGTTTTTTTTTTTTTGAAAAAATGCTCTTTTGACAATTTGAATAATTAGAAATGTTATTTTAATTTTTGCCATTTTTTTTCTCACAACTAATTCTCTTAAACTTTTCCCTAAACACAACCTATCATACTCATAAGAAGCCTGCCTCTTATTTAAGTTAAGATTGAATACTAGATAATTGAACATGTATTTTGATCATGATAAAGGATTCAAGTTAAGATTATGTTATGTATTGATGAACTAATCTAAGTGTGCAGATAGCACAGGAAAGTTTTAGTTGGAGGCTAGGTAAGGTAAACCCTAGTTGGAGGTTAGGCAAGAAATCCTGATCAGTGGGATTGGCCAAGAAGTCTTGGCAGATCGAGGATATCAGGCAGGAAGTCTAGGTGGATTAGTAGATCGGACGTCTAGCAGGTCGATGGGTCAGCAAGGATCAGACATTGAAAGGAAGTCCTGGGTCAGAGGATTGAATGCCGAGCAAGAAGTCCAAATAGGTATGGAGGACCGGATGTTTGGCAAAAGGTAAACTCTTCTGAAAGGAATAGGTGAGGGTGCGTTCCTTTGAACAAAATAGTAAGTGTCGATCTGACATAGGTTTCAATGAAAATTCAAAGTCAAGATCAGACAATTGTAAAATTGTCTAAACTTAAATTTCTACATTATATTTTTATAGAGTAAAGATACACTACATGAAAATAAAGACATGAAACTTAACATGAAAGATGTGACAAGCCACGTGTATTATGCCACGTGGCTTTTTCTGTCGAACAAAATATCTTTTTAGCGATCCCGACAACAAAGTTGTAGGATTTAGAATTTAGAATTTAAAATATTGAAAGACGTGGCAAGCCATGTGTAGCATGCCACGTGGTCGAAGCTTTTTTAGCAACTTACAGAATGAGGTTTGGACATAGTTCTTCTCCATCCCACAGTGCCCTAATTTTCCAGGGATGGCAGAATATATTTGTTACCATACAATTTGATCCCTCAACATCTCAATACACAAACTAAGACAATAACACACATGTTTTTGTAAAAATACACAAAGATATCGTTGTTTAAAAAAAAATACTTTGTTATATTTTTATATTAAAAATATCTTTATTCTAATGTTATTGTAACTAACAGTCATCGAGTACTACTAGAACTTGATTAAAAATATAATTATAATAGTTATTTAATGACTACTATATTGTTGTAGCTCTGATTCGTAGATATTTTACGGATAAATATATGTTGGAACTCTGTTTTTTTTTTTGTTGAAAATATGCTCTTTTGACAATTTGAATAATTAGAGATGTTATTTTAATTTTTGCCAATTTTTTTTTCTCACAACTAATTCTCTTAAACTTTTCCTTAAACATAACCTATCATACTCATAAGAAGCCTGCCTCTTATTTAAGCCTACAAATTTCGAAGAATATATTAACCATTGATTACAAAGACACTTTATTTAGCCTTCCATCATGCAGTTGCAAGCGATCAAGATTCCCTTGCCCAACTCGTCTCTGCAGCCAAAGCAGCCAAAGCACGAAGCTAATATTTATCACCTTTTCTACACAATTAGACGACGACTTAGAAGTCAGACTTCTCAATTACTCCCATCCTTGAGAGCAATACCAGGGGAGGCTCGCCGCCGGCTCCTCCGAGAACAAGCTGCTGCAGAGCTCCTCGCCCATGAATTCCTCCTCCAAGTAGCAGCAGTTATTCTCCTCCTCATTCCCCAAGCACATTGAAGAAGTGTCCTGAGACTTGAATTCCATCAAACAGTGTGGCTGTTGGTCGTCCAACACCACGGCGCCAGCATATGGGCCAGCTTCCTCGTTCAACACCGCGCTCGAGTCGCTGTCGGAGGCCCCGTAGATCAAAGCACGCATTCCTTCTTCCTCCGCTGCTTTCATCTCAGAGCGTTCCGCAATCTTGCCCTTGAGCTCACTTATCTGAGCCCAACCCATTAAAAGAGGGATGAGACGGGTAGTAGAACTCGTTGAGACAATCTATCGAACAACTCGTGTGCACGCTTGCTCACCTCTGCGAGGAGCGCCTCCTTGACGCGGCGGAGGGCGTTGCAGTCGAGCTTGAGGGCGTCGTGGCGGGCGCTGAGGGCGGCGTAGTCGCGCTCGATCTGCTTCGTCTTACACCGTGCGCGGCGGTTCTGAAACCACACGGCCACCTGGCGCGGTTGCAGGCCTAGGTCCTGCGCCAGCCGTTCCTTCCTTTCCGGCTCTAGCTTGTTCTCCACCTCGAAGTTCTTCTCCAGGGCCTTCACCTGCTCAGCGCTAAGCCGCCGTTTCTTCTCCCCCAACGCCGGCTCCGCCTCATTGATGCCGGCAAGATCCTCCTCGCACTCCTCAAACTTGCCCCTTTCTTCCGCTGAAGCATTTGTGATCAAATTAATAATCCCTAAATTTGAAGCAACAAACAAAAAGATTCAATCTTTAGGGGAATACAGACCTTCAAACGAATCGAAGCTACTGAGCCTCTTCATTCGATCGCTTCTTGTCAACCAAAGATAGCAAGAACAGCGAAAGTGAATGGTTCTGGTTCCAACTTGTTCTCCTCCAATTCACCTCGGTTTTCGATTCTTTTCAAGGCGATCTTCTCTTCTACCCGCGAGCTCACGAGCACAAGCTGCACAATTCCTTCTTTGATTCATCTGATTCTTGAAATGGATCAAAGATCTCGATCTCTATCCTATAAAGTTCGAGGATCCACTGAAACGCTGTGCGGGTGGGTATGCAGCAGTTGATGGGGGGGGGGGGGGGGGGGGGGGGGGGGGGGAGGGTTTAAATAAAAGACGAGAGAGTTGATTGGTTGGAATTGTTGAAGGAGACACGGTGAAAAAGTGGGAGAAAATTTAGTTGAGAATTTAATGCAGTGGGCCCCATATGAATAGCCATGTTTTCGTTTAAGACAAAAAGGCGACCTTTTTTATATCTTTATCTTTTTTATTATTATATTATATATATATATATATATATATATATATATGCACGAGATTGCTATGCTGCGTGATAAATTCGTGCGCAATCTGTGCGCAACTTCCTGACCCATTGCCATTGCTGCCGCCCTCGCTGCGTCGTCCGATCGCCGTCTCGGCCACGATCGACGCACCACTCGTCGGCGCTTCGGTCGACGCAGGATTCCAATCGGATAGTAATCGGAATCCGACGAATTTGATCGGAAACAACTATCCCCACTGCACGGCCACTATCGACGGCGATCGGACTGTATATATATATAGAATAAAAGACTTAGTAAAATGGACCAACTATTTATGTTTGATTAGCCTATTTAAGTGATGTGTTAGGTTAGATCTAACATGAAACGTTATGGCTCACGCATGCCTCCTGATGTAGGTCCGGTCCGACCCACAACATGGGCTTAAAGCCTGATTGACTTATGACTAGGTTGAGCATGACATGTAACGTTCAATATAGGCTCGAGTCTAATTGACATGAACATGCATTATATTTGGGGTTCACTTTTTATATATAAAAAAAAATTAAAAAATACAAAATTTAAAAATAAGATAATTCTTAAAATTATAAAAATTAATATATATTTGATAATTTTATTTTATTTTTTAAAAAATTATATTTTTAAGTTACGGTTAGGCAGATCCATTGTTAAAGAAAGTTTTGAAACAAATAAAATAAAATAAAATATTATAAATTTATTATTAAAAATGAGGATAGTTATCTTGTACTTAAATGGGGTAGCTTGGTTGGTCTTATCTTTTTATTTGTTCTCATCGAATGGAGATGAGAGCCACAACAAGGTCTTTATTATATGGAATAGACAACTCAAAACCATTGGCATCAAAGGTGCAATGCGTCAACATGTCTATCCTATTCCTATACGTATCAAACCAAATTCAACAAACTAATTACATTCTCTTTAATTTGGTCTTTTAATAATATTTTTCTCCTTTTTTAAAAAATAAAACTAAAATGATATAGGAGGTTATAGAGAACACAGTACTGTGGCAGTCGTCTTATCGTCTAATTTTAAAGTCAATTCTACAAATCAATTTCCAAGATTTGGTAGACTTGTTCTTTCTCCATGACGTATGGAGATTAGTTGAGTAATGAACATCAAGAAAATAAATAAGGCAATTGCTTATTTATCTTTGCTTTGACTCTATTTTTAAGCTCCAAGTCCGGAAATAATTTTATTCTGAGCAAACAAAATTTGTGAAACAGGATATTATTATTATTATTATTACATTGGAGAAATTTCTTAGCTTTGGACATGGACTAGTGGATATTTATTGACATGTCATTTTGTCTCTTCAACATGAACTAGTGGATATACATTCATGAATGAATTTGGCATTCAATTTGATTAATCTAATTTTATATTTCTTTAATGATATAAAATATATAAATAAATAAGATAAACATTCCTGAATAAAAATTTTACTTGTTCACATTTATATATAATATTATTTATTAACATATCTAAATTTAGATTATATTTTATTTTTATATATTTTTATATTATCTATAATATGTTAAAGTTGAAAAAACAATATATATTTGTTTTTATTAAATATGATATTTTAATTAAATTATAAAGGCAATATTATCATTATTGAGCTTGATAAAATTTTGAATAGATGTATAGATTCAATACATAATTATATAAATATAAATACATGCCAACTAGATTACATTTTTGTTCTTTCATGCCCAAATGGATTGGGATGAAATTTTGTTTGCTAAGTTAGTCTATGGACCTTGATTCTAAGTTTGATGTTGTTAATGATCTAAATATGGTGATTGCTCATATGCTTCAATGTTTATCTAGTTTTATTTAGTAAGGTTAATTAGATTTGTAACCAAATATAAATTATTTCAAGTGATAGATCAATCATTGTGCTAAACTAAGAGTTTAATGCTGATTTCGATCCTACATAACTTAATTTAGAGAATCTTGAATAAGCAATTTAAACCTTCTTATAATTTAATCTAGAGTAAATATACTAAATGCTAATGTTATGACCAAATCTTCTCTTGATTGTTTTATAAGGATTAAATAACACAAGGATTTATCTATAACAGTTTTTAATCCATAGACAAAAAGCTAAGTATACTTACTGGAACAATAAACAAAGATTACGTAATAGGAATATAACATACCTTCTATTTGATAAGATAGGAGTAGGACTTCAAAAGATAATAGTATACAGAAAATCCTTCAAATTTAACTCATTTATACTATATATATATATATAGAATTTACCTAATTAATCTCAGGTAGATCACCTTTTGATGGAGGTCTTCTAAGAATGAATTCTAAATTTTATAAACTCAATAGAGAAAGCATGCACAAGATTTAGTATCATCAAAATTACAACAGAAATTAAGTATAGTCATTGTTCCTGACTTTGTACATTGTCCTTGTTCTTTCCTACCGTTTGTTCAAAATTTTCTTTTCTCACATTTCTTTTTAACATCAATGATTCTATCTCTTGTTTCGGGGTTTAAGCGCCACTCTGATCCGGTGGGCGTTTTCAGCGAATGGAGGTCGGCGACGCAGATTAGAACGAGGATGAAGAAGAGAAGATGGGACAATGTTTGGCTTTCAACAACTTCCGCAGTGGTGGTTGATGGACGGGTCACCCGCCGTCGTTCTCCAACCAGGTTCTGGAGAACGCCCTCGAGAATATGGTGACGTTCCTGGCGTTGCGATGGGAGCGTCGCCGTGTGCTGATCCAAGTACGCTGATACGGCGTGAGGTATTTATCTGGAATCGCTACACGTGTATCCCGCCCCCTCGGGTGGTGCCTCCCTGGCGGCCGTGCTCAAGGGTCGTCCATGATTTGCCGCCTTCAATCTCGTCCCGCCTGGTGGTTCTTGGTCGTAGCCGAGCTCTGCAGGTTTGACTGTCTCTCATCGCGATATTTTACCAATTGCCCTGACCGATGGTGGATTGGATTTCGAGATTCCTGGAGACCACCACCTGCTTGCAGTCTCTCTTAGTCGAATGCGTGAATTGCCCAGTCTATATTGCTGCCTTGGCGGCGCTGGATACCAGCTCGCATTCGTAATATTAAAAGTTGTGACTCAATGTAAAAGCTCTATTTTCAACGTCTCATTCACAGTTTTCCAACAGTTGGTTCACACACTAATAGCAGCATTTGCAGGGAACGACAACTTGAGTTTGAGGCATGTTGTTGAGGATGCTACAGAGTGAGACTTCCCCACCTAGTTTCAGGATAATTGGGGACTGGCTTGGGGACCTTGATGCTGATGGGATTAGTCATTTAGTTATACTTTGGCAGAGAAGCTAAGTTTCAGTTGGAAGAGCCATGAATTAATGAAGCAGAGCGAGAGTTGGGTGGCTGGCTATAATAACTTCCCAGAAAGTTTCATCATTCCCACTCACTTCTCTGTCTTATGGTTGAGATTGCAATTAAGATAGTGTCTAAAATTTAAGATTCCTAGCAGTCACATGCTCCTACATTACACTGCTGTTGTTTCCTTTTCTTTCTTTTCTTTCCCCCTGCTAGAAATTCTGTCCCGTGGTCTATGAAATAGGAGGCATTTTATGAACGCAACATTTCCTGCATTAATGTGACCATAATTGGAGAAAGATGCCAGACTTGTTATTCTTGGGCTTGCAGATCGAGAGAGGATCCATTCTTCGATTAGCCTGGTTATCTTCTCTCAATTTTCAAAAAGTTGAATTTATCATGTTTGACTTTCACATCTTTGTTTATCCATGGCAATACCTACAAAAAATTCAACTGTCTTTTATCAGGATATATCTTACATCACATATCTCATCATTTTGTCATTGTTCTTCTTCTTTTACTAGAGCACGAACAAGTTTACATCAGTCTTTCACTGTAAGCGGTTTGAAGTTAGCTTAGCTGAAAGTATTACCAATCTGTTCACTTCTTGATCCACGGCAGATCCTTGAACGTGTGGGGCGAGATCAGCTACCACAGCTTTTCTCCTGATTGTCCTCCCATGGAGCTTAGCATCAAGTGTTATCCTCCCAAAAGAAAGGAAAATGACCTTTCCATCACCCTCAATCATACAAAGGCTAAGTGCTTTCAAGTCAAGAGGGACCAGGGTAAAAGCAATCAATTGATTAGGACCCAGCACTGGACCACCCACCCTACAAGAGTACTTCAATGCCTGATTCAGGAAGCTCAATCTGCCAAGCTGGTTGATGGAGAATCTCTTCAGAATATTGCCTTTTTCCATTCTTCAATCTTCCGAGCACTCACTGCAGCTGCTTTTTACCACCCATGATGAAAGAACTAAACAACCTACCATTTAGTCAAGATGATTGAAGGTAGACTACCTTTGAAGATTTAGAACAGTAGGTTGGAGTTTTAACTGAAAGAACAGTAAAAACGAATTATTCTTAATGCATGACTGCCATAAAGACTCAGAACAATTCATAGCCGGATCATATCGTTGCTAGAATAAGATTTTTAACCTAAATCCAAAAACATTATCATCAATTGTTGCTGGAACAATTTGAAAATTAAGAAGTAAAATCTTTTTTGGCAGATTGATTTTCCAAAGGGAACAAGGCGATATAGCCATATTTTTCTTTTCGGATGGGATAAAAAGAAGTTCTAACCCTTAACCCTTTGGGGACTCTAGCACTTTATATACTTTAAGTCCATTTAAATTATCAGCTCATTAGAAATAACAGAAACCGAGCAAAACAAACCTCCACACAAAAATTCATATTACTTAATTTAGCCCATGATTAAAATATCGATCAGATCACTGTGTTGGAGGACATATCCGTAATGACAATTCCATGTGTAATAATCTTAACATGTAAGCCCATCAAATATCTTTAATTGAGCTCAACAATGTATGGTAGAAATATCTCGTAGAACAATCTAATCCATTACTCTCATTAGTATAGGATTAAAGTGGTCATTGTTATCGTATCTATAACAAGGTCAATCAATAATGACAATATCAATGCTACTAATGGCATAGATCTGATATGAGTATGTAATATGAAAAGTTTATGAAATATGATCTACACACATGTCTATTTTCAGCTAGTCTTCTTGATGACCTAAAAAAGATTCAAAATCATATTTACAAATACCGTATGTTAAATAGCTAAAGTAAACCATGATTACTTTATTTCTGAGTTGTCAACAACAAAATGCATATATGTATTTCTTTAGTTAGCACCAAGTATCTAGTCCTTCGAGCCGATTAATCCTGAAGGTGACTAATCCGACCCCATGAAAATTTTCCATAGGCCACAAGGAAAAATTGGGTAGTGAAGATGGTGGCCCAACCTAATAGCCAACGTTCTCGGATCCGCTACTCATTTAAGAGAAAATCCTCATAAATTCGCCACATGCAATTGAGTTTCAAACTCCAGATGTTTGGTCTATTATTGGCAAACTTGACCATCGCATCATTGCCCTGGGCTGCATATATGTATCTTTAAACCTTGGTATGTACAATAAACTATAATTCATGTGTCAATCAATTTAAAGCATAAAAATACCAAATACAAACTCTCACTAAATTGGTACTTCACCCAATAGAAGAATCTCATATGATCCACATGCTCATGAAATATCTTGGATTGCAAGCCCTTAGTGAGTTGATCGACTATCATGGAATCAGTGTTAATATGCTCAATTGATACTTGATGACGCAAACATAATAGTGATTATTCTGGAGGTGAAAAATTGAAGGAGAATTGTGGAGAGAATAAGTTCAAGAAATTGGGGGAAACGGGAAGAAAATCATGATGATGCCACCTCTAGGGTTTTTGCCAAAAAAGAAAAATTTTATTCAATCAATTAAACTGGTCGTAAATGACTAAACACGCCTATAAATAGACCGTAAATCAAATCCTAACTTGAAAAAGTCAAAAATACTAAAAACCCCCTAAAAATAAAAAATTACTATAAATAAAAAAAAAAGTTCAGAGCCGTGGGCAGAGCACTAAACGATATCATATGGGTTCAAAAGCAGGTCGGTATGAGTTTTACCCAATATCGAATAAAGGCCTCTAAAAGAGCTTCGATTAGCAACTGACCGTGTCTCGTTCAGATATCCGAGTCAAAAATTATAACCCGTTGAAGTTCGGCTCCCGATGTGTCACCCCTACATCAGTTGTCCCAAGTTGAAAAGAACTCGTCCTCAAGTTCATAGAAGTATCATCAGCATCCACCAAATACAGACTCAAAAGCTTTACATTAAAGACGTTAGAAGTCTTCAAGTGACTCAGAAGCCGCAACCTGTATGCATTGTCATTGATTTTCTGTAGTATCTCACACGACCCAATCTTTCGATCTTTAAGTTTATTATAATCGCTAGCCAAGAAATGATCACGAGTCACAGCTGCCCAAACATAATCATTCATATCAAAAAGTACTTAACAACAATGATTGTCGACCCGAGTCTTATACTTGGTATTACTATCATGAATAGCCAGTTTCACTTGCACTTGAATGCCCCAAAGATACTCTGACATCTCTTCTGCTTTAGGACAAAATCGTCCTATATGGGGAATAGGGGCCAAATCCAACACACCAGATGAGTTCCACCCATAGATAATCTTAAAAGGACTTAAACTTGTGGTTCTATTTTTTGATCGGTTATAAGCAAATTCTACTTGAGGTAATGTCAAATCCTACTATTTCAGTTTAGTTCCTATCAGACACTTCAGAAGATTGCTTAAACTCTGATTCACCACCTCAGTCTGACCATTTGTCTAGATGTGATAGGCACTGCTAAAGTTCAATTGTATTCCCAGTTTCTCCCATAAGCTCTTCCAGAATTGACTAATAAACTTTGTATCACGATCTGAAGTCATAGATCTAGGAACGCCATGTAAACGCACGATCTCCTTGAAATAAAGATGGGCAATCCGAACAGCATCCACAGTCTTCTACGAGCTATAAAATATGCCATCTTAGAAATCTATCAACCACAACTAGAATAGAATCTGAAATTCATTGGATGCAAGATAGACCCAACACAAAGTCCATGTTGACATCGAACTAAAGAGCTTCAGGAACAGGTAGAGGAGTGTACAAGCCAGCATTTGTCAGACTTCCCTTAGACCGTTGGCAAACATAACATTGGTCTACAAAGTGAGCAACATCACTGTTCAACTTGGGCCAATAAAAATCTGCGGAGATGAGGGTTAGTGTCTTATCACGACCAAACTGACCCTCATTATGAAGTTTACTGATAATCTGCTGCCTTAATGAACAATCTGAAACACACAACTGTAATCCACAAAACAAATAACCATTATATAAAATAAAATCATGATGGTGACCATCTCATACCTCCTAAAATATCCTCCCAAATGAATGATCAGTTGAGTACATATCTACCTCAAAGCTTGCAATCTTGGTACTCATAGTGGTAAGTAATGAAGAACGATGGCTCAAGTCGTCTGCAACGCAATTCAAGCTCCCTGCTTGGTGTCTCAGCGTAAAAGTGAACTCCTGCATATAAGCCACCCACTTGGCATGCTGCCTACTCAGCTTGTGTTGGTCATTGATGTACTTTAAGGCTTCATGATCAGTAAACAGAATGAACTCTTTTTGGACGAGGTAGTGATGCCAATGTTTCAAGGATTGAACAATGACATAGAATTTCAAATCGTAGGTAGAATAATTCTTCTTGGATCCGGATAGTTTCTCACTAAAGAAAGCAATAGAGCATTCAAACTGACTCAGCACACCCCCAATACCAATGTCGGATGCATCACAATTCACCTCAAACAAATGATCAAAATCAGGAAGTGCACCAGTGCCTTAGTCATCTTCTACTTGACTAGTTGAAAATTAGTCTCTGCTTCTTCAGACCACTTGAAATCACATTCCTTAAGACACTCTATAATGGGAGTAATCAGAGTGCTAAAGTTTCTGATAAATTGGCAGTAGAAAACAACCAATCTATGGAAACTCTTGACATCATGCAAGGTCCTTGGCTGAGGCCACTCCAAGACTACATCTATCTTTGTTGGATATGCGTGAACACCATCAGTAGAGACAATAAAGTCAAGAAAAGAAATACAAAGGTAGAGAGAGAAATGAAATACAATATAAATCATAATTTACATAAGTGATCTTTGTTTTGCTTGTTGTATGGTTTCTTTGGATTGCTTCCTGAAAGTCTGGAATATAGCAACACTTCCCCTTCAAAGTCTTCAAGAATCGATGTTTGAAATCCTCTATGAAACCCTACTTTATAGGCTCTAGGTCGGAGCTAAAAATTGCTTAATAGTGGATTGTTATATTTCATCAGTTGATTGCTCTGATCAAGATCTGAATATTACCTTATTTTGTCAACCTAATGACTCCATCCACCTCAGCATTAGTTGACTGATGGTACCCATCAATTGAATGATGATGATCAGTCAAGTTTCCTAATCGATTCAGAAATTTATGTTCACTCCAATGGTGTCATCAGTCGAGTGCACCACTCGACCAATGAATTAGTCAACTGCTAAACCCCTTCGGTCATCAAGTCCTTCACTCGACTAATGAAGCAGTCGATTGATACAACTCATAAGTCAATTTCTCATGCCGAAACAATGGCAGAAACTCCCTTAAATCCTTAGATCATGGTTTTAGACTCATCAATCGATTGACAAACTAAATTAGTTGACTGATACCTTTGTTTCAACTTTACTAAGGCTGAATACTCATCTTGTTTAGTATTTGATTGACCTCAACCTATCAAGACTTCTTTTGTTAACATTTTATCAACCTTGACTTGTTAGAACTTTCTTTGTTTAACATCTAGTCAACCTTGACCTACCGAAACTTCACCATTGTCTAACATCCGGTTAACCTTAACCAGTTGGAACTTTGTCATTGCTTAGCATCCAATCAACCTTGATCTGTCGAGATTTCATATCTCATATCTAACATCCTGTCAATCTTGACATATCAGGACTTCTATATTGCTAAACATTTGATCATCCTTAATCTGTTTGAATTTTTCATCTCGTGTTTAATATTAAGTCCTCCATGACCTATTAGGACTTTCATCCACATGTCTAACCTTCGGTCCTCCATAACCTATTAGAATTTCTACCATTGTCAACTCTTTGTTGGACTTCCAACAGCCAAGTATCCGATTAACCATGACCCACTTGAACTTCTCCCTTGCCAACTCTCTATTAAACTTCCAACCACCAACCAACCATCAAGTATCTGATCAACTGTGATCCACTTGGACTTTGTCCTTGCTAATTCTCTATTGGATTTTTAATTGTTAAATGTCTAATCAACTGTAATTTACTTGGACTTTTCACGGTCAAGTATCCGATCAACCTTGACCTACTTGACGTTTCACTCAATCATCAAATATCAATATCCAAAATAATCTTGGTCAATCTTGATCCAAGGTTGATTGCACTAGCAATCTCTCTCTCCAATAATCTCCTCTTTTACTTGATGTCTCACTCGACCGTCAAACATATTGATCAATTGTTAATATCCGGTAACCTTGACCTACTTAACATTTCACTCAGCTATCAAATATATTGATCAAATATTAAAACTCAAATCGAGCCAATTTAAGCATGATAAACTTGGATCAGAGGTCGATTGCATCAACACAGTGTCTCGTGCTTGAGTGCTTAAGTGCCGAGTGCCCCAAATGTTGAGTACCCTAAGTGTTTGAGTGTTGAGTACCCAAACTAGGCCGAGTGTCGAGTACCTTGAGTAGACTGAGTGCCAACCAGCCAACTGCTGAGTGTCCGAGTTGAACACAATAGTCGGGGTATGCCAATCAACTGGTAAACCTAATGTGCCCAAGTCGCGCACATTAGTCGAGTGAGACAGATGATTGATAATTTTTGTGCACGGTTCGTGCACACCCGTCGATTGCGAATATTGTTGTTTGTTTTATCACAGATCAAAACGGACCAATATTATGACAAAAATGAGCGACGATTACAAAATTTTTGAAGCTATTCTTCACAAAATCATGAAATCCTTGATTTCCCGTCATAAGGATTCGACGAATTTGCATTGTTTAATGCATTAGGATGAAATTCAATTCAAAAACACATGCACATTAATAAAAATCGTTGAAAATTTCTAACTCTTATGTTATAATCTTTAATGATAAATTTATGACTTTGAATGGCTATGATACCAATTAAAAGAATCTTAAAACAAATGGTTCTAGATGCATGAATGTCCTAAGGATTTGCTCCTGGGACATAGCTGAGTTGGTTACAACGGAGTAGATTTGCAGAAGAGGGTAAGAGTTCGAATCTCGGTGAAGCCGAGACAATACCCTCCTCCATCGTGGTCAATTGCAGTTTCTCGATTTACCTTCTCACAGATGGTCGTGAGGTTCACCGTGTGAGATCGCTAGGGTGACGGATTTCACCTTTTTGGTAGAAAATGAATGTTATAAGGACTAAGAACAATTCATAACTAACTAGATCATATCATTGATGTATAATAATTTAAGCAAAATGAAGAATGATTGGTCAATTTAAACAAATGGTTCTAGATGCATGAATGTCATAAGGATTTGCTCCTGGGACATAGCTGAGTTGGTTACAATGGAGTAGATTTACAGAAGAGGGCAAGGGTTCGAATTCTCCGAGACAATACCCTCCTCTGTCATGGCCAACTGCAGTTTCTCGATTTACCTTCTCACAGATGGTCATGAGACCGACCGTATGAGACCGCTAGGATGATAAATTTCACCTTTTTGGTAGAAGATGAATGTCATAAAGACTAAGAACAATTCATAACTGGATCATATCATTGATGTATAATAATTTAAACAAAATGAAGAATGATTGTTCAATTTCTAACCTGAATTTAGAGATATTGTCATTGATTATTGCTAGAAAAATTTGAAAATCAAGAAGAAAACTTTTTCGACTGATTGATCTTTCAAATGAGGGAACAAGGTGACGACAATCAATCGTATTCTTCTTCCGAATGGGATGAAAAGAAGTTCTGATCCCCTAACCCTTTGGGGATCCCAACCCTTTATATACCTTAGGCCTCCATTTAAGATAACTAAAATCAGACAATAGGCTTTCACATATATAAAATCCATATCACTTAATTCAGTCTACGATTAAAATATTGATAAGTGAACACTACATTGTATTGGGCTTATCCCTAATGATAATTTAGTATGTTATAATTTTAACATGTAAACCCACCAAATAAAAAAAATCCAACATTAATTCAAATATGCAGTTCTTTGAACTGACTAATCCTTAGGTGATCGATCCGACTCTATAAAAGTTTTCCACTAACCATTAAGGTAAATCCCGGAAGTGCAGACGAGTCTTGACGGATGGTTCAACATTACGAGTGGTTCAAGCACCACGGACGTATGAAGTGCCCTGCATGGAAATTAAACCCTTGTTGCATGAGAGTTTGTCCTACCGTATACCATCACACCAAACTCCGAGGGGTCAGGGGCATGTTAACCTCTATCCTTTTTATATCAGGTATCTAGATCTTACGAGTCAACTAATCCTAAAATGTATGATCCGACCCCATATTCTGCACACCAAGTAAATTTAGAAAGTGAGGTGGCTCCTTATATGGCGCTCCAGTGTCACTAGTCGTTTGAACGCCGCATGCATAAATTACATGGGTTTCTAACTCTAGTTGCTTGAGAGAAGCACCCTACCTTTTACCATCACAACCGCCATCCCTTTTTTAAGAATTCAAGTACCTAGCTCTTTGAACCAACTAATCCTAGAGGTGACTGGTCTGACCCCATAAAAGTTTTCTATCGACCACAAGTGTAAATTCAAGAAACGTAAAGTGGTCCAACACTCGCAATCAAACTTTTAGGAATCAATCAAGTTGGGCAAATGCCCTTATTGGGAATTAGACCCCCAGATACTCTTGTTTGTACTCTTCATGTCTTACCACTTACGTTATGCCCCGAAGGACCACAACCTCCATCCTTTTTTCACTAGGTATCTAGATTTGCGCCCGACTAATCCTAGGGTAAATAACCCGACTCCATAGACCAGCCCACCTGGTAAATCCAAGAAGTGAAGATGGATCCCGGGGATCGGCTCAGTAGCACGAGTGGTTCGAGCACCGCGGGCATATGGTTGTGCCTTGCATGAGAATCAAACCCTCGTTATATGAGTTTATTCTACCCTTCCGTTAGTCATCTCACCATGCCCTAGGGGCCACAAACTCCATCCTTTGTGGCAAAAAAGATGAACTTGTCACCTTAAGGCCCCTTGGGATGGCCTCACACTCTCTAAAGGGGTAAATCACAGGCTTTTGCCCTAACGCAGTGATCTTTTTGCATGGGAAGGTCAGATACTCATCGAGATATTTTATACCCGTTAGAAATTGACTCCAAAATCTCCATCTTTTATGGTAAAAAGTGAATATTGTTACCTTAACGACCCCTCCAAAGTGGTCCATGATTAAATGAACACATCATTTACTTGCACAAGAGATTACTGAGGCATGGCTCTCATGATTGATGAGCCATAGAGTGATAGTAGCACCGACAGATGGTGGGCATAGGCATCGTCATAGGCATATAGATATCTGATGAAGTCACTGGCATATAGATATCTGATAGTCACTGAACTGATACCATGATGTTTCTTTAGACTATAAAGACTGTGGCAGCCATTCTATCATTAAGAAAAATATATATATATCTCACTGCATCAGAAGAACCCTAGTGGATAAGGTGGGGAAAAAATCGAGTTGAATGTATGTATAAAAATAGCAGGTTCAAATGGTAACTTCGTTCGCATCCTGCTCTACTTGCGTGAGTGAATCATCATTAACGAAGGTAACAAAATATACAAAATAATTTTTATATGTAACTTTGTGAGTTTCTTTCTCTCCTTGTACCTTTCAGTAAACACAGACTAAAAGTTCCTATAGCATGCATCATCCACAAGCCTACATTTAATGCTCAACTGAGTGAAAATAAGAAGAAATTTATAAAATTGTTAACAAATTGCTATTTCATTTATTAGTTAGAATTAAAATGGCACAATGAAATCAAATGTATTACAATGTTCTAGCAATTGTTCTCTAGTAAATGATGCTTCTGATGCTTTATTAGTTATTATTTCTTTGAGTGTACATACAAATTACTTGAAAAACAAAAGTAACAGTTTAAGGGGGGAAAAAGAAAGCTAATTAATTAGAACAATGATCTTTCGAGTACAGATTGTGATGCTGACTTATTTGTGAAGGATTGGAAGAGAATATGTGGTCCTTGTCATGATATTATATGCTCACTTTTGTCACATTTGCTGATGCCAAAAAGCCGTAATTAATGGTGACAAGAAAAAAAATATAAACGTCAAATGGACAAGCCTCTAAATGCAACACCTGGTTGACTGACTCTCACACCTAAATAAATGCACACAAATAAATACCGGTTTATTTATTTATTTATTTATATAGAATAATACATCCTAACGACAAGTCTGTTAATTTTTCAATATTTGTTTTTTAAAAAATATTTCTAAAAAAATTGAAAACATTTTTAGGCCTTAGTTACGAGCTATCTAATTCATTTGATACCTTTAATAATAAAACACAATATATATTAATTCAAGTTTAATTTGTGTCCTTGTTGAATAGATGATGGATGTTATTTTCAAGTGTGACCTCCTCTTCATAAAGTTCACACAATAAATCTTCAAGATAATGGCACAACCACAATCAATTCAATCACTATCATCTAAACATTACCAAACCCTAATCCAACTACATAAATCTCTACTCTCTCCATGCTTCACTTTCATCATTTAATTTTCTTTCGCTTCTGTCTTTGTCATTCATCATTATGCGCAGAATTATATAATTATATATGCAAAATGGATATTGAAGAGAAGATTGGAATTCCAGATCTTGCTAATAATTTACAAAAGATTGTACATGTACAGTCAGTGCCTTCTATTATAGGAGACCCAATGGTCCACTACACCATTTGCTTAATTGATACTTCAATAAATGAAATTCCTATTGGTTAACTTGATTATATTCATCCATGTCCAGGGAAATATTATGGAAACTAAAAAGAAAAAAAAAAAGAAGAAGAAAGTGATTTGAGAGGCACAATAGATACTTTGCCCAACCGGAATCACTAGCATGCAACTTTGCATGGCACAAAATTTTAAAAAAATTCTCAAGATCCTTTACCTTTCTACTAATTATAGATTCTTTTTCCCACACCTTTTTGGATTCAAATCCTAGCATCCTCCTTTTGTGCATAGAGGAGCGCCTCCCCCTCATGTGAATGTAAAATATGCAATCGGGTGATCTTCTTTTATCGATGAATCTCGTGTGGCCAATAAAATGGATCTAGAACCGCATCCGCGTAGGAGGAGCATGCCTTGCGCCACCAAATGCTGAGCATTATGGAGGGCAAATCAAGTCATGAAGGAAAGTGTATCTTAATTTAACTAAAGGATTAGTCCTTTCAAACCTTAACACCTCAACAGCCACCTTTTCCCCACAACTTGAAGCGTGGGCACTTACAAAGACCTTAAAGCCCAAAAGCTATATATATCTTCTACCACAGCACCATTGCATGGCCCCCCACAAAGGCAAATTAATGGAGGTCCTCAACTTGAAAGGTAACGTTCACCAAATAAAGCTTTTATTAAGTCCTTGTTTGGAGTGGGGTTAGGTTGGGTAAATCCAATCAAGGTCCATCATCATGCCATTTGAGCTTGGATGGATCTTTGTATACATGTCACTGCAGGTTGTAGCCAAATTGTTTGCTTTGGCGTGTCCTTTGCCTGATCACCCACCTCAATAACATTTGAATAAATTCTGAGCAAAATGTTGCTACCTTTGTGAGTGA
>NC_133861.1:27254438-27294307 GCF_044706935.1 Curcuma longa | reverse complement strand
CATTAGATGAGGTTAAGTTGCATCCAATGGATGAGATCTCTTTGGTTTGGTTTTATTTCTCTTTAATACAAAGTTGGTTCACCAATTGAACCAACTCCTCCTTGATGTGGCCGGCCACCTCTCCCATGGATATGGAAATGTTTTTTTTTTAAATAAAAAACTGAGGGGACCGCCAAGCAATCAAGGGAAGAAATAATCGACGCCTATTCTTTTCTAGATTTGGAAGTTATTTATGGAAACAAGTCCAAATCAACTCCATGAAAGGAGGGGGCGGGATTGGCTTGATTGGGTGTTGGGAGGCTATAAAAGAGAGGGGGAGGGGGCGGCCAAGAGACACAACAACAAGAATAGCATACGAAATCTCTCCGATTTCGCAATTGCTCTAGTTTTCTCTCCTCCCTCTTGGCCGGCCACTTCTAGTCTTCTTCTTCTTTCTTTTGTGTTCTTCTCTTTTCTCTCTTGGTGGCCAAAACTCCCTCTTGAGGTGGTGGCCGGATCCGAGGTAGAAGGCGAGGAAGAACAAAGCCGCTTCAAGAAAGAAGAAAGGCGATCCAAGGCTTCATCCAGCAGAGGTTGCAGTCCTTAGTTCTCGGAAGATCGTTGCCCACACAACGTCCGAGAAGGAGAAAGGAATACAACAGAAGATTCCGAGGTTCAAACCGGGTTCTGGTATAAATTTATTTTCCGCAGTTTTATTTATACTTAGAACTAAATAATTTAAAACCGTAGATAAGTAATTTAGAATCGGCGATCCTGAGGATCGATCGACTTAGTCTTCTTTGAAGACCTTGTCGATTGATCCGGGCGGTTTGTCCTATGGGGTTCTATGCTTCTCGAAGCGGATAGAACTCGGAACATGGGACGAAGATGAAGAACGCCAACAACTAGATGATTGATGATAAGTACATAAACGCACTTGCTCTTCTATAGGGATATGAGTAGATGTTTCTGTAGAAACAGGGAAAGAGGTTACGGCGTGTACTGTTCGTTCTTCTCATCGAGAGGGTATATATCGCGATGCCCCCTTATTAGTTATGGATTGGGAGATTTTTCTTATCTGATCTAGCGGTGACCAAGCTGTTAACCCGACGGGCGAGCTGTGTTTCTTCTATATGTATATACTTTTCTGCTCTTTCTAACAACTTGGCATAATTGGCAAGGAATTTTTTCACCAGAGATATAAAAAATTCTCCATCTATTAGTCCTTGGGAAAAGGCGTTGGTTAATACTTCTATGGAGTGGAAGGGATGTCTCAAACGACTCGATCGAATCATTGGATGTATTCTCCGAGAGTTTCCCTAGGCTTTTGCTTCATGGTGAATAAATTTAATGGTGTCTTCTGATACCTTTTACTACTGATAAATTGATGGAGAAAAGCAGCCTTGAAATCAACAAAGGAGTGTATGGATGAAATAGGGAGACGTCTGAACCATCTCTGAGCAGAGTCCGACAAGGTGGTTAATAAAACTGTACACTTAACTCCATTCGGATATTGATGTAGTAGAGCAGCGTTCTTGAAACGGCACAAGTGGTCTTCTTAATCTGATGATCTGGTGTACTCTCCCAACTGTGATTGTCGAAAGTGCCGAGGTAGTTCTTGTTCCAAGATTTTCTTAGAGAAAGGTGTTCGGAATATGCTTACCTCTTCTAAAATTGTTGTCTTACCTTTATAATCAGGTAAGTGTTAAATTTGAGGGATGTCCTAAGGCAATCGTCATACGATTATATTATTTATTGGATAAATAGCAATTTACTATTTGAGTGCACATTCTATGTGTTTGATTGGATCTTAGACTCAAATACTGAATGTCCACAATACGATTCATAGCATGAGAGAATTTGTAATTGGATCACAACTCGTGAGCATCTCTACATGTGCAATTATGAATGTATTGAAATTATCCCTAGTCGAGGAATTGATGAGCACGGACGTCATCGATTCTGTCGAGACTAGCACGTTTAGACTCCTTGGTTAACCAAGCAGTCGATCTCATTGCTGGAGACATTAGATGTTGAGAGTTAAACATGGATGCTGGTTAAAGGTAACCAGTTCATTGGAGTGACCTGCCTTGAGATTTTATATGGTTCTATACATATGTCAATGAAGATCTCAGTGCATCTTAAGTGTGAGTTTCCTTTGACTTGTGGTATTCAAGTCACCTTAGTCATGGAGGCTTATACTTTGACATCTTAAGCAAACATCTCCGAGGAGATGTGGACCTGGGATGATTGGGTATAAGTCGAAGTGTCCGAAGGTGTTTGAATAGCTCATAGAGGATTCATCGCTCCTTAGAAATGGAGGCGTATACCTTGTGGTCACTTGTCAGGATTGTTACTAAAAGTCTTTGGCCAAAATATTACATGTCAAGAATACGGTACTCTTGGACGCATGTATAAGTAACTTGAATTCACAGGACAAGAAAGTAACTTGGTAGAGGTGTGATGTAGTCAGCCTAATGGGGATCGACACATAGATCATGTCCTGAACCAAGCGGGTGTAAGACGGTGAAAGGAACGAGGCACGTTTAATTGTAGTTGCTGAAGGATTTAGAATTATTCTAGAATCAATCATTAATTTTTTAATCAATTGAGGATCATGATGTACAACTAGGTGTCACTCATGATCATTCTGTAATTAATAGTTAATTACGGACGGCCAACATAGCCGAGAACTTATTAGGTTACATGCACTACAAGTTCTTCGAAGGACTTAAAATGAGTTTGAGAATTGGATTCTCAGATAAAGAGAAATAAAGTCTGGTTAGACCAGACAAAGGACTTTATGATGGAAGAGGTTTTGATAGAACGGATGTGGTAAGAAGCGTCATCTTGTGAAGATGAATCAAACAAAACTGGTTTGAGTCAAATCGGGGGTCATTTGATTACCGAATTAAGCGAACCAATAATGAACCTGGTTCACTACAGTAAACATAGGATGAATCAGATTCATCTAGGTTATTCTTTCCTTTGGTTCAGCTCTGGTTCAACCCACATGTGCCAACCCTAAAAGCCCGGTTTGGTGAATCCCTAGCCGCCGCACTGTAGCTTCTCCTTACTGAAGGAATCACGATTTCTTGCATCCACGGGTGCGACAAAAACAGAGAGGAAAACAGGGCTTGTGGCATCTTCTTCCTCGCGCGGCGCTGTCGCACGTGGCTACCCCAAAACCCTAAGGCGTCGATTTCTTCCTTCTCCCTGAGCGGTGGCCGGCGACTTCTACCTTCTTCTCGAGCGGCGCATGTTCATCGTCTTCTCCTGCGATGCCAGAGCTTTGCCCGAAGACATGACGGCCGCGAGCAGGTGAAACCAGAGGATCGCGGCACGCCGACTGCCACGGCGTTGCTGGTCTGCTCACCGGCCACCGGAGAAGCGACAGGAAGAAGAGAAAAGGGCTCCTATTCTTCTCTTCCCCGTGATGCACTGCCGGCAGCTGACCATCTCTGCTCGCCAACCGCCGCCTGTCGCGGCCCTCAGTGATGACTGCGAGGAGAGGGAAGGAGGTGAGGCCGAAGTAGATGTCGGCCGCCGGTTCTTGTCTCCTTCACTGCGAACAGGAACGACACCAAAGCTTGCCACCACTGGAACTGCTTCTTCTCCTCCCGGTTGAAGCTTCTCTATTTGTGGCCGACTACTGAAGGAAGGATTCTTGAATCTTTCTTTTGATCAGCTTTCCTAATCATGCCGAAGGCTAAAGGTTTTGCTGGATGGTCTTGCCACCGCCGGACTTTACCACCAAACCAGTTTGCCAGAGTTGGGTCACGAAGCCTTTGCCGGAGAGAAGTTGATTCAGGAGTTTGTGACACTACCGGAGTCGCTGCTGCCTTGATACCAAAGTTGTTGTCGGAGAGTAGTCGACCCGAGAGCTTGTGAAGCGATCGGAGAATTATTCCATCTTTGTCGGAAAGGTTCCGATTATTTATCCCAAGTCGGCAGTCAACAGTTGACCACCGAAAACTATATCAGGAATATGATTCTTGGTGATAGTTAGAAAGCACCGGAACAATCGCGACAAACATTGTTGCGTGGTTCCCGGAATAAGGCTTCACTCGATTCGATCGTCATCGATCATCGGCTAGTATCGAAGATGATGACGCAACTTGTGGCTTCCAAAGCCATCCAGATGGGAGCTTAGCATGGATCACCAGTAGAGGCGGGACTCCGACGAGGACCGCTCGATTGATGTCAACACGACTCAACATCGTCATCCGCGAGGTACGCGTTTAAAATAATTTATTATTCTAAAAATTTTAATTTCTTATCATGCCTTGTACATGTTCTTTCTTGCTTATGCATGCATGTGTTGTTTAATAATTAGTCTTAATTATTTGTATATTTCCGTTGTGCACGTTTGTGAAACGTGTAAACACGCGCATTGCACCAAGATGATCCCAACAGTAAGGGCATATCCTCTCTTGACTCATGTGAATCTTCATCCAGAGAAGTTGCCTCTTTATTAAGAGAGTTCATAATGGGCATGTCTCCATCCAATGGTAACGACAATTTTCTATAGGGAGAGGGATCTTCCGGGGAAGGTAAAGGAACTCCTAAAGGAGGTAATAATGAGTGTTGTTGTAATATCTTTAACATTGTATAAGATACTAATTCGTTGATCTTCTCAGGCATGATCATCATCTTGTCACCACAACTTTTTTCCTCGACATAGCCATGCTCACCAACGATTCTTTCAGTGTTGACCATCGTAGCGTCTCGGCTCAGATTTTTCACAGACGGTGCTAATTTATTCCGGCCAATACACTGTGGACGATCAAGCCACTGGTTCACGAATTGTGACATGCACGCTCCTCGAAGATAGTCACCCGGAGAGATGAAGAAACCTGAAAAGTACTCATAAAGAGAGTTAAAATGACGTCGGGAGTGAGTCCCGGCAAGCCACTTCGACGCTTAAATTAGAATTTTATGTGAGAAAGGAGTTTAATGATTTGGAAAAATTATGGTTGATGTGTGTATACCTGTGCCTATAGATATGTGCAACCTTTTATAGAGTTATTTTCTGAAATATTAGAGTCTATTTAGAAATATTCTGAAATACCCATTCCAGTTTTAGAAAGATTTTGATCGTTTGTGTATTTTGGGGATATTTTCTTATTTTTTTTGGAAGAAACAGTCTTAGATTCCCCTGATTGTGCGGGTCAACCGACTCCTGAGATTAAGCAGGCTCTAAGGTTGGGATCTGAGACCAGATGGGGTCGGCGTGTGATGCTGAGTGAGTGCCGACGTCGGAACTCGAGGTCGCGATGGGGTTGGCGTGTGATGCTGAGTGAGTGCTAAGATCAAAACTCGAGGTCAAGACTTGAGGTCGAATGTGGTCGGCACGTAATGCCGATTGAGTGCCAAGATCGGAACTCGAGGTTGAGACTCAATGCTAAGATGAGATTGGCACGTGATGCCAAGTGCCAAGATTAGGTTCTAGATCTTAAGGGTGACTATCATCAAGACCTCAAGTGTGTAAGTTTATTAATTATCCGCCTCTCAAATATTATATAATATTTCTTAATAATCCTTTTCTTTCTTGTTTTACAACTATTTGGTATTTCTACAGCAACAAGGTGCCAGTCTAGAGATACCACTGTATCACGGTATATTATGAATTAATTTTCGAAAAATTGATCAAACAAAGCTATTACACCATCGAATCCATTGACTTTAATAATCAAACAACGTCAGTTCTTAAACCATTAATTCCTACTAAAACATTTGCTTGATGCTCCTCTATCTGTGACTCACGTCTCAACGACTAGCGTAAACGGGGCATGGCCGGCCTCGATCCGGTACTGCTCCCCGATCCCCATGTGCGTCATCAGCAACCAGACGTGGGTGAGCAGCTCGCTGCCCTGGCTCAGTTGTCTGGCGTGCGCGTACGACGCGCAGTTCCCCGCAGCGTAGCACAGCATCTCCACCCACACGGAGCTCATCACTTCCCACTTCTTTTTCTCCTTCTTGTTCTCCTCCTGCTCCCCCTCGTTCTTCTTCTTCTGTTCCCCCTCCTCCTCCTCCTCCTCCTCCTCCTCCTCCTTGAACTTCGCCATTATCTGCCTTGCCAGCTTCACCGCGTGGAACAGCACCGACATGCTCCGGTCGCCCTTCACTTCGATGGGATCCACCGTCGCGCTCACGTCCATCAGCTTCTCGCAGCAGAGCTCCTCCATCTTCCTTTGCGTCGCCAGTTTGTTCTTTGATAGCATCTCCTTCACCGCCTCGATGCAAAAGCAGAAGAACTGGCGAATCTTCTTCGGCAGCAGTATTTTGGTGAGATAGTCTTTTATGGTTGATTTCTTCTCATCCACTAAAGGTGGTCTTTTCTGCAAATCTTCTCTCATCTCGGTCTCCTTGTCGGAGAAGAATTTCTTGGCCTCGGAGGCGAAGGCGTCTAGGTATCTGATAGTCCCGATAGTGGCAGGCAGCAGCTTCGGCTGATACACCAGGAGGTATATCAAGTACTCGGATATCTCCAGACTTATTTTGACGTAATCACGTATCTTACTTGGCTTGTCATCCGACGGCTCAGAAGGCCCTGCTTCATTTTCCACATCTTCCGCATCCCCTGATTCATTCTCCTTCGGCAAGTGGTCTTGCTCGGAGCGGCTTCTTCTCAGAATCGTCTTTACCATTTGCGTCATTCTTCCTATACTCTTATTCATCCATGATCTCAATTTTTTTTTAATGTCAATAGAATAATCTTGCTCATCATTGTCGATGCTGACGGCCTGCTTCGGGTGGGCCTTGATCAGTTTTTGGTAGCAGAGATAGGTGGCGATGTGCCATATCAGGATACTCTCGTCGAACTCCTTCTCGACGCTCCATTTGAGGTTATTGTATCCTTTCTCCCGGAGCACCCATTCGCCCCTGCACGTACGAAGGCGCTTGTAGTTTTGAGCGAGGCCTTCGGTGCTTTGGGCCTTCGTCTTCAGCTGTTTGAAGATGTACTCTTTCATTTTTTCGTTAACCTGGATGGACCTCACGTACCAATACTGATCCCTCACGTCTTTCAATTTTACAAACTTCAGCATCCGGTCAAGGTTGGTGCGATTGTAGTCCCTGATGCAGACACTGAGAAGGTTGTGCTGTCGCATCTTGTTCGACCACCACCTGTCGGCGTCTCCCAGCAACCGCTTGGGGAAGACGCTGAGGAGTCCTCGTCGGGCGACGATGATGGCGTTGCCCCATTCGGGCGTCCGAAGCCTTTTCTTGAGGTATGCAATCCAGGGCTGCTCGAGCCGACTGCTGCTGCTCATCAGCAGCGCGACGATCGCCCAGTCGGACAAGATGAGCAACAAAATCGCCACGATCTCGAGCCCGATCGCGACGAGTAGGAGCAAATAAGTGATGAGGACGTCGACGCCTTTGAAGATGCCAGCTGAGTGCTTACCGCTGCGGTTGTAGAAGAGGAGGAGCGCGAGGATGGGCATGGCGAGGGAGGCGACACGAGTGATGCGGCCTGTGGGGCTGTGGACATAGACTGCCTTGGTGTGGAGGATGTCGTGGAGGAAGGAGAGCTCCACTTCCACCACCTGGAACGCCTGCTCCGCCTTTAGTTGGAGGAAGAAGTTCTGGCTTTCGATGCGATCCTGGGAGCTGAGCATGAGGTCGACGGTGAGACGCTTGTAGGTTTGGAAGAAGTGATAACCCATGGTGATGACCTGCTCCATAGAGAGCTTGATCGCCTCCTGCTGCGGGAGCGTCGGCGAGGGCGCCTTCTCTGTCTTGATCTCCACTTTGACGCCGGCCTCCAAGCGGGAGTGGAGCTCCTGCATGAACTTAGCGTAGTTGGGGCCAGGGTCAGCCTCGTCGAGCATGGACTCACGTAGGTGGTCCATGGAGGCGGAGCGGAGAGACCACGTGCGCTCGCCGTACTTGAGGATGCCGGCGAAGAAGACGACGATGGCAGGCTTCCAAACATGGGGACTCGGGAGGGATTCGAGGAAGACGGCGACGGCTACGACGACCTCGGAGACGAGGCTGAGGAAGTGGCGGAGCCAGAGCTCGTTGTCCTCGAGGGAGTAGGAGGTGATGGTGTCAGGGCCACCGAGGTGGAGGAGGAGGAAAGGGGCCCAGAAGGCCATGATGTCGCCGGTCTGGTTTTTCTCCAGCGCGTCGTTCTGCTCGTTGAGGAGGTTGCCTAGGGCCAAGATGGCGATGGCGTCAGCGCCGAGGTAGGAGAGCCAGAGCACGAGGCTGAGGAGCTTCTTGGAGCTGCGCTTGCGGAAGAGGGAGAAGGCGATGAGGATGATCTGGAGGAGGAGGCTTAGGAGGACAAGGATGCGGATTTGTTCGTCGCTCCATATATCGCGAATTTTCTTCGGAATGATCTGCATTGATCGATCGATCGATCGATGAATCGCAACAATTAACGTACGTAGGTAGTTTAATTTCTTCCTCACTCGCTGTGTTGATGGAAGTTGGTAGCTGTCCTGTACATTTTATTTATACGCCTGCCATGGCAACTTTTTCTTTATTCTTGTTACCTTAGCAAGCGATGCTCATGCTTAACATTTTGCATGCTTTTAATTTCCAGTGTCATGCATGTCACTGATTTGGAACGTGAACTAGAAGAAGTGCAAAAAGGTGGGATTAGATTCTGGAGTGTGCTTCTTAAAATATAATGCTATGTCCGTACAGTATATGTTCTTTGAGTGAGAGAAGGCTCGCAGCTTATGCCAAACAGTTGAAGATTCTTTATGGTTACGGTACCCAATAAATTTCTGTCAGCAAATTTATGATAAAAATCTTTGATTGTCCTAGATTTTAAAATAGAAGATTAAATTTTTTCATCACAATCACCCATTCAATTTACGGTCTGAATTTAATCTTAACTTTAAAATTGAACGATATAGATTCCCGTCACAAATTTGTAACAGGAATTTGTTGTACACAAAAAGCTTTATTATATGCCAAAAGGGGAAAGGAAAAGATTGCTAGGTTTACGTGTGGATTTCATACTTATGGTTACGGTGGGATCATTACCCGGGATGAAGCAAGCAGAAAAATCAGCCAAAATATGAGTTGGGTAGTACATGCATGTGTCCAGCCAATATGTCTAGCTAGCTCATGAGTCAAGCACAGCCCAAGGCCAGAGCTCAGTATTTCTTTTATCGTTGGGTTTTATCGTAATTGGTTGTTAACTGACAGATTTATTTCCTTAGACACGGATTAGATTCATGAAATTGACAAGCCGTGGAGGATCTGTTGTGTATCTAATTTACCTATTTGTCTCTTGTTGTAGGACTGATGAGATCGATGATACTGAGTTATTTGAGGCGAAGGAAATCATCTATTATACTTTTATCTAAACATCTAAAATACTCTCCTTTTATTAATAAAATGATTACAAATTTTGATCTTGAGAACGTTCAACTGTAGATAGTGAAGGATATATCAGCAATAAACACGACTAGATACACACAGAGCTAAGGACGAATTTATGTAGCCCAGGATATAATCATTTATCATTAATAAAAAATTTTGCACGACTAGATACGCAGTTGGCTAGCGGTAGATTGCTCCCCATATTTGGCTTAGACAATTAATACTATTTTAGCAAGCGTGCTAAGTACGCAGTGCTTTTTTTATTCAGTATTTTGATGTTTAACTCATCCTTTTCATACATAAAGTAGCATTCTAATTTATGGATGTAATTGTAAACCAAGGGATGTAAACAAGTCAAAGGGAGTTAAATTTTATGATGTTAAAATTTATTTAATTGTTTTGAGATAGATTTTATTGATTAATAATATTTTTGTTGTCTCTTCTTTGACAGCGATGAGTTTACTTTTTAACTCATGATATTCTCTTGTTAAATTAATAAATTTTAGAAGATTACTTTTGGTATTTATGTGTGAATCAACATATTTAATAATTTCCATCAACCATCGATTCAATATAAATTATGGGACTCTTTATGCCAGCCATTGATTTTCGATAAAGCTAGAAGCTACGATCATCATCCATTAGATGTGGCGATGCTAATTTACAGAATCCTAACAGTTGCCTCAAATAAAGCATGCCTATGTCTCCCTACGCATGTCAACATTAGATTAGTTGTTATTTATGATAAAATAAAATATCTCCTAGATTGATATGCCATCACGCATACATCCGTATCCTAAAATGATACCTCCTCGATCCTGCCAACCACTTGGTTGCCCCAATTTCATCATAATTTCCCGTATAGACAGGTTAAGATTGCTCATTTGAAACTTTGCATTATTCACAAACCCAACCCTTGATATGAATCTCGCATGTTGTAGAGGCAAATGGTAATGCATGCCTCCTTGATCTTTACTGCCAACCACTTGATTTTTCATCTTTAGTACCAAGAGTTTTTATTTGAAGTTTATAGTGTTTACACTCCGCTCTCTATCTTCATGCAATTAAGCTTACAATTACATAAATCAAAATTCAATAAATTCCTCAATAAATAATACTTGGTGTGGTAAAAGAAGAATTTTATGTTTCTTTTCAAAAGTAGAGATTACATTCATAAACTACTGATAAATCAAAATTACATTTAAATCCTGAACTATTATATATCTTCTAAATCTTCATGAGACATTTCGTTTAGAATTTTCTCTAGATTTATAAATTTTATAAGAAAATTCATTGGTAGATGTTCAACTTCTTGTAGCTGCTTAGTGGTCCCCACGATTCTGTACTGGATCATCCTAAGTATGCAATCACTAAGCGCATTATATATTTTGCGCTTCTATTTCGTCTGCCATTGTTCTTCTCCGACCTTATAATTTTGGAGCTCTGCTTCCTTGACCTTCAGGTCATCCCTCTGGCCTCCACACGACTCTCCAACTTCTCTATTTCGACCCTTCTCGATCGGGACTCGGATATCTCCCTCTCTAATAGTATACGCATATGTTGCAGCTCGCCTCCCGAGATTCCAACTTGGCCTTCACCCTTGCCAGTAAGTCTGTGGCCTTCTCCTCCTTCTTCTCTTGCTTCTCCTTCTATGCAGCAACTTGTGCGGCTAATTCTTATATTTGGGTCTCACGTCGACCATGCAATGAGGTCATTTCAGCTTGAAAAGTCTCCACTTCTTAGTGTCGCAAGAGTAATTGCTCCTCCTGGGCTTGAAGCACGTCTTGTAGCCTCTTCATCTCTGTCGTCGTCTCCTCTTACTCTTGACTGGAGGCCAATAGAGCCTCTAACTCGGCTATTTGAGACCTTTGTTCTCATTGCAGTTGGAGGGCTTCCGGAACTCTGGAGGAATTCGAATGCCTTAGTCCACATTTACAAAATCAATCAATTCGTAAGCAAGTCCACTAGGAGGTTAGGCCTACCTTTCTTCGTGAATCCTTACCCCTGTCAAATCCTTTACCATGACCTTCGCCAGCCCGACGAAGGATTGCTGTTTTGCCTCCTCACGGGTGTCGTGCTAGATTTCTGCCATAGTACTGGATAGGATTATCACCTCGCCTGCTACGACCCCTGGTTGGGCGGACGTATTCTCAAGTCATGTCTCCTCCGTCATCGGTCGACGAGTTGATGATTCAGGGTGGTCTAAAGGAGGCAGTAGGGTGTTTAGTTTCGCCAAGGGAACTTCACCCCCCATTTGAAAATTAGGGGAGGCAACCACGGACACATTTGTCTCCAGGACTGACTCTTGAAGGCAAGATCTTTTTCTCGGTGCCTGTTGTGAGTCTCCCAACGACTCAACTACCTCAATTATTAGAGGTTGAGGGGAAGATCCCCTGTAAATATGGTCAAGTCGACCAGTGGTTCTGAGGATTGGGTTTCTTGTTGCTCGCTGGGATGAACAGTGGGAATGTTGTGTCCTACTTCGGATGTAGACTCCCTTAGCAGCTTGTTGATGGCAACCTTCAACATGATTTCAAAAATTACATGGTCATGAGGAAGAAAGGTAACAGGAAATAAATTGGATGCAGAGATACAATATAAAGCTTTCGTTTAGTGCAGTGTTCATCTTCATCCCTCACTCTTATATATACTCTGGGAATACCAACAATCATTGTCAATCCACATTCAAGCTATTTGTTCAAAGCCATCAGATCTCACACGCGAATTGACGATTATAGACTCCTTACAAATCTTCAATGTTCAAGACATATGTCAATCACATACTGGTTGCATTTATGTGCTAGTAAGATAAATCATCTGTAAGCATGATACGCCAACATACGTATCTCTGACATTAACATAGCATGCACATTCTTGATAGGCCACTTACAAAGCAACCACTCAGTATCACGTCAGTCCTATGTACGGGTCGGTGGTTGGGCTGAGATCCCATCAGTCCAATCATCGAACTAGCATTTCCTTCTACTAGAATTAAAGGGAAGGCTTGTGATACGGTAAAAAGAGAAATCATATGTGACAGAGTTAAGTCAATAGTTAAGCCTAGGTGTAAGTTAACAGTCAAGACTTAGTGGAGGTCCAATAGTCAATTTTGACCTCATCAGTTCAGTTCAAGATATTTTGGTCACTCCTTCATTAACTCTGTCACCATGACTCGAGAGGACACAGCCTCCTCGACCCCTCCATTGATTCATCTATCTCGACTCTAGAAGACACCGCCTCCTCGCCTCCTTCAGTAATTCATCACCCCAACTCTAGAAGACACAGCCTCCTCGACCCCTTTATCGACTTCGGCCACTCAGACTCCAGAGGACACAACCTCCTCGACTCCTTCATCGACTCGACCATCTCGATTCTAAATGACACAACTTACTAACTCCAGAGGATCCACCCCCATTGCACAACATTCTCGGCCCTTTCATCGACTAGCCACCACGACTCCAGAAGGACACAACCTCCTTGACTCAGCCATCCTTCACAACTCGACTCACCCATCACCCCGACTCTAGAGGATATACCTCCTCGACTCCTCTCGACTCGGCCGCCTCGACTCTATCATAACCTGCTCGATTCATCCACCTCAACTCCATAGGACATAGCCTTCTCAACCCTTTCATCGAGTCATACACCTTGACTCCAAAAGACACAACCTCCTTGACCCTTTCATCGACTTGGTCACCTCGACTCCAGATGACACAATCTCCTCAACCCCTTCATTGATTCGGTCATCCCGACTCCATAGGACACAGGCTCCTCGACTCCTTCATCGACTCTCCTGACTCTAGAGGATACGTCTCCTCAACCCTTTCATTGACTTGGCCACTCCGACTCCAGAGGGCACAATCTCCTTGACTCACCTTCTCTGACTCTAGAAAAACTTAACCTCCTCGACCCCTTCACAACCTAGTCATCCTACAGGGACCCATTGATGGTTACTATGAATATTGCTAAGCATGATACTCATAAGCAAGTATAGAAATAATCATGAGGGTGTTAGACTTTGTCCTCTAGATGTTTCCTACATACATGTGACATGTAATAAATGGAAGAGCAGGTAACGACTATCAGATCTGGTCTCCCTAGATTGCAGATGCAGAGATGTTCTTTTAGGCGATTATATAAATCCTGAAGAAAACACATAATAAGGAGGGATGATTCAATTTTTTCCCTTTTCTCTCTCTAGATTATTTCATTATTTTTCATCTTCCCTAAACCTCTATTCTAACTTGAAGTGTCGGAGTTGTCATGCTGAGCTTCCTTGATGCCCACCTTGCCTTTATCGTAGTATATGTGTAGGTATCTTTGGCATCTTCCATCTCTCCAGAATATTTAACATTCGTTAATACCTCCACTGTTCTATCATGCTGACTTACTAAATCATGATCCGGCACCTCATACCTCCGGACAAGGTCCTGGCACCACCAGCCTACCTCCGGATCAGGTACCGGCACCGCCTGCCTATCTCCTGACAAGGTCCCGGCACCACCTGCCTACCTCCGGACAGGTACCAGCACCGCCCGGCAAGGTCGCATGCCTACCTCCGAACCAGGTATCGGCATCGCAGGCCTACCTTTGACAAGGTACCAGCATCGCATGCTTACCTCCGGATAAGGCACTGGCATCGCATGCCTACCTCCGGACAAGGTACCGGCACCACCTGCCTACCTCCGGACAAGATACCGGCACCACCCGCCTACCTCCGGACCAGGTACCGGCACCACCTGCCTACCTTCGGACAAGACACCCGCATCGCATGCCTACCTCCGGACAAGGTACTGGCATCGCATGTCTACCTCCGGACAAGGTACCGGCATCGCAGACCTACCTCCTGACGAGGTACCGGCATCGCATGCCTACCTCCGGACAAGACATCGGCATCGACAGAAGAAAAGAGGAAAGGGAAGTGAGGGATCGAGACTGCTCTGCCTGTAGTCTCCCATCGTTTCCTTTTTATAACCTCGCGACATATCTCTAATTAATTGGAGATTAATGGTACGATTAATGGCTTGATTTGAAACGTTAGTAATAATATTCGACCGTTTAAACGTCAAGTAATTAACTCGTCCATTAATTTATATGTTACAAAAAATGAACGGGATGACAAAATGTTGGTTGATCTTCTTGGGCAAATTATGCCTTGACCGGTTCGACATTCGACGCGCGCAGGTCGCGCTCGCACACAAGTTACCTTGCGGGTAGTGCAATACGGGCCTTGGATTTGCACCCCTCCTGCGCACCCACGCGTGACAAAGAGCTCCCCATGCATTTGTTCACAACATCAATGCTTGTGATACAATATAAACCAATTAAGTTGCCCCTCAACTACTAATGTGGGACTAAAACTCCTCTATATGAGGGTCTTCTTCGTCCTTCCAATTCTTTATTTTCATTCACATTTCCAACAATCCCACACATGAATGAAAACTGATATGTGATAGCTTTCAACAGTAAAGTCTGGCAAATGATAGGTAGGTTTTTTATCCTTTGAACCTTCCCTTATGATAATATGTTTGCTTATTGGTTGATTTAGTAGACGCGATGTCTTTGAACCAATCGACCATTCATATAAGCATTGACACATTTCACCCAGGACTTTTCCTGATGCAATTCAGTTCTCATGAGTGTGTTCGTTCTTGGTCATAAACACGTCTGGTTCTGCGAGAAGATTTAAGATTTGTGCCTTCCAAATCTCTTTGAAGCGGCCTCACTTCTTTCTCACATAGGTAATCACTCAAGAGTATTCCACACTACTCTACTGGATCTTTAAAAATCATGTGCTTATTCTCCATCCTATCACTGTTTCATTGGATCATTTCTCCCATAGTGATGTTCCTTAGTCGATGCAGTTAGGTTGTCCCTTTGAACCTAGTTCTTGGGATCTCCAGTTTGCATAGGTTGGGTTTCCTTTGCACCAACATTTGCTATCAGCATCAAATACATCCTTTGAGATGAGCTCGCAACTAACTCTCTATTTAACCTTTTGGTTAGTGGATCCGCTAGGTTATCCTTCGACTTTACATAGTCAATAGTGATAACTCCTGTTGAGAGTAGTTATCTAATAGTGTTATGTCTACGATGTATATGTCTAGACTTTCCGTTATACAAATGACTTTGTGTCCGTTCAATTGCCGATTGACTGTCACAATGTATGCATATTGCGGGCATCAGTTTCGGCCATCTAAGAATATCTTCTAAAAATTGTCGTAACCATTTAACCTCTTCATCACATTTGTCAAGAGCTACGAACTTAGATTCTATTGGGATCTAGTTATTATGGTTTGTTTTGAAGATTTCCATGACATAGCAACACCTTCTAAAGTGAATAAATATCCACTTATAGACTTAGAGTTTTTTACCTCAGATATCCAATTAGCATCGCTGTATCCCTCGATCACAGTTGGATATCTTGTATAGTGCAGCTCATAATCACGAGTGTAACGCAAATACTTTAGTATTCTTGTTATTCTTTTTCAATGTTCAACACCGGTATTATTCGTGTATCTACTCAGTTTACTTACCGCGTAGGTAAATCTGGTTGTATACAACTCATTAGGTACATCAAACTTCCAATCACTCTAGAATATTCTATCTGAGAGCTACTTTTTATTCGATTTTTCAATAGATATTGACTCATATCTATTGGAGTCCGTGCCAATGCAGTATCATCCTTATTTAATTTCTCAAGAATCTTATCTATATAGTGGAACTGATTAAGAACAAGTCCTTTAGCTGTTCTAAAAATCTTAATTTCTAGAATCACATCAGCTAGGCTCATGTCTTTCATGTCAAATCTTGAATTCAATATTTTCTTAATGGATTTAATTATCTTATCATTATTTCCAATGATAAGTATGTCATCTACATAAAGACACAAGATGACAAAACCATCTTCAATGTTTTTGTTGTAGATACTTTGTTTTTCTGTCCTGGAGTAGAAAATTCTTCAAGTTGTTCCATGTATATTTTCTCTTCTAAATTTCTATTTAGAAAAGCAGTCTTCACATCTATTTGATGTATTTCCAAATTCCACAATGTGGCAATTGCTAATTACACTCTAATAGAGGTTATTCTTGATACTGGAGTATATATATCAAAATAGTCAAGACCTTCACGCTGTCGGTAATCCTTAATTACCAATCTACCCTTGTATCTATATGTTGTGTCATCCGATTTTTTCTTTCTCTTAAAAATCCACTTACAATGGCTTACTTTCAGGAGGAAGATCCACAAACTCCTAAGTATGATTTTGTAAAATAAAAGTGATCTCAGATGTAATCGCTTCTTTCCAGTGAGGTCCTTCAGAAGATTTTAGAGCTTTTGTATGATTCTGTGGTTTATTTTCCAACATAAAAGTGATAAAATCCGATCCAAAGGATTTTTCCATACGAGCTCTTTTACTTCGTCTAAGCTCTACCTCTTTTGGTTCACTCTCATGTTCTTCTTCTTGTGTTTTAAAAATCCTTTTTGAGGGATTTGCTTCCTCTCTAGTTTTATACGGAAACACATCTTCGAAGAATGAGGCATTTGTCGATTCAATTATCGAGTTCTTATGTATTTATGGTATTAGCGATTCATACATAAGAAATCGGTAAGCACTACTATTTTGTGCATATTCTAGGAATATGTGGTCAATAGTTTTTGGTTCTATTTTGATCCTTTTTGGATTAAGTACCAACACCTTTGCAAGATACTCCCCCACTCGTAAGTATTTATAGGATGACATTCTACCATTTCATAATTCATAAGGGTTCTTGTCTATATTTTTTCGAGATACCTTATTTAATAGGTAATTTGCTGTTAGCACAGTCTTTCTCCATAAATTTTCTGCTAGTCCAGAACTTAATAAAAGAGCATTTACCATCTCTTTTAAAATACGATTTTTTCTCTCAGTAATACCATTTTGCTGAGGAGTTTATTGAGCCGTTGTTTTGTGCCTGATTCTATGTTCAACACAAAATTCAACGAATGGTGAAACATATTCACCTCTTCGATCACTTCGAACTACCTTAATCTTTTTATTAAAATGATTTTCAACCTCAGTTTTATAGAGAATAAACTTCTCTATAGCCTCATCTTTACTTTTTAGAAGATACATATAACAATATTTTGTGTTATCATCTATAAAAGTAATAAAATATTTATTTTTACTGCGCGTTGGAACCCCTTTTAGGTCGCACACGTCTGTATAGATTAAGCCGAGTGGTTCTGTGTTTCTTTCAACATGTTGAAAATATGACCTTGTCATCTTCGCTTCAACACAAGTCTTACATTTTTGTTTCGGGTCAAGTAGGAATGTCGGAAGCCTTTGCATGTTAATTAATCTTTGTATCGAATTGTAATTAACATGACCTAGTCTACTATGCCACAACACAGATGACTCAAGCATATAAGAGGAAGAACTTTTATTTTTTTTCATTTTAGGCCTAATGGCCATTACACTGAGTTTAAAAAGCCCATCATTTTCATAACCTTTTCCTACAAACATTCTATTCTTGGACAATACTATCCTGTCCGACTCAAATACAATGCGAAAGCCATGCTTGCTTAAAAGTGATTCGGATACCAGATTCTTCTGAATCTCTGGAATATTCAACACATTGTTCAGAGTTAAATTCTTGCCTGAAGTCATCTTTAGCATTACTTTTCCACGACCCTTGATCTCTGAAGTTGCTGAATTCCCTATATACAGCTTATCTCCATTTTTAATTTCTTCAAAGTTGTGGAGAAGCTCTTTGTTGTAGTACGCATGTTTGGTGGCTCTTGTGTCAATCCACCACTGCCGCGGGTTCAAACCGATGAGGTTCATTTCAAAAATGACGGTGCAGAGATCCATATCCAACCCCTCGCTCACATTAGCTTCATGCTTCTTCTTTGGCTTTCTGCAGTCCGAAGATTTGTGACCGATTCGGTCACAGTTGAAACATTTCCTAGAAAACTTCTTAGATACGCCTCCTCTCGGTTCAATTTTGGAAGATTTAGAATTCTTCCGTTTTGAGTTTTGACCGTGCTCGATCATGTTGGCTTTTACAGTAACCTAAGAGAACGATCGTTTGTCCGAGCTCCTGTTGTCTTCTTTAATCCGGAGTCGGACGATGAGCTCCTCGATATTCATCTCCTTTCTTTTGTGCTTCAAATAATTCTTGAAGTCTTTCCAACCGGGAGGGAGCTTCTCTATGATCGTTGCCACCTGGAATGTCTCACTCAGCATCATGCCTTCTAAGTGAATCTCGTGCATGATCACTTGGAGCTCCTGGACTTGGCTGATCACTGTCTTGGAGTCTAGGAACCGGCCAATAACAAATTTTTTAGCCCCCACATCCTCTGTTCTGTATTTCAGGTCTAAGGATTTTCATAATTTTTTAGCCAACTTCTTTGTGCAGTATATATTATATAATGAATCTGCCAAACAGTTGAGGATATACTTTCTACAAAGAAACTTTGAGTGTTTTCAAGCCTTCATAGAATTGAAGGTTTGGGCATCTAAAGTACCCTCAGGTATCTTGGGTGGTTCTTCAGTCAAGAACCTAGCCAGAGTGGTCAAGTAGAAAAATATTTTCTGCTGCCACTTCTTGAAATTCATTCCTATGAATTTCTCTGGCTTCTCGGCATGATTGATTGGGACTGACCCAATCGGTACAGTAAGAGTCGTTATTTGCACATGTCGAGTAGTAGGCTCTACTACCGTCATCTCAACTTGGTCCGTTGCCATTGCAACAGATACAGATCTGTTTTAAGACTATTGACAATCTTTTTGCCGGAGAGAGTTGAGTGGCGAGTTGATCCGAGTTGCCGAGCCGACTTGAGGTGCCGAGCCGAGCCGAGTTGTCGAACCAACCCAAGTTGCCGAGCTGACCCAAGTTGCCGAACCGACCCAAGTTGCTGAGCTGAGGTGTCGAGCCGAGCTGAGGTGTCGAGCCGAGCCGAGTCGAGTTGCCTAACTGACTCAAGTTGCTGAGCCGACTCAAGTTGTCGAATCGATCCAACTTGCCAAGCCGACCCAAGTTGTCGAGCCGAGCCGAGGTGCCGAGCCGAGCCTAGTTGCCGAACTGACCCAAGTTGCTGAGTCGACTCAAGTTGTCGAATCGACCCAACTTGTCGAGCTGACCCAAGTTGCCGAGCCGAGCCGAGGTACCGAGTCGAGCCGAGTTGTCGAACCGATCCAAGTTGTCGAGCCGATCCAAGTTGCCGAACCGACCCAACTTGTTGAGCCGACCTAAGTTGTCGAGCCGAGCCGAGTCGAGTTGCCGAGCCGACCCAAGTTGCCGAGCCGAGTCGAGTGGCCGAGCCGACCCAAGTTGTCGAGCCGACCCAAGTTGCCGAGGCCTGCGTTCAACGCAGTTTCTTTAAAACAGATTCGTCCCCTCCGGCGGTGCTTAGAGGTCAGGATGGATGTCTGTTTCCTAGAATACAAGACCGGAGAAACGATGAAGCATTGATCGTTTTCAGCGAATTGATTACACCCAAAGGCTATCACTGGGGAAAGCAGAAGAAAAGAGAAAAGGGAAGTGAGGGATCGAGAATGCTCTGTCTGTAGTCTCCCATCGCTTTCTCTTTTATAACCTCGCAATATATCTTTAATTAATTGGAGATTAATGATACGATTAGTGGCTTGATTTGAAACGTTAGTAATAATACTCGACCGTTTCAATGTCAAGTAATTAACTCGTCCATTAATTTATACATTACAAAAATTGAACGGGATGGCAAAATGTTGATTGATCTGCTTGGGCAAATTATGCCCTGACCGGTCCAACATTCGACGCGCGCAAGTTGCGCTCGCACACAAGTTGCCTTGCGGGTAGTGCAATTCGGGCTCTGAATTTGCACCCTCCTGCGCACCCACACGTGAGAGAGAGCCTCTCATGCATTTGTTCACAACATCAATGTTTGTGATACAATATAAACCAATTAAGTTGCCTCTCAACTACCAATGAAGGACTAAAACTCCTCTATATGAGGGTCTTCTCCATCCTTCCAATTCTTTATTTCCATTCACATTTTCAACAAAGATATATGCCATAATTTGTTGTGCTTAACCAATTCAGTGCAAGCTTTGTTGTATAGAATATTCCACTGGAGGTTCTTATCATGTTGAAGGATAACTCACTAAACCCAAAGCACAAGCAACTGGAATTGAAACAGTTCGTGCATGTGTATTTCATTTGGTTTTGGTAACAAAACGAAGTGCAGTGCAGGCTTTCTTTTCTGACATATATGACTGCAATTTCTTTTAACTTTGACGGATGACCCTCTAAATTCTCGGTACAAGCAACTGCAATGTGAACTATCACCTATCGATGTTGATACCAAGGAATTCTCTATGGTAATCTCTGTTTTCCTTTTACATGTTAAAACTGATTTATGCTAAATGATTCTACAAAAGCTACAAATTTGAAATAGGATATTGATTTTTAATTTATACAATAAAGTTTGGTTATAGTAGCCTTGATATTCTTCTGGTCAGATTTGTTATGGTAAGCTATCTCCCCATATGTCAATTGTAACATTGGATATTTTTTTACCAGATAAAGAAGTACTTGTTGAATACACATGCCAAAACACATTCAGGCTATGCTGTTGATATCGTGCAGATATTTAAGGTTTTCAGGAAAACTGAACTTGAACGATTCAAAAAGGTTAAAATGGATCCATTTGTCTCACATTTTTTATGTTTTATCTATTTGTTTACTATACTGTGTGCCTATACAGAGTTAAAATTATTACACAGTTATGCCAGAAATTCTTACTGATTTCTTCTCATTAAAATGATTATTATTCTGTTACAGTACTCTAACACCAAGAATAGGATGCTTCTGTAGCATGGCTCTCGACTCACAAACTGGACCGGAATCCTTTCTCAAGGTGTCCCTTTGTCGATTGAATGTTGTTTGTCATTGACATTTCATGCTTACTGATATGTGTTTCATGGAAGTTTATTTTAATTATTTTCTCATTTAGGAAGGTTCTATTCATTGTTGAATTTCTTGAGATTCGATTATTTTATTAAACTGAAAAGATATTAATAGTTTCTTGATGAATTTATTCGTCATCCTTGAACATCAGGTTGAGGATTGCACCTCCAGAAGCACCCGTTACTGGTTACATGTTTGGCAAGGGAGTTTATTTTGCCGATATGTTTTCAAAGAGTGCAAATTATTATTATGCATCAACACAGTCCAGAGAAGGGGTGTTGCTCCTTTGTGAGGTAAATGTCAATACGGTAACTAACAACATTTAATTTTCAATATTTAGCTTTTGTTGATTCAGACTACCTTTTCCCACAGGTTGCACTTGGTGATATGGCTGAGCTTCTGTCTGCTAATTATAATGCTGATCAATTACCTGAGGGGAAATTAAGGTTTGCATCAACCTTTGCTAGATTCTGTCATTAGAATTTAATTTTTTTAGCATATGATTATTGGAACATGAGACACATTAAGGGAGGTATCAAATGTATCACAGCTTGTTCTTTTTGGCAATTCTCTTCAGGTGGATATATTTTTTTCCTAGTTCACTGAACTATGCTACATTCACGTACGTTTTTTAAAGTCAAATGTGGTTCAACATTTATTCTTGCCTATTGACGTTTGAATGATTCAATTGCTTGTGTTTTGCATACAATCAATAGGAGTAAAGCCAGAGAGAAGCAAAGACAGAAGATTTTGCAAAGCAAGCAAGAAGAAGGGCCTAAACAAAAACAAGTGAAGAAGAATACACCTACTGAGTTTAAAGTTGTCATTTCTCGCCTCTGATCGGCAAGGCCATTTATATTGTTATCTGCGTTTCTTCGTACTTTATACCACTTGCTCAATTGCTGTGTAATTGTGCTGGATGCTGTGACCTTATCGTGTTCTGCTTGCTTATCCACTGAACCAATCCAATTTATTCGTTTTTAAATAGTTCAAAGAAGTTTAGTAATGCCATCTATCTTGTGAAATGATAATCGGTCGTTTCTCATTTCACATTTACAGTGGAATAAATAATTGCTTACAAAAAATAGCTGAAGTTTTGTTTGAATTTTACTTGGTACTTTGACTAGTTCTAGTGTTTATGTGGTGAGCCCAGAATTTTGGACTCAGGATAGTTCACATTTTTATTGTGTTTTTTAGAAATTTGATTTTATAAGAATTCAATATCTAGATTATCATATGATAATAATAATAATAGTATGTTACTTACCTTTAACTCATTGAGAAATGTAGAATATTTGTTAAAAACTATAGTAACATTGATGTGGTAAGTCTTGTTCGAGCTCGACGTGGCAAGGTAGGTCAACAGATAGTCTAACTTGGTCGGTCTCAGGATCCATGGTCAACGTGGTTTTAGGAACTCAGACCTAGTCATCTAGGAGCGGTTTGTCCGATTCGTTCATATAGACCTTCTTGCTCGGCTCGTAGGGTCCAGCAATCTATTTACTTGGCTAAACGCGGCCAAGGCTAAACTCGGGCAAACGACTCACTACAGTAGGTTCTTTATCAGTCCGCCTATCTGGCTTATCCATACTCATCAGCTTGCTTGGCCTGCACAGGCTTTTACTCTGCCTATCCGGAATAGCCTGACTACCGTCCATCTTGGGTATTTGCCGCATCGCTAGATCATTTCCCGGGCTACCCATCGCTTAGCTCATCTCGGCTTTTTCCGTTTACTTAGTTCATCCAGGCTGCTCAACCTGGCCGGCTTGCTCGTCATAACACTCAATTTACTCGGCGGATCCCCACTATAGTTGGTCCCAGGTAACCTGTCTCACCTTACCGACAGAGATCAGCTCACTCCAACTGCTCAGTCTCCTCGGCCTGCTCGACCATCCAGTTTGTTCAATATACCTGGATAAACCCGGCCATCACCGGTCCCGGGCATCCCCTCCCCACTCTGACATTAATCCTGGCTCAAGTCATCCTAACGTACAAATGTAATGTAGACAATCAAGCGTGTGAACTGCCATGTAGGGGAAAGGCTATAATCATGTCTCCACGCCTCACCTCATCATTGCTACCACTTCCTTACAACTAAACGACAAAGGTGACGTACAACACCACGCCGCAGAGCAGTAATAGGCATATCGCCCCTGTCTCCTAGATGCCACCCTACCGGTGCAGGTGTCAGACACGTCCAGGTTCTGTCCCCCCGGATACCGCCATAGTCTGCTCTCCTGACATACGGAATGTTCGCCTCGTAGGTATATCAGTTCCATGCAGGTATAAGTTCCTCTCTCTGGACTATCACATTTTTAACTACTACTGCTACTTTCTCTTCTTCCATCTTCATCGGAAAACTAACTTAGGCGTTGGAGTGGCCTGCCGGGCCTCCCTGGCACCAGCTAATCTGTTCATTCGTGGCGATCTCGCAGGTCTTCCTCCTACCAAGGCCCGCACAGGCTGAGGTGACATTTCCTTGACCGGTGGGTTGACTATCGTCGATTTTTGGCCGAAACAAATTGGCACCGTCTTGAAGTAGCTTTGTTCTTCCTTGCCTTTCACCTTGGATCCGGCCAACACCTCAAGAGGAACTTTCGGCCACCAAGAGAAAAGAGAAGAACACAAAAGAAAGAGGAAGAAGAAGACTAGAAGTGGCCGACCAAGAGAGAAAGAGAGAAAACTAGAGCAATTGCGAAATCGGAGAGATTTCGTATACTATTCTTGTTGTTGTGTCTCTTGGCCGCCCCCTTCCCCCTCTCTTTTATAGCCTCCCAATGCCCAATCAAGCCAATCCCGCCCCCTCCTTTCAAGGACTTGATTTGGACTTGTTTCCATAAATAACTTCCAAATCTAGAAAAGAATAGGCGTTGATTATTTCTTCCCTTGATTGCTTGGCGGCCCCCCTCAGTTTTTATTTTAAAAAAATATTTCCAAATCTAAGGGAGAGGTGGCCGGCCACATCAAGGAGGAGTTGGTTCAATTGGTGAACCAACTTTGTATTAAAGAGAAATAAAACCAAACCATAGAGATCTCATCCATTGGATGCAACTTAACCTCATCTAATGGTTCTAATATAATCTACTTTAATACAACTTAATTGCTCCGATCCAACGGACACAATTAGATGGCTTGGGCGTGGGCTATAAAGAACCAAACTCGGTTCACCTCGTGAACCGGATTTTGCATTTAAAGAGATTTAAAACCGAACCGGATAGATCTCGTCCATCGGACGCAACTAGACCTCATCCAACGGTTCTAATCTAATCTCTTTTGATCCTCTTTATTTATTTCGATCCATTGGATGCAACTTGATCTAATCCCTTGGATACAAGCTGATCTCATCCACTAACTCATCCTATGGTTGAGAACCAATCTCATCCATCGGTAGAGATTAAATCTCATCCGACGGCTGAGAACTAATCTCATCCGTTTGATTGCATCTTTTAGAGATTTCTTTAGGCTACAGCAGGGACCTCGAGGAGGTATTGGATCTGGCCTTCTGATGGGTTTCGGATCCCGTATTCTACTCCGAATACACACCTATATCCATCAACAACGATCCATTCCACTAGAGGATCATTATTGCACTACCAATCCAATCCCCAAATTACATTATGGGTTCCTTCTTATTATTTTATGCATTGCTCCCCGTGTTTAAGATATCGTATGTCCATCAATTATCTGAGTTCACTGACAACTCAATAATCGACATCTATGTCCTTGAATAGTACCACTCATCCTTATTGTCAGTCGGACTAAGTCCACTTGCAAGATTTGACATGACAATCCTTATGAGCTCTTCAAGGGGACATCATCAGCCCTACTGGGACACGGATTCCTTCTATAATTAACGGCACACCATATAAATAGTAACATCACCCAACTTACCGAGAATATTTGATCTGACGGAAAGATCTCACCCTTTGGTAAATCAAAGTGATGTTTACTAAATATATGCGCCCGTTTATTATATCGGGATTAAGAGTGCATAAGTATAATAACCGAGGTCTTGTTCAATTTATGAGTCAGCGTAAATTGAACAACCTCAATGGTCCTACTCAATACACACAAAGTGTACTAGTGTAATTCTACAGTCAAGATAGACAGTTACTGAATTACACTACAACCGTTCCCGATGGTTTGTCCAAAGCCATCTTGGTTGTGAGCCTTAATTTATAATTTACAAGGAGCTGATAATCATGATCTTCTGTGTCTCACAGACACCATGTTATCTACAATGTAAATTAAGGGGACATGTTACAAGTCTAATCTATTGCAACCATTTGACCAAAACATGATTCCTTTATTTCATGAAATGTTTATATACAAAAGAGCTAGTCTTTTCAGTATACTCCAACACACTCTACAAATCATCACATCTACTCTATCGATGATCTCTCGAATACAAGACTTCGCCAATGAAAGGAGTTGAGAATGACCCTTACTAAGTTAGACAATGCTTGTTGATTTAACATGTGTGACTTGAGTTCACAGGAAAGTCCAGGAATGAAGTCTTGGCATTTGGTGAAGTCCCGGAGGCGCGGCCTCTTGGCAAAGGACGAAGTCCCGGAGTGAGACCTCTTGGCAAGAGAAGTCTTAGCATGACAAAGTCGAGGGAAACGTGTCAAGTAAGTGCAAGGAAGTGCAGTCAAGGCTAAGAGATGAAGAAGAAGCTGAAAAAGTGAGTTTTCAGCTTAGGCAGCGACTGGCCCTGCCAGCAGTCGACTGGGGTTGATCGGAAGAACACACAGCCAAGAACAGTAAGATCAGTCGAGTGGACAGTCGACTGGGACCAGCCAGTCGTCGACTGGCGTTGGAGCAGTCGACTGATATACTGTCGTTGTGAGACAACTAGAAAATTAAATGCATATTTAATTACCGTTGAAGCCCATCAGTCGACTGGCCCTAGGAGCAGTCGACTGGTGCACTGAAATTTATAAAAAGAGCGGTCAACGTCGCAGAGCATAAAAATCAGATTCTTTCATCTTCTTTACTGCTCTTTTACACTGTAAAAGCTTTTCTCTTCCTCTCATACTTCACTACAAATCTTGTACGAGGAAGACGTCCTATTATGAAGGTTTCTCCGCCTTCGAAGTGCGATTCGAGAAGGAGATTGTTTTCATAGTGGAATCGTTGGCTGCGTGTGTGGATCCTTGGATTAGTCACCTCGTTGAGGTGGATACATTTGTTTGTTTCTTTGTGCTTTATCATTATCTCTTTGCTTCCGCTAACAAACTCGCAGAGAAAAATTGAAAGACGCTATTCACTCTCCTCTAGCGAACGCCTCGATCCCAACAGATTCACCACTGTGCATACTTTCCAATCTCAATAAAACTCACGGTGATTCAGATTCTAGAAGGCTAACTAGCCCTCCCTCCAAACCTCCTCAACCCCCAAACTCTCACTCAGGACCTAAGAATCAAGACCCAAGAGTATCACCAACTATTGTGGCACACTCTGTGATAGTAGCTACACTGAGGTCCCCATGCAAGCAGACAACCATTCTGGTTTCCACAGGCCATCCCACTGCTAGTCTAACTCAGGACACAACTCCCTAAACTGCAGTCACTCATCAAATTTTGAATCAGCACAAAGAACCAACCACAAAGTCAGAGGATGTTTCATACCTCTAGTATAGGAATTAGACTGTTTATAAAACCTGTGACTAATAGATTGGTATTTTAGCTAGAAAATGACATGAACAGGAGAAAGTAACAATAGTTACTAAATAGATTGATTTTGAAGAAAAACATGAATTCTGGAAGAAAAAAATAGTTTTTCTTTTCTTTTCATGATACATGGATACTTATTTACTACTTTGTTAATTTGATACATGACTTATACATTTGAGAGCTTAGGAAAAACCATTCTTTGATGAACCATATAGTATAAAATTAGATTAGAGTTGGTGATATCTGGGATTTTTCTTGGTTTTAATTTTCGAACAGGATTGAAACCACAGTTTAATTTGGTTGGAAGTTTGGTTGAAAGTGACGGTGTTGTTCGGCAGGGAGTTTAGAATCAGAGTTGATTTAGGACGGATCAGATGGTAATTTTTATTTTATTGGTGGGGTTAGTTTAACTTTGGGTTAGGTTAAGGTGGATAGGGTTAAACTCAATCTTAAAAATTTGCTAAGGTTTTATTTGATAGAAAAATTTATATATATCGATGTATTTAAGAATGTTGTTTATTCTAATTACAGGACATTAAATCAGATTTCTGGATGAAGGTTTTCCTTTTCGGACACCGACTACTTTCGGAAGGCGGGTATCTCGATTTATCTCTTTAGATATGTCAATTGATGTGTATGGTTTTGCTATGACTAGTAGTAGTAATTTTCTATGCTTTATATCAGCTCTGTTATGTCACTATTTAGCATATGTTGCCATCTTTATCTACTACTTGTTTAGGTTTATATACCTTCTTGATACTTGCCACATAAAATATGTTCAGCAAATATAGTGATATACGACTTCCTTACTAGCATGGATTGGTCGTTATTATACGCATTAGTGTCATACACCATCCTTGTATGATTGCATGCTAGCGATCATCGGCTCCTTTGTAGTCTGAGCCTGTCGCTAGTTACATGATTTGCACACACTGTCACTCATGGGTTAGTGGTACATCAGGAGGGTGTGTGCAGTTGCTCTGTCAGGGCTCCACTCGGCCGCTCAGGGGTAGTGGTGACGCAGCGTGGTAGCATTACAGGGATCCCTCCTTCGCATTGAGACGAGGAGATGAGAGCATTGCTCCCCCATATACTTGGGGTAGGAGGATAGGTGTACTCCGCCAGCATTCTGTCCACTCGGTCACGCAGGAGTAGTGATAGCAAAGTGCACAGTTGTCATAGCCCTACCCACTCGACCTCACGATTGTCTGTGACGGTAGTTGACTAGCGTCAGGGGTGACCATGTCATTGCATCATGTGCATATTGCATGGATTGCATTTATTATTGCTTGCTGCATTTGTTTGCTACACATGTTTGACATGCACATACAGGAGGCCCTATGTATTTGGTTTGGCAACCTTGCATCTGTTGCATGGTTTGTGTCGTTGTATCGAGGTAGATGATTCTAGTATGTATAGTTTTTTAGTATTTCATTGTATATTTCTTACTGTACAGACATGATTATTACTGCTAGATAGCTTATTATACATATCTGTTAGATATCCGCTGAGTTCCTTGAACTCACTCCCGTTGATTTTTCATTCTTTTCAGATTGACGTCTGTCTAGAGAGCCGTGCTGCTAGTCCCTCGTCGAGTTGACTTCGACCATTTTGGTTTTACTATGTATTTCAGTATTTATGTCAAAACTTAGTCTATGTCGTTTGGATTTTCCTAGATTTGTTCGATTTTGTGATGCACGTCATATTTACTGGTTGTGGATTTTATTTACTTTGTTTAGTACTTGAACAACTATTTTTGACATGTGTGGATTGTGGCCGTGTAGGCCTTATTGTGGCCATGTAGGCCTTGTTATATTATATTCAGGAAAAGTGAATTGTTACAGGGGAGATGCTATCGAAATTTTTTGGATAATCACCTTATTTTGCATCTCGCCACGACGCTTCTTCCTCACCGAGCTCCTTCGCGCGCGACGCCACCGCCTCCTTTCTTCTCCGATCAGCCATAGGACGGGCGGCTTGAGCCCGATTGATGAACGCCGACGCCCCCGCAAGGTTTTCGCCGATGTGGTTTGGAGGCGAAACCTTAGTCACTGTCGTCGTGGAACGAGACTGTGGGTGGTTCTCCAGTTTCGGTGCACGACGACATTCAGCACAGAGACGCAGTCGTAGATGCTTCTCCGACGTGCTTCCTGGCGCTTCACACCCACTGATTCCGAGCAGAAGTTGACCTTCGCTGATGTGGTTCGAAGGCGGAGGGTTGACCCTGTTTGGGCTCTGATCATTATTCATCCTCCGGAGAAACTAGGTAAGTGGTTCAATTCCTGTGTTCTAACCTTTGATTTGTGGTTAACAGGGGTTCGAGCAGAGGAAATGGGCTACTAATCTTGGTCCCCCGATCAATTCTCGCTGGAGTGGGCCAGCTCCGGTGAGATCCGTTTTATTGGCGTGACTCCACCGACGCTATGTCCCTTGTTTTGAGTTGGTCTGGGAGCACCATCCTTCCGCATCCTTCCCCCTATTTCTCCTTCCCTCAGTTGGTGCCAGCGTCATTGAGGGAAGGAAACCCTAACCCTAATTGTTTTCATTCGTTTCTATATTTTGTGTATGAATGAAGGGAATTGCACTTGTTCAGTGATGAATTGGAAATCCCAACCCTAATTCCTATCTGTGTTTCTACCCTTTCCTGATCTGTTCAGATAGTAGCATCAAGGAACCCTCATGTTTCCCTGGTTTATTGATTCTAATTGGATAAATGGAAATTATTTGTTTGGTTGTTTGGTTCAATCTTGTGATTAGGAAATGGTGTTGCTGGTTGCATGATTGTTTGGTTGTTTTGAGTCAAGTGTAAATGATTTTGAAGTATAAACAGATCATGTGGATTTGAGTGATGTTTGTGAATATAGAAGTGGGAATGGTAAATTGTATGCATGCTATTGTGACTTAATTGTTGTAAGTGCTTATATGTGGGATTTATGCTTCATGTTGCAATGCTGAACTTGTGTTATTCATGATGTTGAATGGAGTATGTTTTTATTGTGAATTTGATATCCTATTGTTCTGATTTTGTTGAAGTTGAATATGTGTAGTTGTTTGAAAATGTTGTTAACTAGTTAGGTGATATGATGGCATATTTGTGATCACATGTAATTCGATGTTGTAAAATTGATTCATGTTATGAATAAATTGTTGTGAATATATTTTGTTGTGTATGTTGTGTAATAGTGTTGTATATTGTGTGAATGAAGTTTATATTGTATGTTTCCTATTAGATGGTAGTATTTAAAACAGATTGTTATGTGATTAGTTGTTAATGTGCGCAATAAGAATGTATTTATTTTTAGTTAATTTATGTGAGTTGTACATAATTGGTGGAGCAGTTGTAAATTAGTGGAATTTGTTGTGGTATAATGTAATTGTGTATGATCGACTTTAGTGTGTAGGATTTGATTGTCAATAAATAGATCTTGTAAATAGTTAGGAATGAATAAAGTCAACCAATAAAATCTCGCACCATATGTCTAGAATAATTTTTGATTATTAAGTCCAAGAGAGACGATCCAGACCTCTCTATACTACTTAAGACGATAGTAGAGGTTTGGTAAATTAAATAATTAATTTTGATGAATATGAGTGACAAAATAAATAAAAAAATTATATAAATAAATAAAATAATTCCCATAAAACATCCCACATCAAGCCCCTTATGCCAAGTTAAGCTCTTTCGAGGATCCTATTAACACTAATCAAAGTTTGTGATGATGCGGTGGGTCTTGCCTAGTCCGATGTGGCAGGGAAGGTCAATAGTTAGTCCTTATCTGGCTCGTCCCGGGGCCCACAGTCAGGAAAGTCTTGCCTGATCCTACATGGCCGGGAAGGTCAATAGCTTGCCCTACCTAGCCGGACCCGGGGTCCACGATCCCGGCCCCAGGGTCTGGGACCCAGATAGCCTTAGTGGCTTACCCGAGTCATGGGACCCGACACTCGGTTTCCCCGACCAGACGATTACCTCGATGAGTCCCGGCACTATCTTGCCCGGCCAGCATCGGCCTTTCGCTGTTCGCCCGGGATAAGGCAAATACAGCCTGGCCCGAGGATACCTCACACTACGGGAGTGTTTCCCGGGCAACTCATGGTACAGCTCATTCCGATTAGCTCAACCCGTTCCACCTAGCCTGGCCGGGCATCTTGCCCGGCCATCCCGCCACAACACCTGGCCTGCCAGGTTAGGGGCCACTGTCTTCTTGCCCGGCCAACTCAGGCCTTTACTGCTCTCGCCCAGGATAATAAGGTCTCACTCTTTCCCGGGCCAGCCCCGTTCCCTTATGCAGTTTCCCGGGTAAACTAGTCCTCAAGCTCATCTCAGCAGACTCAGACCCGACATCTGCCCCACCCGGCCATCCTGTGCCTGGTCTATACTTCTCCATGGTTATGCTGTAGTGCGCCCCTTTGCCTGGGCACCCATAATCTATGCCTATGCATGTTGCTCAGTTTACCTGGTCCACTTGACCACTTTACTTTGTTCACTACACCTGGTTAAACCCAGTCCTCACTGGTCCCGGGTCCCTTTCCCATTCCGACATCAACCCATGCTCAAGTCTTACTAACACCCGACTGTAATACAGACAACCAAGCGTGTGAACGGCCGTGCAGGGGAAGGCTGCGCCCACGACCCCATCCTGTCCCTGCAGCTACTTTCCTACTTCCAGCTAAACGACAAGGGTGACGTGTGACATCTCGCCACAGGGCAGTTATAGGAGTGTCATCCCTGTCTCCTAGATGCCACTCTACCGGTACAGATGTCAGACACGCCCAGGCTTGGTTCCCCCGGATACCACCATAGCCTGCTCCTCCTGCCAGATGGAAGGTTCTTTTCGAAGGTATATTAATTCGCACGCAGGTATTAATGACATATCCAATCTCTTGCATTCTAACTACTACAACTGTTCTTTCTACTACTACTCTCTTCACCGGAGGACTGACTTGAGCGTCGGAGTGGCCTGCCGGGATCCCCCAGCGCCAGCTAATCCGTTCGTTCGTGTTCATCTCGCAGGTCCCCCTCCTACCCGGATCCGCATCGGTTGAGGTGGCATCTTCTTGACCGGTGGGTTGACTGTCGTCGATTTTTGACCGGAACAAATTGGCGCCGTCTGTGGGAAATCTGAGCTGAACGACGCGATGGTCACCACTCGACGCACCACCGACAACCGTGAGCCGGAGGAGGAACAAAACCCTGTGGCTCCCCGTCCCAGGGCCTCTTGCGTGGTTCCACCTGAAGAGCTTCGCTTGGCCATTCAAGATGTTTTGGCTACGATGGCGGACCGATTTCAACTGCCGCCTCCTCATGCACCTGCTGCTAACGTTCCATTTGGAACTCGGAGACCTTCTCCGATAGAAGAAGTCCTGCTCCCGGTAGGTTCCACCAACCAAGGTGGGGCCTCTACTGAAGCGGATTCACAAGGATCCCACGCCGGAGGAGACCGTCGTGATGATCGTAAGGGCAAGGCCCCTATGGTTTCTCCTGCAGCCCACCAGTGAAGCTGCATAAAAACCCCTTTTCCAAGGAAATCTTGGAAGAAGGATTGCCCCCACGTTTCAAAACAGTGCCCGTGGGAGAATACAATGGGTCCACGGATCCTGAAGACCATCTCAGTCGGTTTGAGAATGCCTCCCTGCTCCATCAGTATCCTGATGGGGTCAAGTGCCGTGTCTTCCTCAATACCCTCGCTGGATCGGCGCAACGCTGGTTCAATCACTTACCGCCTGCCTCTATTCACTCCTTTGAGGAGTTTAAGGAGATCTTCTTACACCAGTTCTCTAGTGCTAAGAAGTACCAGAAATCTCCGCTCACTCTTTTCTCGATGAAGCAGAAGCCCAAGGAAACCCTGAGGGAATACCTTCATCGCTTCAGCAAGGAAGTGTGGGATCGACCCTCCACTCCTTCGGACATCCTTACTAGCGCCCTGACTCAGGGCCTCCAGGACGGAGATTTCTTCCGCTCTCTGGTGAAGAAACCACCGTCCAGCTACCCCAAATTGTTAGAACGCGCTAATAAATACATACACCTGGAGGAAACTCAGCTGGCCAGGCGAGGAGATACTGGCCCCACTCCGCCTGCCGAAAGAAAACCGGCTCCTGCACCTCCTCGACGGGAGGCTCGACGAGAAGCTCCACCCAGACCTCTGCCACCTCCTCCACCCCGGCGTGAAGAGCGTGCCGTCCAAGCAGTGGACACACTCCCCATCCCGAGGGAGTATAGACCCCCAGCCAGCCAGGAATGGTCCACCAACCCGCTTCTGCGCCTATCACCAGTCCACCGCTCACAGCACTCAAGAGTGCCGAGTGTTGGCCCAGGAGATCAACCGGGTCATCATGGAGAGGCAGCAAGCTGTGGCTGCCCCACAACCCGGAGGAAGACGCTTGCCAGGGAACCCTGGTTGGAGAGCCGACCAAGCACGACGAGGGGCCCCAAGACGCCCTGGCCCAGATCCTCGGCCAGAACCCCGGGCCGATCGACGATCACCCCCTAGAGGTGACCGAGGCCCGGCACATGAAGACCAAAGGACGTGAGCGCACACCACTCCCCGAACCCGCTCGCGAAGACCGCCCAGACCCTAGGGAGGGTCAGAATAATGTTCCTCATCGAGGAACAATAACTATGATCGCCGGAGGCTCCACCGATGGTGATTCTAATCGAGCTCGCAAGGCTCACGGCCGCCGGCTGGAGGCGTACAGCATCGGTTCCAGTTCGGCACAAGCCCATGGCCCTTCCATTCAGTTTGGGCCCCGAGATTTGGAAGGAGTATCCCTTCCCCACGATGACGCTCTTGTCATCAGGGCCACCATCGCCAACTACGATGTGGCCCGTATCTTCATCGACACCGGTAGCTCGGTCAACGTCTTGTACAAGGACGCTTTTAACCGTATGCAGATAGACCGAGACCAGCTGCAGCCCATGACGACTTCCCTGTTTGGCTTCTCTGGCCATGAAGTCCGACCTCTGGGGCAGATCCAACTCCCCTTGTCTCTAGGGGAGGAACCTCTCAGAAGAACCCGCAGCATTCTCTTTACGGTGGTGGATGCCCCCTCCTCTTACAATGTCATCCTGGGCAGGCCGGCCCTCAGTTCTTTTGAAGCCGTGGTATCCACTTTCCATCAGAAGATCAAGTTCCCTGTCCAGGGTCAGGTCGGCGTTGTGAGTGGAGACCAAGGAATGGCCAGGAACTGCTACATCGACATGGTCCAGACGGACCTCAGGGCGGCCAAAAGGAAGCCAGCTGCAGAGGTACAAGCGGTGCAGGAGGCCGAACCCACTCGGCCACTCCCGGCTAAGGTCAGTATTCCAATCGTCCCTGAGCATCCTGACAGGGTCACACACATCGCCGCTGACCTGCCCGAGGAGCTGAAGGAAAAGCTCGTGGACTGCCTAACCCAGAATAGTGATATCTTTGCCTGGTCTACGGCGGAGATCACCGGGGTTTCCCCGGATATTATGGAACACCGACTCAACACCCTTCCTGACGCCAAGCCGGTCCGACAAAAGAGGCGGCACTTCTCTCCCGAGCAGGACAGAATCATTCGGGAGGAGGTCAACAAGCTCAGGCACGCTGGCCAAATTAGGGAGGTACAGTTCCCTACCTGGCTAGCCAATATAGTCCTTGTGCCTAAACCCGGGGGCAAATGGCGCGTTTGCGTCGATTTCCGAGACCTCAACAAAGCCTGCCCCAAGGACTGTTATCCTCTCCCCCGGATCGATCAGCTGGTAGATTCCACATCCGGGTATGAGCTTATCTGTATGATGGACGCCTACCAAGGCTACCATCAAATTCCTTTGGCCCCAGAAGATCAAGAAAAGGTCAGTTTCGTCACCTCCGACGGTACCTTCTGTTACACTGTCATGCCTTTTGGGTTGAAGAATGTAGGGGCAACCTACCAACGGCTCATGGACCGAGTCTTCGAACAACAACGGGGACGCAATGTGGAGGTCTATGTTGATGACATCCTGATCAAGTCAGAGAAGGTCGCTCAGCTCACGGATGACATCAGCAAGACCTTCAACACCTTGCGGCAATACGGTCTCAAGCTGAATCCCAACAAGTGCCTGTTCGGCGTCAAGGGCGGCTGCTTTCTGGGCTACATCGTCACTGAACGAGGGATTGAAGCCAACCCCGAGAAGGTCCGAGCTTTGAAGGACATGGCTTCGCCGAGGAACACTAGGGAGGTACAAAGGCTGGTGGGGAGAATCACGGCTCTGTCCCGGTTCATCTCCCACTCGGCGACAAGGAGCCTGCCCTTCTTCAAGGTCTTGCGGCGGGCTACCCGGTTCTCTTGGGATGAGAAGTGCGAGCAAGCCTTCACGGAGCTGAAGCAGTACCTTAACAGAGTTACCCGTGTTAGCCAAGCCTTCGGCACATGAACCTTTATGGGTATATCTGTCCGCCTCTGAGGAAGCTTTGGGGTCTGTGTTAGTTAAACAAGAGGACCAAGTCCAGCGTCCTGTATATTTCGCCAGTCATATATTAAAGGATGCTGAACTTCGCTACTCCTCGTTGGAAAAGTTGGCCTTGGCTCTCACGCTGATGGCCCGCAAGCTCCGACCATACTTCTTATCTCATCCGATCACGGTGCTCACCAACAGCAACCTTGGTCGAGTTCTCCTCAATCCAGATTCTTCTGGGCGTCTGGTCAAATGGACAACTGAGCTCAGTGAATATGACATTCAATACCAGCCCCGAACCGCCATCAAAGCGCAAGCCCTAGCCGATTTCTTGACAGAAGTAACCGGAAGGGATACCACGGGAGTGTGGAAAGTCTTCGTCGATGGGTCATCTACTAAAGGTGGTAGTGGAGTAGGGGTTGTGCTGTCATCACCCCATGGTGACACACTCCAATTGGCCGTCAAACTCCATTTCCGGGCTACCAACAATGAGGCAGAATATGAAGCTGTCTTAGCTGGATTGCAGGCGGCCAGACACTTGGGGGCACAGCGGGTCATTATTCATTCTGATTCTCAGTTGGTGGATCAACAGACAAAGGGTACCTTTGAAGGTCCGCAATGATCGCCTGAAACGTTACGCTGAAGCAGTGGAGAAGCTGAAGTCTGAATTCCAAGAAGTCACATTGCAAAAGATCCCGCGGACTGACAATCAAAGAGCTGATGATTTGGCCAAATTGGCAAGTTCTTTAGCTACTTGGGAGTTAGAGGAGCCCACTGTCCAAGAACTGCTGATCGCGCAAATAGATCAGGTGGCCCGGCCTGATGAGTCGGAGGACTGGAGAACACCAATCCTCGCCTTCCTGAAGACGGGGTCCTTACCTGAAGATCAAGAGCAAGCAAGGACGGTCAGAAGAAGAGCTGCTCGGTTCGTCCTCATAGGGGACACACTATACAAGAGAGCATTTTCTCCGACCCCTGCTGAAATGCCTAGGGCCTGATGAAGCTGATTACGTCCTCAAGGAGATACATCAAGGATGCTGCGGTAATCACACTGGAGGGCGGACTCTTGTTCGTAAGACGCTACTTGCTGGATACTTTTGGCCAACTATGCAAAGTGATGCAACCCAGCTCGTCCGTAGCTGCCTCAGCTGCCAGAAGCACCAGACAGTTTCTCATCAGCCAACAGAGCCATTGAAGACTTCCACTGTTTCCTGCCCTTTTGATCAATGGGGTATGGATATTGTTGGACCTTTCCCTACCGGTCCCGGACAGAAGAAGTTCTTATTGGTAGCGGTCGACTACTTCTCCAAATGGGTGGAAGCAGAGCCCCTGGCTAACATCACGGAGAAGAATGTCTTAAAGTTTCTATGGCAGAACATTGTGTGCCGTTTCGGCATACCTCGCAAGCTGGTCTCAGACAATGGGAGGCAGTTCCAAGGCCGAAAGTTACAAGAGTGGTGCAAAGGCTTGGGTATCCAGCAGGCCTTCACTTCAGTATACTATCCTCAAAGCAATGGGCAGACGGAGGTGGTAAATCGAGAGCTGGTCAGAGGACTGAAGATCAAGCTGGATCATGTCGGCGGATCATGGGTGGAAGAGCTACATGATATCCTCTGGGCATATCGGACAACACCACGAGACAGTACCGGATTGACGCCTTTCCATCTCGTCTATGGAGGCGAAGCAGTGGTCCCGGTCGAGATCGGATGCAGCTCCACGAGGATTGAAGCCTACCAAGGAGCAAAGGACAACGCCCAACATCGAGCAGCTGAGCTCGACCTGATAACTAAGACAAGGGAGCAGACTAATGCTCGCTTGTTTGCCTACCGTCAGCGCATGAGCCTGGCCTATAACAAGTGGGTCAAGCACCGCTCCTTCCATGTCGGCGACTTCGTGTGGAAGAAGAGGAAGCCATTGGAAGGAGTTGGGAAGCTGGAACCCCGATGGGAAGGCCCATACCGGGTGACATGTCGACTCAACGGAGGATCCTACTACCTGGCTGATTCACAAGACAACGAACTTCCTCGGCCATGGCATGCTACGCACCTCCGCCCTTATTATGCTTGAACTATATCCTTCTATGTATCCTTACCACATTTTGTATACTCTTCATTTGATATACAAAATGCCAAAATCTTGGTCATTTCTACCTCTCAGATACCTCGGCCCTCTCAGCCCATGTCGCTGATGGTCGCAGCCTTACGACAGGCAAGGATTCCTAGCCCCGCGCTAGCGACTTCAGAACTCCTCGGCCCTCTCAGCCCTATCGCTATTAATCATCACCGCGTTCTTCAATTTAATTCTAGGCCGTGTCGAATGCTTCGGAGTACCGCTGGAGCCGGCGAGGCTACAGCCGCCTATCGTCCCGGAAGACCCTCCTTCGACTTGGCGGAGAGCGCCGAGACGACGACGACGGCAACGTCGACGACGACGCCGAAGAGGTCGAAGACGACTGCTAGGGACGACATAAAGGCGCATCCGGTGATAAGGAATCCTCCAGGCACCATCAAAGAAGGAGACGGTGAGGCCGGAGTTCTTCGAGGTACTTAGAGTACGTGAGGGAGGCCGGTTCGTGGGATCCCAGCTCTCGAGAGGCCGACCATTTACTTCAAGTAGAGCAACTCGATCGTGTTCTTAATTTCGATGTTTTAATTTGTCTCCAATACATTCATTTATTTAATTCTTCAGCTGGTTGTGAAAAAAAAAAACAAGAAAGCAGGGTTATCAACGCATATACCACCGTATATGTCTTTATCTTTGTTGGAAAAAAGAAAAAATTTATCTCAATGATATATAGGAGTTTACTTTGTTTCATCATTATATTAAACGTACCCTTTGCTTTAAACTGAGATAATCCCTTGGTTAATCACCATGGGCATGTTTACTTGACAGAAAACTAAGTAGGGATCATGGATTTTAAACTTTGGGCAAAAATCAAAAGATCGTCTTCTCCAATTTTACAAATCATCAAATGGATACTCTCATGATTTTATTCTAAAAATATCCTTCATCCAGCATTATTGTAGAAGTTACTCAATAGCTTCTACAACGTTGTTGTAGTAGTAGCTATCAAGTATATATAACGTGTAAAAGCGTTTAGAGTGAGTTTAGATTTAGGATTTATGATTTATACCGTGTAGAAGTTATCTAATAGCAAGTCAACGTGTAGAAACTACTTAGTAGTTGTCATCATATATAGAAATTACTCAGTAGCTGTTACAACATATTCAGTGTGAGTTTAGGGTTTAGGATTTAAAGCTCAAGATCTCTAAACACTATTATATCAAAATAATATTTATCAATTTGATTTAAATTATTTAAATTTCATCGAAGTCATTTTAAAATAGTTATAGAAGCTAGATGTACTACTACTAATCCTAAACTTTAAACTCATCATAAATTCGTTATAACAGTTACTGAATAGTTTTTACACATTTTAATAGCTACTCGATAGCTTCTACAAGTGTATCCTAAATTTTAAATTCTACACTCACTTTAAACATATTATAGCAATTACTAAGTAGCTTCTATACGTTGTAACAGTTATTAAGTAATTTTTGTACGTTATAATAGCTATCAAGTAGCTTCTACATGGTGTAAATCTTAAATTCTAAACTTACTCTAAATACTTAGTAATAATTATTAAGTAACTTTTACAGATTGTAGTTTCTATAACAACGTTAGATTCAAAAATATTTTCAAAATAAAATCATGAAAGAGGTGTTCATTTGACTTTTTTGAAAAAGGGAACGTCCGTATGATATTTCTCTTAATTTAGAATACCCTTTTTGATTTTTGCCCTTAAAACTTTGTATACTTAACGTTTAGGTTTCATTTATCTAAGAATAAAAAAATTATTTAAGTTTTTTTAAAAACATTTTCTTGGCGTTTGGCATATCAAATATCTTGATCTAGAGGTTGTTTAGGTATGTTACTCAATCAACAATCAGTAAAATCATGCTAAGCTGGTTAGCCAAATCTGACAAGTCAATCCGGGTGGTTCAATTAATCTAAATCTTGTAAGCTTTGAGCTTGCAAGCATTAAATTTTGTCCTCAAGCCTCATTACTGAATTCATGAGCATAAAAGTTTAATTTAGTCAAATGTCGTTGGTTTTCACATCATCGATCTTAGATAATTCTTGTTTGGGATAAATTCGGGACAATGACTACCAAATGAAACCTCCTATACAATAATGTCATTGTATCAATTAAAATCCCAATGTATATGAGAGTCAAATTTGTAGCCTCCACAAGCATATATAGTTGAGTTACTCAGTGGTAGCCCCTGGGGCATAGCTGAGTTGGTTCGACGTAGCAGACTTGCAGAAGAGGGCAAGGGTAATTCGAATCCTCGCGAAGCCAGGCAATACCCTCCTGCGTCGTGACCAACTGCAGTTTCTCGATTTACCTCCTCACAGATGGTCGTGGGGCCGACCGTGTGAGGCCGCTAAGGTGACGGATCCACCTTTTGCAGAAGAGTTACTCAGTGGTAGATTGTCATAAGAGAGCAAATACCAAATCTCGAGGGGATAATTTGTAAGACA
>NC_133861.1:27218043-27254338 GCF_044706935.1 Curcuma longa | reverse complement strand
GACTATGAGATTTCACTTAATTCTGGTCAGATTGTATGGAGGAACATGATGTTTAAGTAGCTTGTCAAAGTGATCTTGCATGTTCTGGATATTAAGTAATTGGAAATAAATCTCTTAGATTAATAGCAATAGCTGGAAGCAACCTATGTGAGCGGTCATCGCAGTGTTGCTTCAATGCATCTAGAACAAGCTATCAATAATGTCATAAGCATGAGCGATGTCACTCACATAAAGAGCCTTCACCTACATCCATTTCTCATAGCAAGAAAAGTAGCTGCAGAAGATACTCATAAGGTTGGTATAATGAACTACATAAGAGGGTGAGTAATTGAGCATCCATCCACTCTCATATCGCTCTATGGCTCAGGAATCTCAATTCCCGGGTAATAAGATGGTCAAGCTGACCTTGACCCATGAATTTTACACAGGCTACAACAACCAAAGAGAGGTAGTTCTCCTCCCATTAAATTTCTCCATTGTTATTATAGAAAAACTAAAAATGGTAGCCGAATTCATTATTAGTAGCATCAAGGTAGTAGAGGGTTCTGACATGATTAATCACCACAAGTTGTTGATATCCTTGCTCGAGTGGTTGCGACAAACTTACAATCTGGTTAAGGTTCCAAACTATTGTTTTGGTTCCTTCTAGGAAAAAAAGGAGCACAAGCAAAGGCTTTGAATGTGCTCACACCAAGTGACACAAACTTATTGTTCGCGGAAAGAGAAAGCACATTGAACAGCATGGAGGAAGGACCTATGCCCTAATCACATCAGACAACGTGTGAAAAAGGGCTCAACGCCTTAATTGTGCCTTGCAAATCAAAGGATAACACATGAAGGACTTGACAACTTGCAAAAGCAGCGCATACTACACAGAGCAATGTGTGAGAAGGATAACATTGGCAGATAAACTACTATGGATGACCTGACAACAGTTCATGTTGTGGAACGCGAACAGACTGTGCTATGCCAAACAACACAGAGAGCAATGTCATGATAGAGATGAGATGCAGATGCATGCAGAGGAGTCAGAGGATACTGTCAAACAAACAGATTGTTGTGGACTGTGTGACAATGGTGTGGCAGTGGAACACAGAATGATGACAGAACGCTCAAGAACCCTCAAAAGGGATGGGGCACGTATTAACTTGACTTTGATACAATTTGTTGTATTAGGGGAATTCACCATTTGCACAACCTTAGGTGGACCCACAATACCAATACATATATTACTAAACGAGTACGGAATATTACTTGTAGCCCCTCCATAGTTTTGATATTTGCAAATGTCATGGGACTTTTAATTGGGGTTACGAAAATTCAAGAGCACTGTAACATTTTTTTTCCTACCATTGATCTTTCATCTATTAAAAAAATTGATACAAAAATCAATTCAACTTAATCTATCTACTTGGTAACATGGATTGATAAGCTTTATCTAATAGTAGAAAATTAGTTAGATAGATGCATTTTATCTATTCTTTGTGTTATGTTTCCATGGTTAATGTTAAAAAGTTTCATCTTCTCTTGCTAATACTTTAGCAAGGCCAAAATACAAAGTTAACAATGGAATAAAGATAAAAGTAGGCACACATACCACAATCACTAACACAACCATCTAACATGTTTTGGCCGGCCTAGACTATTAGTCCACAACCTATAATTTGTTTAGTAGATCACCCCTAGAATCTTCTATATTTTTCCTCTTCGATAAAGTGTCGGAGGTGGAGAAATCTCATACAAGATGATTGCAATATGTACAGGAGATTCACAACAGAGGTTAGAATCTGACAATTAAGGCTCAACTTAAAATAACAATTAAACATTGTTTTTTATCAACATGTTATCTTGTTCGTAGCTGTTCAAACCATTTTGAAAGCCTCCTTCGCATCTATCCAAGGAATTCTAGTGGATCGAGATCGTTTTCTACAAGCCCTCAATGAGTATTTCATCCAAGGTTCACTAGTCAACTAGTCATATTCATGAGTCGAATGACCTTGACCAGATCCAATGGATTGTGACCTTTTTCTCCATTTTCTTTGGTGATTGTTTCATCCAACCTGTATCAGTCAACTACTCATAAACAACAGTCGATTAGTCAACTTCTCATAGTTTCTAAGTCAACTACCTAGTCAATTCAGTCATCTATCAATTAGTTAACATTTTTAGTCGACTAGTATGTTGACTATAACTCATCTAGTGATCGAGTCTACATAGGTTGAAAGTTACCTTCACTATAGTACAATTTGCTCCTAACTCTTAGCTCACCAATAGTTGTCTTCCGCCACAAGATCTCTCGTCAAGCTTCTCGTCCCTCAAATGTGCTGAGCTTTCGGCTCCCTCCTGATGTCATCCTTCTTGGCCGCTTACATGGTGCATCTCCAGCCATCCCACAAAAGCTTATTGTCCCTTATATGCATTGAGCTTTTGACTCCCTTTTTGTATCATCCTTTTGAATCTATGTATGTACTCTGCTTCCCATTTACAATTACTACCTCCGATGCCTCTCATTTTGTAATCCCTTAGGTATACCATACCTCCTTTCACCGATCTCAACAAACCCTAAGTCACTAGGTGCTCACAACTTGGTCGTGTCAAATTATCTGTGTGTGTGTATACCTAAGTTTCTGTATAGTCATATTAGAACATAAAATAAGACCCAACTTAAACCTTTTGTCCAAATATCAAAATCCGTGGTCACACCGGACCATTATGACTTTTTTTTTGTAGATCTGTTGAAGTTTGGGATCGCTGGTTTAAGATTAAAAACTACACCTCCATCCATTTTTATTGTTTTGTTGTGATTATAACAAACTATTTTGCAGTTTTACAAAACATCCGGCAGGTGCAAGTATGGGCAATCCTGCAAGTACACTCATTCTCTGAAGAAAATAGAAGTCGCTCCAATAGCATTGAACTTCTTAGGTCTTCCTATTAGACCAGTAAGTCCACTATTTCCTTTTTCATGCCATGTGATCATCGCTATTTTGCTTCATATTGATTCATAACAAGCATGTTTGTCACATGATTTCACCTCATGTGTTTATATTACATTATAGGGAGAGAAGGAATGCCCATACTATATGCGTACCGGTAATTGCAAATATGCAGAGAATTGTAAGTATCATCATCCTGAACCAACTGTAAACTGTAGCAATCCTTGAGCAAGGTGCTCTTCCTGTATGTCAAATTGGTGGATCTGAGCAACAAATTCCATAAGGTGTGTTGCCGCTCCCTGTGACACCTAGCCCAACTCAAGGGGCATTTTATGTCCCAACTTCTTCAACAGATACGTCGAGAGATGCCTGCTTTCCCTACTTAATTTTAGACGACGAAAGCTGAGATTGAGTATTGGCACTCCTGCAGACTTTGTAGAACGAGTATAATATTTGTGTATGGTGCCAGACGATGAAAGCTGAGATTGAGTATCGGCACTCCTGCAGACTTTGTACAACCGACTATAATATTTGTGTACAGAGCCATCGCTAAGCCTATTTCATAAGAGTGAACATATTGACCTCTGGACTATGGTGCAACCATAGATGCCTTTTTAGTTTTCTAAGAATTTAAAAATCAGGAGTCTCAGCTTCCATGAATTAATAGATGAATTTTTTTTTAATGGACAGTTGATATAAGAATGCTGAATCGATCAGTTGTCTGTTATGATCGTTTTTTGATTTACTTTAATAGTTGATGAAACTTTTTTGTGAAGTCAGATTGGTCATTTTAGGATTAGTTGGTATAAATTAAATATTTGATCTGATTAAAAATAAATAAAAGTGAACATGTTGAACTTCTCATAGGAATAAAGTGGTCAAATAGGATGAGCTTTGAAATTTTCTTATTTTCCAGGTTTCTTTTCCAGTTAATTCTCAGAATGAAGGAATAAGAACATTATAATTTGAATTGTGTTTTAATTTTCAAAAGCAAAATCTTAATAGAGATTTTTATTGATAAATTAACCTAGAGATTATCATCGATGGTCAAATTTGGACAACTTCGAACAGAATTTTTTTTTGTGATCACAGGGATTGAAAACCTTAGTGCCACATTTTCAGTTTTGACAGTGGCAAAGTAGTAACTCATCTTTGCACTTGTGGCTACATCGCAGTGAGGTTATAACCGAGCCACTATAATGGCTGGTCGAAGATTATTACCAAAGCCAATGCCATTTAGAATTTTTGAAAGGGCTCCTTCTGATCAATGCAAGGTCCTACAAATCTAATGATTTAAAGTTTGAATTATTTCTTTAATTGTTTAGGGAGTCTCTGAAAGGGCTTCACTATCCCTCCAATGAAGGGTGAAGTTCTGTAATTCCTTCTGTTGTGATTATTTATCTAATTAGATTAGGAAGGACATGCAAGTCCATTTTGCCACGTTAATTTAGAAAATAAACAGTTTTCTTTAATATTTATCCATTTTGCACATTCTATTATTTTTTTCTTATCTTTGGCCAAGGTGCTTAACAAAATATCTTCTAACGAGATTATCTTGATTTTTGCCTAAAAGCTTAGATGTAGTTACACCTAACTATTAGCAATTTATTTATAAATTGTTAATATTAAAAGTAAATAAATAATAAATATTTAGCTTTTATAGTGCTTGAAGGTGTAGAATTATTGGATGTGACTAACCGGTGAATAGGCACTTTGATTTTGTCATTTCATTTATAATTTAAGTTAGCATAGTGAAAACATAAATAATAACTAAATTACTAAAATAACAATGCATATACACATCCTATAATGCCCGTAAGGTGCATTATTCTCATATTCATCCTAATTTTTTTTCTTAAAAATTTTCCAAAGGTGAAAAAAAATCTTTTGCAAATCTATTTAAGTTACATCAATCATAAATATAATTTTCATTTGTTGGATTTTTTTCAATGTTAACACTTATTTAATTTTTCATCTATTTTACCGTTGAATTTTTACTAATGAACTTTCTATCCATCAATATTTATCAGACTTTCTTGATGATTAAGTGTCTTGATCTCAATCCACTTATCTTCTTCCATAATTAAATATTTGATAACTTTGACCTACTTAATATAATCAATAAATATATTATTTAAGTCTCAAAATTTTTAATTTAATCTATGAGTATATATACTATAAAATTTACCAAAATTTTAGTTGTTAAACGGGTTTAGCGATTGAAAAAAAATTATACATATTTTCATCGTAATTTGATTTAGCGATTGAATATGGATTCGGTCGCAAAAATTAGTGACTGAATGTGAATTCGATCGCTAATTTTTCAAAAAATTTCGACAACATATCCATATTTTTCTAATTTATAACATATTTACATCAAAATTATACCATAAAGCTATTATATACAATCCATATCACAAAACTATCATATACACAATCAACATTCATAATCTATATCATAAATCTATCATATACACAATCAAATTCATATCAAAACATGTCACAAAACAATATTCAAATAATACAATTTATATTCAAACGATACAAATAATCTCCAAATGATATAATAAATATCCAGACGATACAATCAATATCCAAATGATACAATCAATATCCAAACGATATAAACACTATCCATAATATAATTCATATCTAAAGTTTGATACAAATTAGGTCTACGATACAAACTATATCCAAATGACAGAGACAAATATGTTATCATCCCTAAAAAAAAACCCTCCATCATCCAATCCTACATCAAGTAAAACACGATAAGTTATTAAATCAAATAAGCACAAAGTATAATCATTAGAATAATACAAAAATAATGAAGCTAGTATTAAAATACGCAAAATTAAAATAACTTATCAAAAAAATATACAAACTGAATCACTAACATAAGTTTAACATGTTTTAAAAGAACATACCTTAATTCTATAATATAGTATTAAATCGCCGGTGATTTAAATATTAAAATTCTATCAATATTGTTTCTGAAAAAATATAATATAATTAGTATTGTATATAATATCAAATATAACAGAACCAATTTTAATGTTTAATGAACAATAAATATAAAAACAAAGTTGAAAGTTAATACACCTCAAAATTTCTACTAAGTCTATTATGAATCGAAATCATGCGGCGTGGGAAAAGTAGGACTCATTAATGAATAGCGATCAAAGAATTTTTCCATTTGCCGATCATCCATCGATCACTGCCTGTTGCTATCCTGACCCGATCGTCTATCGATTGCCATTGCTCTAATGTCTTTAACCCGATCTCTCAGTAGTTGATTTTCTAATTGTAACTCTCGTATTTCATTGGATTGAGAATTAGATCGATCGTTGTCCCTATGAGCCATTACACGATCATATCAGGAGTGTTTGATAACCTCACTAAGTCATCCCCTCTACATTAGGCCGAGACGTCTATGCAACTCAATTAGTCATATCGCCCTATTAAAAAAATATATTAATATTAGATAATAAATAATTAATAAAGTTAATCATTTTTAAATATGAGTAATAGTAAAGTTTATATTCTTATGTTTATAGTCTTCGATCTCGCATCCACAAATGTGTCATTCTTTTTCTTATGGGTATTGTGAAATATCTCCCAACAAGTACTGGATCTATATAAAGTATTTACCTACAAAGATAAAATATTTAAAATTATAAATTATTATCAATTATAAAAATTTGTAATAATATTATTGTAATCTCATTAAATTTATTGCATGCTCTACAATAGATCATGATCCAACTGTATGTTTTGAAGATCCTGTGCTCTGCCATCGACCTCAGCATTTCTATTGCTTTGAGCAGTTGTTGAATTTCGCTATTATTTTTCTATAGCCCAGATACTTTGTCATTCATTCCAAATCTTATCAGGCATATATGATGGCTTTTTTATTTTTTTCTCCACTTGTACATCAAGTCTTTGTACAATGTTTAAGAATAAATATTCCATATTATTTTAAATTCTTGCTTGTGGCCTAGCTCTCAAGTATATTTTTTCTGTAAAAATATCAAAAATATTAGTATTAGAGAATAATGGACAGTAATAAAAATCTTTCATATCTTGGTCTACATGCCTCTATGTAGAACCAATTACATTATCATTCTTTAAATTTTTTTTGAGATGTACGTAGCGATACTATGACCATTAAGAATAAAATTACATGAAAAAATATGTTATTTTTCATTATAAAAAAGAAATGAATTTGAATTACTAAAAACATCAATACATACCAACCCCCAACAATATTCAATGTAATTTAACCACTGTATACTAGTGGACTAGCTGACATAATTATATCTGTAAAATAACATTATAACACACACAATCCAACATGTAAAAAAAACAAACATACACATAATAATAACAGTTTTCAACTCTAAGATTTAATCATCATTACAATCCTAATCATTAACATTACAATTTTTAATTCTTTATCGCTAAATTCTATTAGCTCCTCACTAGTAGGCATCTCTCCATCATCTATTTCCTCGTAGGTGACATTTACATCTATCAGTAATTGAGATGTAGATTGAATATCTAAATCAACTAAATGACTCTCCACTTCCTCATTCTGAATGCATCATGATTTTGAGTCGTAATAGAGTTCAACATTTCTATGTTCGAGTGAGGCTTAATTGGACAAACTGATAATCATTCACTAGATCTCCTTCTCTTCTTCGGGTATTTAAGATAAAAAAATTTACTCAACTTGTACCATGAAAATGAAGGGTTCAGAATCACTTCGGACTCGCCCGGTTCAAGGCATTCCCGTGTCACTCAGGCGCCCCGGTGTACGGCCTAGGATCTCCCTACAAAGTAATCTACCCCTCATAATCATGCATATTTGCTCACACAAACATTTCATCAAACACGTTCAAGGCACAATACACATGAAACAAAGGTAAACATTTCATTGAATAGGGAAAATGTCATAAACAAGTTCATACATCACCATCATTACATAGATGTTCATCCTACATCCTAAACTCAAGGATCTACTCCATTACAAGAAGATTACAAGAAGAAATACATGAAAATAGTCATCCACAAGAAAAGGGAAGACTTATCTTTGAAGCGTGAGCATCCCCTCTTGAAGATCTTCTTGCTCCGGTGTAGGATGGATCGGTGGAGATGAATGGCGAGGTGGATCGGCGAAGGATGGAGCGTTTAGGGCCTCCCCTAGAGAGGGGGAGGCGCCGCCGCCAAGCCAAGACCAAGGGTTTTGGAGAATGACCCAAGATAACCCAAGATTGGGTTTGTTTCCACCTTTTATACTCACCCAAAACTGCCCAGATTGTCCCTGGTTTACAAGGCTCCGCCTCGAGGGGTTTTTCACCTAGTAAACCCGGTTTTCTTCAATTGGACCCTGAACCAAAGTTGTAGAGCTTTGAATTATCTTCAATTTGGGTGGTGGACCGACCCATAACTCCATCTGAGCCGAAAGTTATGTTGGTTCGAAGTTTGGTCTGCAGTTTGGGCAGAGCACCCAGCGCGGCCGCTGTTTGGAGGCACGGCCGTGCCATTTAGCACGGCCTAGAGCTGTCATCGTTCTGTACACCCTGAAGCAAAGTTGTAGATCTTGAAGTTAGCTTCATTTTGAGGGGTGGCACGGCCCGTGGTTCAATCGGAGCTGAAAGATATGCCCGTTTTACTTTAAGTCTGCAGAGCAGTCCAGAATGATAGGTAGACACGCCCGTGTACGTTCCGTCACACGGCCGTGCCTAGGAGGCACGGCCATGTGCAGCCGCTGCTCTGTTGCTAGGCACGCCCGTGCCTATGAGGCACGGTCTCACAAGGTCGCGGCTCTGTTGGAAGGCACGCCCGTGCCTGTGAGGCACGGCCTACACAGGGTCGCGTCTCTGTTGAATGAGGCACGGCCGTGCCTTTGAGGCACGGCCCTAGCTGGATCTAGCTGAAGAAGTGGGCACGGCCGTGCCTGATAGGCACGGCCCTTGCTGTCGTCGCTCTGTTGGAGGACACGGCCGTGTCTAGGCCGTGGGTATGTGAGGCACGGCCGTGCCTGGTAGGCACGGCCGTGTTCTGCCTTGTTTCTTCTTCTCCTCCATTTCTTCGTGTTTGCTGCATAAGAGACTCACCCGTGACAGCGAGCACGGCCAGTGTGAGCCTCTTTTCTCCACTATTTGCTCCACCATCAATAATGCATCGTTTTGGCTCAAAATCGCATCCTGTCATACAAAAAATACAAAAAGCAGATCTCCGAGCAAAAGAGTAGAAATATGCAATATAAAAGAATAAGGTGTGACAAAGTGTAGCATATGCAATGAATCACAAGTAGATGAGCGTTAAAACAAGGCTAAAATACTGTATATGATCTACGCTCATCACACCCCCAGACTTAAACCTTTGCTTGTCCTCAAGCAAAAACCTGCATTTAGATTCATGAATTGAAATAATGGAGTATCATAATATCTCAATCAATCCTATCCTATAGTTTCATTGGTGAGCTAAACATTAAAATCACTTAAATGTGGCCTAAGAGTTAGTTCTCCGTGCTCGGTGTAAAATGTGGCCTTGGACTTTCAAGTGTCAAATCATACTCAAAGTCAAGTCATCATTTAACCAGTTTTCCTCATGCCTCCGGCGATAGACACTCGCATGGTTCATCCCTCTCAAAAATGCTAAGCACCATCTACACAAGGTCTCAAAGGAATACTCGGTATCAAGAGAAACATGATAGATATTTCCCCAGTAACCTTTATTAGTCTCAAAGGGGTATCTAATCAGTTTCCACTCACGACACTGTTTTTTATCCCTTTATATCTTTCTTCTTTTCCTTTTTTTTTTTTTTCTTTCTTTTTTTTTTTTTTTTTTTTTTTTTTTTTTGGGATCTTGATTTTTCCAAGTGAGCTTCCATGATCCGAGTTTATCCAGTAACCAAAATGTAGTTGAGAGATCACCTTAGAAGCGCAAGTACTAAAGGTGCAATGATTCATGACTAATTTCAGACTTTCTACTATCAAATCTAGGCATAGTGTAGAGAGATCCTAAAATTAGGCCAAAACTCAAATTCTTTCAATAAAAATATAGCTCACTTCATGCTACTAAGGATAGGAAAAATCAGATCATCAAACATACTAACTCCAATCATCAAATCAATGAAGTCTAAAATAAGTGTGCAAGCATTTTTGCAAGAAGACAAACCATCAATGCTATGATAAGTGATGCTTCAATTTATTATGCATGGAAAAACCAAAAGAGAAATAACAAAATCTAACTAAGAACCCAAAATATGTACAACCCCCAGACTTACATTTTTCTATGTCTCAATGAAAACAAAAAGTAGTAATGGAGAAGAAATATTATTGGAGAGAAATTACCCAATGATGCTCAAAAGAGGTCAAGGCCTTTAGTTATTTAATCCCTCTCTTCGAAGTAAGCGCACTTCTCCACATCCATGAAACCTTCAAAAGAAGACATAACAAGAAAAAGTAAGTAGAGGGTTTATGGGTTAGAAAATAAAATAAAGCATAAAAGAAAACAAAGAAAGAACATAGAATGAAAACAAGGAAAGAAACTTGGGTTGCCTCCCAAGAAGCGCTTGTTTAAGGTCCTAAGCTTGACCTTTATTTTTATTACTTAAACCTCGACCGTGGAGGTGTAAGATACTTCAGAACCCTACGGTGAAGGGCCCTGAGTTTTTCATTAAATATGCTCACATAGAAAAGGTTACTACTAGTGATCCCATAAAAGAGATGTGAGCAATTTGTATGCGATTTATTGATCAAAAAATTTCCTACCACAAATATGCTTGAGAAAAGATAGATTGGTAAACATAGATATATTGAAAGAATTAGTGTCTTTACCAATCACAAAGTCTAGCAAGTCATCAAGCATATTCAATGGTAGGGTGTGATGTGGTGTGGGTGGAGAATCAACTAAGGGTAGTGATTCTTGGGGCTCGGCCTCTATTTCACAAGTCCCTACACTAACCCTTTCTATGTCTCCAAATTCTGCCAAATCTATAAATCTTAAAGGGATAAGGTAAGAAGGAAAGCCACTCTTTACATATTTTCAACTTAATCTGATTCCTTATATAACTTCTTACCACATCATTATCCAATATATCATCAATGGCAGAATTGAGTAGATCTTCAAATAAGTCCTCAGCAAGATTATCAATCTTTTTCCGTTTAGATTCAAAATATTCCTTGGTGCAAGCATCACAAAAATTTACTTGTCTCAAACAATCCTTACATAACACATTTTGTGATGATACAAAATTTTCCCATTCAGCACCAAAATTACCAACCATATTTGTAGACACCTCCAAGTTATCATCTTTCACAAAAGAACTAGTGTCATAATCATTATCATGCTGGTTGTTTACAGAATCAAAATAATCCTTGAAGCAATCATCACAATATTTTACTTGTCTAAAATAATCCTTACATAAAAGGCTTGTGATGATATCCATTCCTCCATCATATCATCAAGGATACAAATGTTCTTGCTGTAACATCCACCTACACGCCCTATTTTTAAACATCTTTCACACCAGATCCACGATTTAGCCCATTCTTCTAATGTAGGGCGACATCCATATTTTATTCCACCAGGCTTGTAATCAGGATCATATAAAAGTGGACATGCTTCCATTACATGCCAATCAGCACCACAAAACACACATTCATCATCATCGTCATACAACTCACCAAATCTTGAATATCCAACTTCGAATAACCTCACTATATAAGCATCCATTTAATCCTCAAGAAGAATGTTTTGGGTTTTCTATATTTGAATTTTTTTTGTATTTTTCAAAGTCTAGAGTAACTAAAATTGCTAGTCACTAAAGCTAATAGCAACAGTCCCCGGCAACGGCGCCAAAAACTTGATAGCGTTCCGCAAGTATACGGAATGTCGTCAAGTAATAAAAAGATCGAATCCACAGGGACCGTGGAATTACTTACTATATCTAGCACAAAAAGGTGGAGAGAATATTGAGCATGAGTTGTGTGGGGGAGATGGGAGTGTTCTAAAGTGCTTTATCCTAGAAGTCAGAGAAAGGGATCGACTGTGACACTGATGGGTGAAGCGACTAGGATTTCGGACTCCTCAGAGAATGGATTAATTGACTTGGATCCTCTACCTTTCCTCAATAACTGTTCAATTGTAGGAATGTTAACCAATTTATCCAATTCAACCTCGTCAGGTATCCTCGAATTAAATCATTGGTGTTCTTACGTCACTCGTTATTGGTTTGAAACGGTTCTAGAAGCCCGGTTCAAGGCATTCCCGTGTCACTCAGGCGCCCCGGAAATACTAAAAGAACCCTATCCCCTGTCACAGGATATCTTTTTACGGATCTCTCCCCAATAACGAATGACCGCTAACTATCCCTCATAAGAATTCAACTACGCATTAGGAAACCCCTCGGAATCTCGCCCGGTTCAAGGCATTCCCCTGTTACAGAGCGCCCCGGTGTACGGCCTAATGATTCCCCAATTCATAGTAAATTCCTACCCTCATGGATTCACACACACACAATTTATCATCAAGCACAAGCACAAATCCACAAAGCAATGCACAGTTATATCATAGAAAACGGTAGATTAATCAAATCCAAATACAATCATCCATTACATCTGATTTATCCTACATCCTAGAATCTAGGGAAATCTACTCCATATCGTGGAGAATACAATCCAAAGGAAAGAAAGAATACATCTCAATTCCCAAAGATAAACAAAGAAATGCAGGAAACTAGACTTATCTTCTTCCTCGGAGTGAAATCTCTGCGTAGATGGGATGAGGATGGTCTGGAGCAGTCGGATCGGTGATGGATCGTCGAATCTCCTCCGAAATAGGCGTCGGCGGCTCTAGAACAACTCCGGTGGCTCTCCAAAGGTCTCCCCCCTTTCTAGGTCTCCAAAGAGACCTATTTATAGTGCAGGGTTCGGTAGCAGCACGCCCCCGTGCACACGGCCGTGCCTGGGAGGCACGGCCTTGTGTTGGCTTCGGGCACAAGGTAAGGCACGGCCGTGCCTTGGGGGCACGGCCTGAAGCTGTGAAGCTCTCTGTTCTGGGGCACGGCCGTGCCTCTTAGGCACGGTCCAGACTTGTCCTCCTTCTGTTTGATGGCACGGCCGTGCCTGGGAGGCACGGCCACACACTGTCTTCTCCTGATTTGCTGGACACGGCCGTGCTTCTGAGGCACGGCCAGCTGCTTGGACTCTTCTGTTCTGGCACACGGCCGTGCCTGTGAGGCACGGCCAACAGCAGAGGCTTGCTCCAAGGATGAAGACACGGCCGTGCTTGTGAGGCACGGCCATGACTTGGCTGGGTTCTGTTTTGAAGCACGGGTGTGTCTTTTGAGACACGGCCTCTGGCTGCTGCTGAGGGGATTTTGGCACGGCCGTGCCTGTGAGGCACGGCCCGGCTTGCTTCTGTTTGGGCACACGCCCGTGCCCTGAAACACGGCCAGGAGTTGAATAGACACGGCCGTGCCTATGAGGCACGGCCCTGTCTTGCCTTGTCTTCAATGGTACTCCGTTTTGCCCCGTTTTTGCTCCATTTTCCACCCTGAAACATGTAAAAGCACGAGCAGATCTCCGAACTAGGAAATGTAAGATATATGCCTAAATGCATGAATATGGGATGCAATGTACACAAGAATAAAGCAATAAACTCAGAAAGATGTGCAAATAAAGCATAAATACATGTATACATCCTACGCACATCAACAGGACGAGCTAATCGTGCTTCATAAGGTGAATGAACTGATAGATGTTCCATTGAATAAAAAAATAGGTAGAAATATACACTCAAGTTTATAGAGTATAAGAGTAATTTCAGTTTTCAACCTAATCATTTCCACTTTCATAATAACCCTCGATATCAAATTTCTAAAAAAAACAGACTCAATTTTATTAGTGCTCACCAAATATTATTAAGAAGTAGATCATGAAAGACGATTAGAATCAACCTTTGCATAAACACGTGACAGTTATGACTTTTCATTCCAAATATTTTTAATTTGTTCATATCCACGCATCGAGACATATTCAAGGCATACCATCAGGGAATTTGACTTCTCTTCACCAACCACACAATATCTACTTACTTTCTTTGTCCAATGTATAGCAAGTCTTTAAAAATTTACCGGTTGTTTCATTTTAATACAACTCTGGTCTGTTAAGTAATTATTTTAATTCCTCGTGTGATTTTACTATGTCTTTAGTTTTGCTCATAACATTCATCACAGTATTGAAAATAATATCTAAAAAAATTTTCTCCATATATATCACATCTAAATTATTTTGAATGAGTAGATAATTCCAATATGGAAACTCCTAAAATATACGCAGTTTCTTCCAACCACACATGTAGACCCTAGCAATATATTTATTTAAATCATTAGAACTCATCTAATTTACTTGTACAAATCCATAGTTTTCTATTTCTTGAAGGACTTTCTCTCCTAACTTGATTACGGGTGGTTGTTTTCTGACCATTGCATTCTTTATGAATTTTTTTTATTTCGTCTGAAAGGGTGCTCTTTTGATAAAAATTTATGGTAATTATCAAACTAAGATATTTTCCCACTGTAAAGTAATAAAAATGCATCCGACTTTGTCATACAATGTGGATATGCTAATTTACTAATCGTGCTCCATCTAAACAACATTAAGATGTCTAACAATTACTAATTATCTATAATAAAGCATTATGCAAGGTAAAATTAGTTTTACTTATAATAACATAAGTCAAAGACCCAACATTCCATAATTTTTTCAACTCTGCAATAAAAAGTTGCAAAAATATATTTGCCCTCTCTTTTGGATTCTTTGTACCTAGAAAAAACATGGTAAGGAACATGAATTCGTCTTTCATGCACATTCATAGCAGTAAGTTGTATGGTGTTAATATGACTGGACAAGTTGAATATTGTTGTCCAGATTGTCTAAATGGTTGAAATCCTCCTGTTGAAAGTCTCAGTCTTATATTACGTGGTTCCATTGCTAAAAAAAAATATTGTATCAAGATGTTTCCATACAGAGGAGTTAACAAAATAACATATTATATCTCCTTTGTGTACATGTCTATGATGTCACCTCATGTAGCTTGTTGTTGGCAAATGCATACAAACATTGAAGTATAGCAATTAATAGAAAATAATACATAACTTTTCATAGTATATTTTCTTCTTCTATATACGCGACTGAGCTGCCTATACCAAGGGTATTATCAGTTTGGTTTGTTTAGTTTTTATTTGAAAATTTGATCGATTCGGTTGGCTCAAAAAAATTCTATTCGGTTCGATTTCAATTAATTCAGTTCAGTTTGATTTTAACCGAATACTCAACCATACACGTAATTACATGCTCATAAAATATAAAAACCATATTTTTTAATAGGAAGAAAACTTTTGTTTAACTAAAATGCTTGGTGTCGTGGTGTAGTTGGTTATCACGTCAGTCTCACACACTGAAGGTCTCCGGTTCGAGTCCGGGCGACGCCATTTTATGTTTTTTCAAAAACATGTAAGTTAAGAGGAACTAAGTAAAGTTTGAATTTTTTTTTATATGATACTTTTCCTAAGTAATCAGGATTTAAAACGCATGCATGTAGCGCGTTTGAACAATTAGTGATGTTAAGACCCCACATCAAGAGTCACCTCACTTCTTGGATTAATCGATGTAAGTTCTATACCTGATATTAAAATAATAAAGTAAATTTTTGCCCCCAATCCAACGGTGAGATGCTTTCACGTTCATGTAATTAGGGTTGAACAAAAGTTTGGTTAAATCGAATAAACTGACCGAATTTAAAAATTCAGTTCAGTAATTTTGGAATTTCAATTTTTTTAAAAAAATTTGTTAATTCAGTTTGATTTCAATTTTAAAATTTCTTCTTTGGTTAAATTGAATTAATTAAAATAAAAAATAATAAATAAATTCCTAAGTAAGTGAACTTATAAATCCTTATTTAATTGGTAAATCTTTCATAATATATAAAAAAAATTTGGTTATTTCGGTTAATTCAATTTTCAACCAAATTAATTGATATTTTATCGATTTGGTTTGTTCAATTTCTATTTGAAAATTTGTTCAGTTTGGTTGGCTTAAAAAAATTTAGTTCAGTTTGATTTCGATTAATTCGGTTCGGTACGTAATTATATGCTCTGGAAAATATCATGGAAACTTTATTTTTCAATAAGATAAAATATTTTGTTAAAATATTAAGCTTTGTTTCGTGGTGTAGTTTGTTATCATGTCAGACTAACACATTGAAGGTCTCGGGTTTGCCTCCGGTTCGAGTCCAAGCGACTCTACTTTAGGATTTTTTTAGAGTTAATTTACATCTTAAACAAACATAAACAAGTAAGTTAAGAAATAAAAATTAGTGACGTTAAGATGTCGCATCAAGAGTCACCTCACTTCTTGGATAAATCGGTGTAAGTTGGATACCTGTTATAAAAAAATAGAGTAATGTAATTAGGGCAGAGCAATCGGTTAAATCGAACATATAGACTGAATTTAAAAATCCCATTCGATTATTTCAAAATTTTAATTAAAAAAAATTAGTTAATTCAGTTCAGTTTTGATTTTAAAATTTCTTATTTGATTAAATTGAATTATCGGTTTGGTTTGTTTAGTTTTTATTTGAAAATTTGATCGATTCGGTTGGCTCAAAAAAATTCTGTTCGGTTCAATTTCAATTAATTCAGTTCAGTTTGATTTTAACCGAATACTCAACCTTACACGTAATTACATGCTCATAAAATATAAAAACCATATTTTTCAATAGGAAGAAAACTTTTGTTTAATTAAAATGCTTGGTGTCGTGGTGTAGTTGGTTATCACGTCAGTCTCACACACTGAAGGTCTCCGGTTTGAGTCCGGGCGACGCCATTTTATGTTTTTTCAAAAACATGTAAGTTAAGAGGAACTAAGTAAAGTTTGAATTTTTTTTTATATGATACTTTTCCTAAGTAATCAGGATTTAAAACGCATGCATGTAGCGCGTTTGAACAATTAGTGATGTTAAGACCCCACATCAAGAGTCACCTCACTTCTTGGATTAATCGATGTAAGTTCTATACCTGATATTAAAATAATAAAGTAAATTTTTGCCCCCAATGCAACGGTGAGATGCTTTCGCGTTCATGTAATTAGGGTTGAACAAAAGTTCGGTTAAATCGAACAAACTGACCGAATTTAAAAATTCAGTTCAGTAATTTTGGAATTTCAATTTTTTTCTAAAAAAATTTGTTAATTCAGTTTGATTTCAATTTTAAAATTTCTTCTTCGGTTAAATTGAATTAATTAAAATAAAAAATAATAAATAAATTCCTAAGTAAGTGAACTTATAAATCCTTATTTAATTGGTAAATCTTTCATAATATATAAAAAAATTTGGTTATTTCGGTTAATTCAATTTTCAACCAAATTAATTGATATTTTATCGATTTGGTTTGTTCAATTTCTATTTGAAAATTCGTTCAGTTTGGTTGGCTTAAAAAAATTCAGTTCGGTTCGATTTCGATTAATTCGGTTTGGTACGTAATTATATGCTCTGGAAAATATCATGGAAACTTTATTTTTCAATAAGATAAAATATTTTGTTAAAATATTAAGCTTTGTTTCGTGGTGTAGTTTGTTATCATGTCAGACTAACACATTGAAGGTCTCGGGTTTGCCTCCGGTTCGAGTCCAGGCGACTCTACTTTAGGATTTTTTTAGAGTTAATTTACATCTTAAACAAACATAAACAAGTAAGTTAAGAAATAAAAATTAGTGACGTTAAGATGCTGCATCAAGAGTCACCTCACTTCTTGGATAAATCGGTGTAAGTTGGATACCTGTTATAAAAAAATAGAGTAATGTAATTAGGGCAGAGCAATCGGTTAAATCGAACATATAGACTGAATTTAAAAATCCCATTCGATTATTTCAAAATTTTAATTTTAAAAAAATTAGTTAATTCAGTTCAGTTTTGATTTTAAAATTTCTTATTTGATTAAATTGAATTATCGGTTTGGTTTGTTTAGTTTTTATTTGAAAATTTGATCGATTCGGTTGGCTCAAAAAAATTCTGTTCGGTTCGATTTCAATTAATTCAGTTCAGTTTGATTTTAACCGAATACTCAACCTTACACGTAATTACATGCTCATAAAATATAAAAACTATATTTTTCAATAGGAAGAAAACTTTTGTTTAATTAAAATGCTTGGTGTCGTGGTGTAGTTGGTTATCACGTCAGTCTCACACACTGAAGGTCTCCGGTTCGAGTTTGGGCGACGCCATTTTATGTTTTTTCAAAAACATGTAAGTTAAGAGGAACTAAGTAAAGTTTGAATTTTTTTATATGATACTTTTCCTAAGTAATCAGGATTTAAAACGCATGCATGTAGCGCGTTTGAACAATTAGTGATGTTAAGACCCCACATCAAGAGTCACCTCACTTCTTGGATTAATCGATGTAAGTTCTATACCTGATATTAAAATAATAAAGTAAATTTTTGCCCCCAATGCAACGGTGAGATGCTTTCACGTTCATGTAATTAGGGTTGAACAAAAGTTTGGTTAAATCGAACAAACTGACCGAATTTAAAAATTTAGTTCAGTAATTTTGGAATTTCAATTTTTTTAAAAAAATTTGTTAATTCAGTTTGATTTCAATTTTAAAATTTCTTCTTCGGTTAAATTGAATTAATTAAAATAAAAAATAATAAATAAATTCCTAAGTAAGTGAACTTATAAATCCTTATTTAATTGGTAAATCTTTCATAATATATAAAAAATTTGGTTATTTCAGTTAATTTAATTTTCAACCGAATTAATTGATATTTTATCGATTTGGTTTGTTCAATTTCTATTTGAAAATTTGTTCAGTTTGGTTGGCTTAAAAAAAATTCAGTTCAGTTCGATTTCGATTAATTCGGTTCGGTACGTAATTATATGCTCTGGAAAATATCATGGAAACTTTATTTTTCAATAAGATAAAATATTTTGTTAAAATATTAAGCTTTGTTTCTTTAGGATTTTTTTAGAGTTAATTTACATCTTAAACAAACATAAACAAGTAAGTTAAGAAATAAAAATTAGTGACGTTAAGATGTCGCATCAAGAGTCACGGCTGGAGTAAGGACAACGCGTCCAACAAAAACACACATACACACAGTACAGAAGATAAAAGGCATTCACGGCCACACAATCACATCACCTGCACTATAACCAGAATATGCAAAGTCCATAAAGTGGAATCATCGAAAATCTGAACATAACGAATGATGGGCTCCCGCAAGTATACGGGTGTCGTCAAGTAATAAAAAGATATCGATCCACAGGGATCGTGGAATTACTTACTAGATCTAGCACAAAAAGGTGGAGAGAAAACTGAGCATGAGTTGTGTGGGGGAGATGGGAGTATTCTAGAGTACTTTATCCTAGAGTCGGAGAAAGGAATCGACTGTGACACTTGGTTGTGAAACGATCCTAGGATTTCGGACTCCTCAGAGTATTGATTGATTGACTTGGATCCTCTACTTTTCCTCAATAATTGTTCAATTGTAGGGATGTTAACCAATTTATCCAATTCGACCTCGTCGGGTATCCTCGGAATGAAGCATTGGTGTTCTTACGTCATCGTTGTCGGTTTGAGATGGTTCTAGAAGCCCGGTTCAAGGCATTCCCGTGTCACTCAGGCGCCCCGGAGTACTAAAAGAACCATATCCCCTGTCACAGGATATCTTTTTACGGACCTCTCCCCAACAACGAATGACCGCTAACTATCCCTCATAAGAATTAACTATGAATTAAGAAACCCCTCGGAAACTCGCCCGGTTCAAGGCATTCTTCCTGTCACGAAGCGCCCCGGTGTACGGCCTAATGATTCCTCAACTCATAATTAATCCCTACCCTCATGGATTCATACACACACATTTTATCATTCATCACACAAGCATAAATCCATAAATAAATAGACAATTATATCATTGAAAATGGTAGATTAACAAATTCAGAGTACAATCATCCAATACATCCGATTCATCCTACATCCTAGAATCTAGGGACACTACTACATATAGCTGTCAAGTTGGGTTAGGCCCGCCGGGTCGGCCCGCCCCGCCAAGAAATTTAGGTGGGTTGGGTTGAAATTTTATCAACCCATTTTAAGATGGGTTGAGGTGGGTTGGCCCGCCTAGGCCCGCGACCCGCATGGGTTAGGCCCGCGGCGGGCTTGGGTTGGCCCGTGAGTTGAGAAAGTTTATTTATTTATTATAAATTTTAAAATTAAAGTATAAAACTTAATGAATTAGTGGATTTCATATATTTAAAATACAATTTAAGCTTAAAAATTATAATTCAAACTTAAAACTTTCAACTTAATCAATTTAAATTATACTTTAAATTTAAAAATTTTAATATTTTTAATATTTTTTTATTTTTAACAGGCCCGCGGGTTGGCCCGCCTAACCCGCGGCCCGCCTTGAGTTGGGTTGGGTTGGAGATTTCTCAACTCGCCAAATTGGTGGGTTAGCCCGCCCCGCCCCGCCATATGATGGCCCCGCCATGGGTTGGCCCGCCCCGCCATGGGTTGACCCGTTTGACAGCTCTGATCAAACTGTGCCACCCAAGCAATTTGATTGAGGAGGATGCTTGGATTTCTTCAACATAAGCAAGATGACTCGACTATGATTTTTTGTGATAACAAATCAGCTATTGAGTTCGAAGAAGCGGTTCCTTTGCGGCTCTGCCTCACGGGAGTTTCGTCCCCCTCACCTTCTACGGGTTTCAGCAGCTCTGAGGGATCTGATCCGGAAGAAACGTTCAATCTTTGACGATGGCTCCCGTCCACCGAATATCGGATATGCCCCAATCTAAGCAAAATAACATAACCACGCAACCGATCAACCAAATGGATCACAAATCCTAATTGTTTAAAAAAGGGGAAGACTGGGTCGAGAAACTCGAACCTTGGAGACTAGGGTGACGGTGCGGAAGAAGTCGTGCTGTCCAATAGGAGAGGGTTCCAAGTGTGAGGGTTCCGTACGGTGTCGTGCTGGACGATCCAATAGGAGAGATAGACGGCGACGCGCTTGTCGCGGAGGAAATAGACGCCTTCATGACGCGCATAGGGCTTCAAAAGGTCCCAGAAGCTTCCATTGACGCTCATCTCCGGCGGTAGACTCGACGGTGATGAGAAGAATCGAGCGGAAAAGAGAGAGGAGATCGCGTGACGGGAATTAAGTGCCGTAGGGGTTTTATGGAATAGGGATCCATTCCCTGGTTATCGCGCGCCTATATATTTCTATCAACGCCGGTTTATCGAATCCGAATTAATGGCCGTTACGATAATATAAATTCAAATTCTCTTTCTATTTTTTGAAAACAAAAAAAATTATAAAAGAGTATTATCTTGAATAACGGCATTTTAATAATAAAATAACAAATGTTAAACTTTTTATCATCTCAAAAATATTTTCCTCTGGCAGACATATCCATTCGATCAATTTGAACGTGAGGGTATAACCTTCAAGCATAGCAACATATTGAATAAGATTTTAGGTTTTCAGTTTGATTTGATTTGATTATTTTCAAAGTAATTAATTCGTGTGTTTCATGCCATGCACGAGTAGAATTTTAGTGATTACAACTATGTCTACCCATGCATGACTTCTTAATAATCCTAGTTAGTCATATTGACTTAATTTTTGGAGTGACTGATTTAGTCTCATGGAAGTTTTCATGCCATGCATGACCGATAACACTTGTGATAAGGAAAATTCCTGCAAATACGCCGTAGTTAGGGATCGAATTTATTATTTTACACATGCATGACCGATAACACTTGTGATAAGTTTCAGTGGTTTATTATTTTACACATGTGTATAATTAGTGACTTCCCTTTATTGCTAAGCACTAGCTATTTATCAGCAGTAGAGTAGTAGAGTAGACAGGTATTCAAAAAAGGTTACAGAAGCTCAAAAAAGGATTTCTTTTGTATCCTCCCTCTCGAAGATACTACTTTCAACCTCGTGTAGATTAGATTACATCTTCTTAGCTTTGCCTAAATGCTCATGAAAAAGCTAAGCTCATTTTTTTCATCGTGCTCATGGTTCTTTTTTGGGATAATTTAAGTATTCAATTATTTGAATTGATTAATTTTAAAAGTGATATGATTAACTCATTCGATTTCATATAAATTTTTCTTCGATCAACAAAATAAATTTGAAAATATCAACATTTCATTTATCATCTCGCTGAAAATCGAACCTTAATATTCGAGAACTGTTGAACATGTGGGAGATTCGTGTAATGTGTGATTAATACAAACAACGCTTGCCTATAAATATTATTTGAGAAATGGGTGGACTGTGACTCATACATCATCCATTCGAAGTGCCGCAAAAATTTTGAAAGAAAGGCCCAATAATGACTTGGCTCAATAAAAGCCCAAATTCTGGGAGGGAGCATCATCGTCTCAAGCTTCTCGGAGAAAGAGGACGATGGCGATCCCTCTGAGCGTCAACCCTTCTATTGTGTCTCTCCTGCTACCTCAAGCTCCTCCACCTAATCCCGTCCACGCCGCAGCCTCACCCTGGTGCTCCGATCTCGGAAACAACCCTCTCTTCCTTCTCAAGTTCCCTAATTTCCGCATTTGCGCCGTTCGGGATGGATTCGCCAAGGTCTCGCGAGCCCTAACGAAGGATAGCGAAGCGACGAAGCCTCCGGTGAGGATCACCGCGGTGGTTGGAGCCGGAAGCGTTAGCCCGCTCAAGGGAACTCCTTGGGAGCAGGTCATGCGACACACGGTGAGTCGATCCAGGATCCATGCTATTATTCCCTTTCAAATCTTTATTTCCTCTGGTGAAGGTAACGGATGATTGCGAAGCTGCAGCGGTAATTGGATCGATCTTTCTTCGTTTCCTCTGTTGAATCTGCTTGCAGGAAACTCGGCTGAAGTGGGTGGATGAAGCAATCGAAATGGCCGTCTTCAGTGACAAGGCCACGCGCTCTAATGATTCTTGCAACGAACAGCTCACGAAGGACATGTTACGTTCGGATATCTTGGTTAATGTTGCAGTATATGATCCAGAATCTGTGGAATGGCTTCAGAAAAACAGTAACAGCGTTCCGAACATCATATGCTTTGAATCTTCGACAAATCTAACCAACAAGCTTGGCGGATTACGTATCAGAAACAAAGAAGGAAACTTCTTCAACAGCTTGAACCGTGAAGCAAGAGAAGTTCTCGAGACTGCATCAAATGCTTGGGAGAGACATAATTCAGATGACATTAGGTTTTGCCTCCTTGTCATCATCAACTCCTACATAAGACCCATTTCCATACTGAAAAATCTGAGGGCCAAGGGGCTCTCCACCCTCAACTGCATGCTGTCAAACTGTGGATCGCAGGTGCTGAACTGCTTATTGGATTCTAACTGCAGAAAAGCTCTTCAGTGTTTGAACACATGTTCGCCGATCGATCAAGTTTGTAACTATCGATGCATTGCATCCTACGAGAGCCCATACCTGGAGGCATTTTCGCTGTGCGTGCTGCAAAAGAACAACTGTCTTGAGTTGAATGCAGTGATCCCCACCAAGCCTGTCGTATCTCCATTGTCCATGTTCCGGGGAGAACCGTTGAGCCATGAACTCGCAGAAGATCTCTTCATCGGCTGGTTGGGCAAGTTCGAGTGGAGCTGGCGAGTTGTAGCAGGCCAGAATCCTGCGTACGATCATTTTCCTTGCCAGTATCAGCTGTTCTACAGGGGAAAGGCTAGAGGATCATTTTGGTATGAACCTGTGTTTCAAGTCCGAACTCTTGGAGGTGACTTAGTCTGGAGGAGGAGGAGGTATCGCGTCCGAAGAGCAAGCGTTCCTGGCACATTCTACTTCAGTGTTCTTGATAATGGGGTGGTTTCTGAGGAATATTGGACAGTCGTAGACGTTTGTGAGGATCTCAGTTGGGGTCTGTTTCATTACAGCGGGGCAGCTCGGGCCGCAGGATTGTCATATACCGGGGCGGTGCTGGTCAGTCCAGACGGATATTATGAGCCAGAGTTGGGAGGGCGCCGACTCAAGTCGGCGTTGGAGAAATGCAGCATCATGGAGTGGGAGCTGCACGTTGTAGATAATTGTTCCTGCACAAACCCTCCGCTGGGAATTCCACAAGGTTCACGACTGCACTCGAACATTAATACCAAGGATAAAAAATGGGCTGGCGTCTGAACAGATTGGAGAAGCGATCGTGAAGAATAATAATCCGGAAGATTTAGTTTTTAACTTGCAGTCGGACACTGGTCATAGAGAACGACAAGGGGCTTAATATTTTGCCGCATGTTATAAAATTGGCAGACATGATGAATACAAAACGTCACCTACACAATATTTCCAGGAAGAGCTTCTTCTGGTGAATGAGTAAAAGGCTTCGTTGTTTCATGAAATAGTACTTTAGGTATTCGAGTGTGATGGAAAATCTTACGGGCTCTTGTATGATAAAGGACGGAGAAGGATCTGGTGAAAAGTTATGTTGTAGGTAGAGCTCAGTAATAGAAATGCAAATGATCGGCGAAAAACAGGGAACTCTCATTTTTTAAATCATTAAACGCCGCATCGCACTTTGTATTTTATAAAGCATCAACAAAAAATCAAGAAATAGATCATCGGACAATATAATTAGAGATCAGAACATCGAATTGATATGAGAATGAGATATAAAAAAATCAGATATTTGAGTTTAAGTATATTATGGACAATCAGATATTTAATGATAATAAAAGTCCTTAATAATTATTTCGGTCAAATATCACATATGATTAAATCATCAATTAACAAATAATCCGACGTGTACTATTTTTGAAAATACTTTGTTGGAAAAGGTAAAGAGAATTTGAAATGTACTTTAACGAAAGGATAGACTAGGGTAAGTGAATCTCGATAAATTACTTTGATATTAAAATTAGGGTTCTGAGGAAGAGGAGATGATTTTTTTAGAAAAAAAGGAAGATGAAAAAAAACTCCTAGACCTGGAATGAATCTTTTTTAGGATTTATATCTCCACGTCAGCTAAAGTGGCATTATTATGGAAGCGCATGAGGAGATCAGATCCGACAGCCGTTGATTGTTTCTGTTTCTTTTTGACATATATGTAAAAAATAGGATATCCTAGGGGATCAGATCTGACAATCTCATAGCAGCTCTTTCATTTTCATGGTGCCACGTGTCTTCGGGAATATTCACAATTCTTGTTCACGCAATTCTTGTTCATAGTCCCATGAAGAATGGGGATTTATAGTTAGGATATGAAATGGGTCTAAGGGTATGCGAAATTGGGCTCCGAGACCGAGAGAATGTTTGAGCTAAGATGGCATTGGGGCTGAGATGACGTCTGAGATCGAGATGACATTTGAGGTCGAGATGACGTCGAAGACTAAGATAGCATTTAAAGCCAAGATGACATCTAAGGACGAGATAACACCTGAGATCGAGATGACGTCTAATACTGAAATAACGTCCAGATTGAGATAGTGTTTGAGGCCGAGATGACATATGAGGACAAGATAGTGCTTGAGGATGAGATAACGCTCGAGGCCGAGATGACATCTGAGGATGAGATAACGTCTAAGGTCGAGATAGCGTCCGAGGCCGAGATAGCATCTGAGGTCGAGATAGCTTCTAAGGCCGAGATGGAATCTGAGGTTGAGTAACTTCTGAGGTGAGATGTAATTTGAGACCAAGGTGGCGTCTTAGGCTAAGATGACATCCGAGGACGAGATAACTTTTGAGGCCAAGATGACATTTGAGGATGAGATAGCGTCTGAGGCCAAGATGATGTTTGAGATCGAGATGACATCCGAGACTGAGATAACATCTAATCTCATCCAAACTTCACCGGGGTGGAGTCATTCTCTCTTGGACTATGTCGACCTATGTTGTCAGGTCAGCATGAGCCTTGACCTCCGTCTGACCCTTGACTATCGAGAAGTGGCTTATCAGGGAGGCTACCATATCACACTTTACAGACACATCATATAATTTGATTTGATTGGTGTTCCGGCCAAAAACTGACGACAGTCAACCCACCGGTCAAAAAGATGCCACCTCAACCGATGCGGACCCGGGTAGGAGGGAGACCTGCGAGATTAACACGAACGAACGGATTAGCTGGCGCCAGGGGATTCCGGCAGGCCACTCCGACGCTCAAATCAGTTTTCAGGCGAAGAGAGTAGTAGCAGAAAGAACAGCGTAGTAGTTAGAGTGCTAGAGATGGGGATCCTTTCTTCATACCTACGTGCGAGCTAATATACCTGTGAGGCGAACCTTCCATCTGACAGAAAGGACTGACGGTGGAGGCATCTGAGGGGACCAAGCCTGGACGTGTCTGACACCTGCGCCAATAGGCTAGGAAACAATAGCGATACTCCTATACTTGCACTATGGCGAGATGCCATACGTCACCCTCGTCGTTTAGCTGTAAGTAGAAAGGTAGCTGCAGGGACAGGATGAGGCATAGGGACGTGGGCGCAACCTTTCCCTACGTAGCCGCTCGCACGCTTAACTGTCGGTGATACAATCAGGTGACAATGAGACTTGAGCCTGAGTTGTTGTCGGAGTGGGAAAAGGTACCCGGGACCAGTGAGGATTGGGTTTAGCTGGGTGGCATGGGCAAAGCAGGTGCCCGGGCGGACCGGGCACACCGGCCATCAGGCATATGTTAAGTATGGGAACCCGGGGTGAAGGGGCTTAGAACAACCGTGGGAAGTGTCGGCAGAGCATACGATGGCCGAGGGACGTATGTTGAGTTTGAGTCTGTTGAGGTGTTCTCGAGGGCTCAGTACCCGGGAAACGGCATACGAGAGAGAGCCTGGCCTAGTCAGGGTTAAGGACCTCCTATCTTGGGCAAGAGAGGTAGAGGCCCAGTCTAGCCGGGCATGAGAGTAGTAGTCTCTAGCTTGGCGAGCCAGGCGGAGGGGTAGCCGGATCAGAGGCTTGGCCCGATCAGGGAAAAGGTCGAGCTAACATGAGTGCGATGTATTAGGCGTTACCCGAGAACCACCACAGTATTGTGATATATCCGCGGGTCAAGTTGTAGTTGCCTCGTCCCGGGAAGTGAGGCGAGGGGCCGGTGTTGGCCGGGAAGTCCGAGTACGGTGCCTCTTGGCCCTGGCGAACACCTGGGGTCCTTTAAGTCCTAGACTCGGGGACCGGGATCGGGGTCCCGAGGCCAGCCAGCTAGGGCGATCTGTTGACCTTTCCGGCCACGTAGGGACCGGCGAGGTTCTCTTGACTGTGGACCCCGGACCAGCCAGCTAAGGCAAAATGTTGACCTTTCCCGCCACTTGGGGCCCAGCAAGACCTACCGCATCAATTGGGCTTGTGTCCTACTTGAACACCAATTAAAAAAAAACAAACTGCGTTGCCCCCTAACTTTCCCTTAGACTTGAGGTTAGTCCATTTCAAGTTTGCAACCCTAATTCATTCATTCTTCTTTGCAATTGTATCGGATGTTATTCTTTTTGGTGAAGGTCAAGGCCTCAAAGTGTACCCCATTGTCGTCGAATGGTATCTTGTGCTGCTTCAATTATTAATCTAAAATTAATTTAGAGTTTAAAATCATAAATTCATAAGCAGACTTTTGTAATCTCCTAATTAAGTAAAATCTTTTACACGTGAAGTAAGAAATCTAGACATTTTAATATAGTGAATAATTAATAGATAATATTTATTATAAGGAAGGTTATAACAAAACTCCTTTAACAATTTCACAATATTCTATATTTTCTTATTTTTTAACTTTACTTTATTTTTTATTTGATATAAAAAATAATAACAAAAACATTAATTTATATATACTAATTAAATAAATTAACTATTAATTCACTTAATTCATTATTAAACTTAGTATAATATGTATATTAAATATTATAGTTTATATAATTTTTATATAGTTTATATTGCCCCCTAAAATCAAATTTATTTAGAAGATTTAAATTTATTTAACAATTAAAAATTTTAGAATTATTTATAAAATTTTAAATTATTTTTTTGAAATTTTAATCTATTTATAATAAAAATAAAAATAATTTAAGATTTGATTTTGAATAAAATACAAATAGGAATTCAAATTTCAAGTAAAATATTTTAAAATTTTTACTTGAATTTTTAATTTGTTGTAAAAAAAATAATAAAAATAAAAATGTATATATTATAATTATATTATTTAATTAACAGTTTATTTAATTAATTATTAATTTTTATAATATAATTACAGTCGATATAATAATAATAAATAATTAATTAGAAATTATATGTATATTAAATAAACTGTTAAATATATAAATATATAAACCTGATATAATAATATAACATTATTTATAACATATAAATTTATATTTTGGTTTAATATAACGGTTTTAATTAAAATCGTTATATTAAATTTCGATAAAACCCTAACGTATTCCGCCCCCTCCTTTCTTCTCGTCTCTAGCTCGCGATACCGCTCTTTCGGATTCCGCCGCCATCATCGCCGCCTCGACACATCTCTCGCCGGTCGTCCTCACCGGTCGACGTAGACGCTGCTTCCAGGTAAGTCTTCATCGTTTGATTGACAGTAGTCTCGCGCACTGTGGCGCAACTTGACGCACGCGAAATTATCGGGCGTGCTGTGCCGGTAGGGTACCGGTGCCAGTCCCTTTCCGGAACGGTAAAAACCGTCCGTGTCGGGCGGCACGGGTCAGCATTTCAAACCATATTTTAAGACAATAACAAAGATCAATTTTGCTGGGCGCATCATCCTAATAGTGCACTGGTTAAAGCTAAGGTCAGCCTAATGCATGACTCTCCTACCTATATGGGTATGGTAAGATCAATGTTCTTGTCAAAAACACAGTTTAATCATTTAAACAAACGATTTTAAAAAAAGAATACATGGTCTGTTTTACTCTTTCCAAGAAGCTACGCCAAGAAATGTCATCTGCACGTAATTTTGTTATTGTAGCAGAATTTGTCGCTGAAATGACTATTGCTAATGAACATGAACTTCCACAACTTTACTATAAAAAACAAAAGTTATACAATTAGAGACTAGAATCTATCAAATGCTTACGGTAACACTCCAAGGAATATTATGTACATCACCTGTACAGAGGTAGTTTCTTTTCACCTCGTATAATATAATCCTGCAATCATAGTTAACCATTTGAATATGACAAATTTGAATATTAGTATGAAGTTTTTCTGATGTTGATGAAAGTTTGATATTATGTTATAATTTGATATTATGCATTGGATTGTAAGATTAGTGTTCGGCTAGATAAATCTCATTTATGTTCATTTAATAGTAAAGGAATATATAAAATAATCAAGCTTAAACAATTTATTAATAAACTTATTGATTAATTTATGTAAAGCTTAATCATAAATTTATTTTTTATTTTTTATTGAAGTCCATATACCATAATATTCTAAATTTCATCGGAAACATTTTCATCACGATGCAACCATTACTAATCTCACAAAAAGTTTATTGATCATAGGCGTCCAATTTTTGGGCGCATTCGTTGTGACCACCACACACTATATCACTTCTATAAAAATCTAGGGTTTTGGAAGTGGAGCTCACTGCCGTTGTGCTTATCTTCTCCTAAGGTAAGTGATAGTGTTTCTTGAGCGATAGGTTCTTCTGTATCACTTTCTTTTGCTATTATTGGAACCCCTTTTTCTAGATCCATCTCGCGTTCATAATGCAAGAAGAAAAAGACAACAATAGGAGAAAATAGAAGAGATAGCAACACATTGCACATGAATTGATCCATGCTAGAGATAGGAAGAACATGAAAAGAGGGAAGAGAAAAGATGGGAATGCGATCAAACTTACTAGCGGGCGTGTTATGGATGTGAGATGGACCCCGGAAAAAGGGGTTCCAGTAATAGCAAAAGAAAGTGATAGGGAAGAACCTTTTGCTTGAGAAATAATATTGCTTACCTTAGGAGAAGTTAAGCGTGACGACGAGCTCCACTTTTGAAATCCTAGTGCGTGCGGTGGTCACAACGAATGCGCTTGAGAATTGGACGCCTATGATCAATAAACTTTTTTTGTGATTAATAATGGCCGTAGGATCGCGATGAAATTGTTTCAGATGGAATTTAGTACATTATGGTATATGTACTTTAATAAAAAATAAAAAATAAATTTTATATAAATTAATCAATAAGTTCATTAATAAATTGTTCAAGCTTGATTATTTTATATATTCCTTTACTATCTAGTCGAACTCTAATCTTACAGCTATATGCATAATATCGAATTATCAACGTAATATTAAACTTTCATTATAATCTAACATTCAAATTTCTGTCCTATTCAAATGGTTAACTATGATTGCATCAAATTTACACCAAAATATTTTGCATTGCAATTTGTTGCCTCCACCGCCAACGAATGCAGTTAGGATTTTGGCCCGTGCCCCTTTCTCATCTTGCTAGATTTCTCAACGTCTTAGTCCTATCCTTCCCACAGACGACACCAATTTGATGTTGCTACCTTCTCAGCTATTAGTTTTGACCCACGCGGAGGAAGGCAATAGCATCAGGAGGATATCTCATGCATAGAAATCCATAGAATATCTTGTATTTGAAAACTAACATATTTCCCTTCAATCCTCCAGGACCCAAATAACTCAATTTTCGCCCATGAACAATTTGTGTCAATGGATTAGTTCATTCCGATTCATAAATGGTTGTTAATGAAGTTGAAGTTATCCAATTATACTACTTTCGGTCTCAGCCCGTTGATAGTTAGTCTAGCAGCTATGCTTTCACCTGTTTCAGATGTTTTGCCATAGCCTCCATTCCTTTCATCATAGCGTGATGGCCTGAAGCATCTCCCAACTCGTTGTCATCGCACACTGCCATCGCCACCTCATCGGTGGAGGTGTGTATTTGCAGTTCTCTGTGATTGGAAGAAATGTAATGTTTCACATGGTTCCATAACTGCGCCATGCGTTACCCTGGGAAGTAGACACACTTCCTCAGGCTTTAGTTTCTTTTGTGAGCTTCTTCTGAATCAAATTATAGATTGAAACCCGACACGAGAACCCGTTTTCGTTTCTTTCTTTATTATATTTTTCTTTTTTGATTCGTAAGAAATCCTAAAATTAGTCGCTGCACGTCGTTCATATTTAATCTAGCCCAGGAATGCCCATGGGGTGTGTTGCAGTAGATTCGTTGCCTTTGCCTGCCGCTACTTTTCGCTTCCGCTGCTGCTCTCGGCGCCTCCCCACCGCTACCATCACGACGCTTCCTTTCAGTGAGTATTCCTCCTCACTCCTCTTGATGCCTCACCTTTAATTTGTATTTATCTTTTAGGAAATCAATAATCTTTTCGCTGAACTGCAATGCAGAATGTTTTGGTGTAAATTTGATGCAAAGTCTTTATTGTGTGTTTTGAAAATTTTGTTACCCCATTGTTCAGCTCGTTTGTGTTCTCATTTCGAATAATTGCTTGATTTTTGTCTCCTTGATAGATCCTCTCTCTCTTCTTCTTTTTTGTAATTATGACACTTAATTGAATTTTTCTGTGATAAATTTGTGCAATTATTATGGTTCTTGTTACGGATTGGGGATTTTGGAACTAAGCAGGCTACTTTCGTGTTACTTCTAGAAGTCTTGATTGGATAAGAAGAGCGAGGGTGTTTGTCTCCGCAATGAGCAACGAGATCGTGCCGATGTCTGCGCCCTTGGAAGTTCCAGCTACAAGCAAGGTGAGTTGAAAACGTTTCTAGGTTCACGGATGGCTCATCTTTGCTCATCATCTTCTAGACTAAGAATGGTCCATAATTAATTTTAAATTTTCTTTATCAATAATTAGGAAATACTAGGATTTGACCACTTCTCTTTATTGCTTTAGGATGGTAGAATAAACTTATAAATATGCTTTCCTGAAGCTAGTGTTTTATGTTCATAATTTATTAGGGTTTGAGGTGTCACCCTGTCTCCACCACCCACTGATAGTTCATGAAGTTTTTGATGTGGTAGAAAGTTTTTTTAATTTTTTGTGAGTGAATGTGTTACATTTGTGACAGAATATAGAGCGAGTTGGAAGCGTTAAACAACAGCTTTCAAGGTTGGTGAAAGAATCCCTTGAATCGTTATTCCCAGATGAAGTTCAGCCCATTGTTGCGGCTTGCCAAGGAAAGTTCGGTGATTATCAATGGTAATATTCTTACTATATTCTTCTTCAGCAGCACTTCAGCCAAATTTCAGCAAAGCCTCTTTGTTTCTCTGTTGTGTGCTTGATAAACTGACTATGCAAGTCTATTGCATTTTGAGTTCTTATAGTTGTAAGAATGTTTAATTGTTATCACCACTGCAATGCTCCTCTCATTGAGCTATAAAGTTAATTTGTCTATTGTTTCATAATTATAGTTATCATCTTTACAATTTTGCTCTTTATTTTGTGAATGAAAATGACTAGAAAAACATTGATGTAGCAACAATGCAATGGTAATTTGGTCACAATTGAAGGGGAAAGCAACCCAGTTCAAGAATCCCAATTCCATTGGCCAGGTACCTTATAATTCCCATTAGCATCAGCTCCTACATAATGTTTGCAAAGTCAAAAATTCACAGCCAAATGGGTGCCATAATGTGCCATATTACTTTATTCTGATATTCATGGTGCTTTATATCATTTTTTCTCTGAAATGATATTGATATGACATTTTATACAGGCAATTGCCAAAAATCTTCCTGAATCTGAGATGATTGAATCTACCTCTGTCGCTGGACCTGGATTTGTAAATATAGAATTGTCAAACAAGTGGATATCTAAGGTAAAGAAACATCGATCTGTTTCCTGATTCATATCTTTCTTTCTTCTATTTGTTAATCAGAAATTTTATGACACAGCATATCCAAAACATGTTGGTAAATGGCATCGGGCAATGGGCACCAGTACTTTCTGTTAGACGGGCAGTGGTTGACTTCTCATCACCTAATATTGCAAAGGAAATGCATGTTGGTCACTTAAGATCCACCATTAATGGTGACACTTTAGCTCGCATGTTGGAGTTTTCAAACGTGGAAGTCCTTAGAAGGAATCATGTTGGTGATTGGGGTACACAGGTAACATTCGTGGTTCTTTTTGTCGTTTTTGTAAGGGTCTTCCTAAATTAAGTTACTGAAGAATTGATCATGTTGTTATTTTATTTCATATTTCCTTTACAAGTCAAATTTTTTTTACTATTAGTCTAATATACTGAGATTAGTTACTCCCCACAGAACATTTGTGTATTATCTGTCCTATATTCTGACTTAAGCTAGATACCTAGTTCTCTATATCCTGTCTTTGTCTTTGGTATCTGGTGATCAATTTATACATTGGTGCAGTTCTTGCAAATTGCTGGCTTTTGCTATATTTTCGTTTAGAAAAGTATCTCACCATACATAAAGGGGCCTGATTGACCATGCTTTGTAAAGCAACCTGTGGCAAATTGCTTTTGAACTTTTAAGACAAACAGTTCTTTTACGGACAGAATAAAGCTATGAACTACAATCACAGACATACATGTAGATATGGAATTTTTAACATGTAAATTTGAGATATTCCCCTGCTTGATATCCTAGTTTGGAATGTGACTATGCTCGATAAGTTAAAAAAGATAATATAAATGGTAAACAGTATTTATTTGTCCACTAATCCACCATATAAGCTCCTGTTCTCCTCCCCTCCCTTGTAGTAAGGATTGGCACCACTACTACCTCTATAGGTTCCCTTTTCTCTTCTGCAGCCCTTATACAAATCATCCTTGTAAAATTCCCTTTGCATTTTGTTTTATTATGCTTTCCACCTAGTAACTAAATGCAATTGATATATCACTTCTAAAGTTGCACGCTTAGTATTACCTATGGCTATCTGCTATATTATATTAATATAGGATATATTCCATATTAAGTTCTATTATATTAATATAATGCAGAAAAGGGTGTAAGTTTAATGCCATTATTTTAGTGAGAGCCATAGTTTCGTGTTACTTGGGAATGTGATTCCCATTACGTCAATTTAACTAGAACTGTTATGGTGGTACCTTGACTTGTGATGCATTGTATGTCTATATAAGCTTTGAAAAAGGTGGATTCTGCATATGACACTTCCTTTTATTTGTTGACTATTGTTGTTCTATCAGGGATGCCATGTACTTTTGTTAGTTTTATATTTTAATTACTCATTAATTAAACTACTATATACTTATTCGTAATTTTATTTTGCCTCATGTAAATTACTGTTGAATAAATTTATTTTATTCTTTTGCAGTTTGGCATGTTAATTGAGTATTTGTTTGAACAATTTCCAAATTGGGAGGATGCTGCGGATCAAGCTATTGGTGACCTTCAGGTTTGATATGACTACGCTAAGTTTTTGTGGATTTATTATGTTTTAGAATGTCATCATGCCTTAGCGGTAAGGTTTGTCGTGGTACCATGCTCTATAAACATACAATTCATAATATAATTGTCCAATAGTCTGCGATCTATGTTCTATAATAGCTTCCTAAATTTATTTATTTTAAAAATTTTAAGTGTTAAATGCAACAATTTTTTATCTACATGTTCTCATAATTTTAATGGATCTTGTGAATAATATTAAGCTAGGTTTTAACTGTGCCATACTGGTTCACTTCCCTGGGTTTGGTTTCAAGCTCTGATGTTATCCATTGATAATATCAACACAATATTAAACCTTGTATACTTTTTTCTTTGTTTTTAACTGAGAAATCATAGTCTATTTTGTTTGGTTTGTCTTTCTTTCATTATCTGTAAATATGTGCTCTCTAGTTTGTTTTTGTGCATATTGAATCTGATACATTGTGTGCTTAGATTGAACTTGGATAATTTAGGGTTGTCTGATGCGATTCTAATTATATTTTTGTGGCAAAATGCAACATAAGGATGAGTATAACTTTTGCAAAGAATATATACACTCATCTTCTTTTCCTTTTTAGGAATGGTTAACGTGTATGTATCAACTTGGATAAAACTGAAAGTAAACCTTTATTTTAAGACCCATTTGAATGATTTTCTTAATGGTTTTGTATTTATTACAAATCTGACTGATTTCTTTGCCACTTCAGGCTTTTTACAAGGCATCAAAGAAAAAGTTTGATGACAATCCAGATTTCAAGGCAAGGGCACAACAAGCAGTTGTGAAATTGCAGGTGATAATTCTCAACTTTAACATACAAAGGGTGAATCTTCATACACAAACACAGTAGATTGTTTTTTTATCATCTAATTATTATCCTTGATGCACCAATTATCATTCTATGATTGTACATTGGCAGAGAATTCATTTCTCTATTATTCTTTTTCACAACTAGTCTCTTGTTTCATAGAGCGGGGAAGACAAATATAGGCATGCTTGGCAAAAGATATGTGAAATCAGCAGAAAAGAATTTGATCTGGTTTATCAACGTCTTAACGTCCAATTGGAAGAAAAGGTAATAATTATATTATGAGTGAAATGTTTTGGTTTTCAAATTACTTTTGACTGTTTCTCAACTGGGAAGGTAGTATTTATATTATGAGGAAATGTTTTAGTTTTTTGGTTGTTTTTGACCACTTTACAACTATCTGTATGTTGCTTGTCAATTTTCCTCCACCTTGTTTTTCTCAGTTTTTTAGTTCAATCATTTTTTTTTCAAAGATTTTTTTTTTCTTTTTATTGATTTGTTTAAACTGATGCTCAATATAATAAATTTATAAATTTGCCTTTAATATGAATGCTTTAATAGCTACAGGCTACAACACTTAGCTGATCAGAAGTAATTCAGCAGAGTTCCACTGACTTACTAGTCCAAATCCATAGTATTAAGTCTCTTTGGATTGATGTTGTCTATTTATTTGTCTTTAACAAATTATTTTATTTTTATTTCCTTCTCTAAATCTCCTTCCGATTGATTTCTTTCTTAGTGTCTAGTAGATTAATCTAACATTTGAAGAATATTGTTTTATCAAGGGTGAGAGCTTTTATAATCCTTACATCAGAGGGGTTTTGGAAGAGTTTGAAACAAACAATCTTATTAAGGAAAGTGAAGGTGCACGTGTGGTGGAGATTGATGGGTACGACATTCCTTTGATTGTTGTGAAGAAAGATGGTGGATACAACTATGCCTCTACTGACCTGGCTTGCCTTTGGTTAGTGTGTCTGATTTTGATTGTTATTTTGTCCTTTAAAACACCCTCAGACATGTGTTCTATTTGTATTTCTTGTTAATTGAATCGCCAGAAGTTATTAATGCATGTCTCTTTTGTTGAACTTGCTTGTAACTATGCAATTTTATTTTAATTTTAAAACATATATACAG
>NC_133861.1:27020914-27217943 GCF_044706935.1 Curcuma longa | reverse complement strand
ACCTAAGAAGAGAAGTAAATATTAGTTCTAGCATCTATGTTACGAACCTGCAATGGAGGGCCAGTTTGTAGTTGATTGCCTAGAGGATGCTGGTGGTTTGTTTGCAGTCCATAATGGGCACCAAATCCCAAGTCATTTTGGTTGACTTCTTCCTGGGTAGACAATATTACAATGAAAAATGAGAAAGAAGAGATTGTGGATAATAAAAATAAATAAATAAAACTAAAAAAATGATAAGTAAGCTAGCAAATAAAGAATTGTTCGGTAAAAATAGTAGTCACCATTATATCAATCATGCCATGTGTCCTATCATTGGTGCCAAATTGAGCAGTAGTTGATGAAGATTGAAACAAATTACTCTGGTGCCCATCAGTTGATGTCCTCAAAGGGTCCTAATCAAAGTAGAGAGTTTGGTTAATAAACATATATTAGGCACACAGAATACAACATTACCAAAGTACCTTTTTGCCATTTGAGTCATTAACTGGTTCTGCTTCACATTCTTTCCTTTTCTTGGGTGGGCGTCCTCTTCGCTTAGTTGAAACAGAATTAGAAGTTTTGTCACCATCAATGATACCAGCCAGTGATGCTGCATGATTTTCATCACTTCCAGTCAACCTAGTAACAGAAGACACAAGCCTGTTGTGCAAATCCTGAAACGTGTTATCATCTAACAGAGATCTTTCCACTTCTCTAATTAACTTCAAAGCAAGCTGGTACTTCTCATCGGACACCATGCCCACTTCAACAAGTTGAAGGCAACGCAAAGAAAGAGAATCATAATGTTCAACCTGACGATTGCCATAAAAGTCTTTCGAGGAATGCTCCAAAGCATTCAAAAGCTTGAAATCCTTTCTCCAACGATTAAGGATGTACTGAGGTGGAACCTCATACACTTGCTGCAAACTTAGAACTGACAAAGCATGTAAGGATAGATCCCTGTGAACTGAAAGAAGCCACATATACATTGCACCTGAAATTCATCAACATGGTACAGCACCTCATAATACTTGGCATTCTCTCTTTCAACACTTCCAGTGTAGGAACATATTCGTACCTCAAACGTAGATAGAGAGCCGTCAACCTTTACCAGTGAAACCTGGCAATAAAGAGCTGCCTTTAACTCATTCTGGAAAATTTCAAACATGCTAAGTGTGTATATTTCAGAAAGTTGTTGCTCCATAGGAGAATCTGATACCGTAATCTGGCTCTTGTGGTATGAGTCAAAATCTGCTTTTGCTTCCAACTCATATTTGGTTTGCAAAACCATTTCATAATTTTCTAAAAATTGCTGTAAAGAAGTTTCAGGATAAACAAACCCCTCAAAAAAAGGACTTGCACCCTTTTCGTCGAGTGTAGTGGACAACCCAGCCCAAAACATATCCTTCAGATAAACAGGTGCCCATAGTTTCCGATTTTCATATAAAGAGTTCAACCATTCATTAGCCTCAAGTTCATATGTTTTAGTCAGGTTCCTCCAGCCTTCTTCGAACTCATCAACTTTTAAAGAATTGTGTATTAATTCAGTCATGGCCTTATGAATTGTCTTGCATTCTGTATGTTCCCTTAACTTCTCAGGAATACTTCTACTTATATCAAACAGACAAATTCGATGGCGGACTTCTGGTAATATTTTGGCAACCACACTTTGAATAGTCTTAGATTGATCGGTGATGATAGCATTTGGATAGTGCTCTGACATACATGTCAGCCAGGCCTTAAATAACCACAAGTAGTTTCCAGGGGTTTCATCAGCAAGTAAACCACAGCTTAACAACACTTGTTGGCCATGACTGTTTGACCCAACGAATAGAACAAGAGGAATCTTGTATTCATTTTTCAGATAGGTTGAATCAAAGTAAACAACATCACCATAACAATGGTATGCTGATCTTGACCTAGGATCAGCCCAAAACACATTCCTTAAATGACCTTCCATGTCTAGATCCAGCATGTAAAAAAAATTTGGATATTTGGTCTGCATCCGTGCAAAAAACTGGGAGATGGCATCCTTGTCACCTTCTGCCAGCTTCATTTGCCCATCATCAATAGAGTTTAAGAATTCCAAACCAACATATGGTAAGTGCTCACGTCCTGCAGCTCGCACGGCAAGATCTTTAGTTGCTCCACTAGACATATTTTTATAGCATCTAAAGAGGTGAGCCTCTGATGGATTAAGTTCATGGTTGTGTTCAAGTTTAGCTTCAACTACATGCAACAAACCATCACCCCATAGTTTGGCGATAAATGCAGCTTCACAATTTGTCTTTGTTGATGGCCTAGATTGATGGTAGCATGCTTTTGTTTGTGCCTTGCCCTCTTTACTGCACACAAGTACAAGTCGTCGGCAAAGTCCATAAGTTGTAAAAGATGACTTTTTTATAGTAACACCAAATCCCGTGCGCATCGCATATCGTTTATAGAAAGTGACAGCTTCCCCATAGGAGCTGAACACCATCCCCAAATGAGGCACGCCATCATCTCCTCCGGTCACCAATGGTAATTGACCATCAAGTTCAGCCTTATCAATTTTCCCCTCAACAATATCATCCTCAATAACTAGTTCTTTGGCCTGAATGATTTCTCCTTCAATGACTGTATCAGTTTCCATACTCTGGAAACAACTACAAGTTTAGCCTGCAAAATAAGAACAAAGGATGCTGGCAGCGTGGACTTGCAGAGTAACCTGCAGCAAGAAATAGAAATTCTATTTACAATGTACCAGTTGTGAGATGTAATGTATCTAGCCGATATGCTTCATTACCCCATGCTCATGCAGGCAGCTCCCTCCTCATCATACATAACATCTAAAAAGTATCACTATCCTTTACAATCATTTCTCCTCCCTATGCCCCACTTCAATGATACAACGAACAATCAGAACAACAGAAATTCCTCGAATTTGAAAAAAAAATATATGGAAATAACATATTTTTAAAAATAAAAAAGATTTGCGTCTAAAATCAAGGACGCGTGAATGTACGGAACCAAAGAACATCTACGCAAACAGACAATGATGCGACAAATTAATTTTTGATCTTGAAACTCAAGGATAGCATGATCGAATAGCAAATGCAACACCTTGGTATATGCTCATGGCAACAGCAGCATCGGGCAAAAGAAAAGGAAAAGAACCTGGATGAGATCAAGGATCGCGAAGGGACAGACACTTCGATTCGATCGATTCAAAGCCAGTTTCTTGCTCAATCAGGGAAGATAAGAGAATTTAGGGTTCATCCCGGCGAGAGCGAGGGAGCGAAGAAGTGGGCTGCGATTGTTATTGGCACCTGACCCGGTATACCCGGACTTCTCACCCCCTCGGGTTCGTCTGGGTGTGCAATTTTGGGTGCGATTACTGTTTGCGGATTTTGTTTAGCATGTTAAACCCGCATCCGCACGGCAAAATTCCTAATAAATCGTGTTTATAACAGTACTTTCTGTTTACTTTGACGGAGAGTAGGATGGAAATAGAACATAAAGATTTTATGCAGAGTAAAATTCTTCGCATAAAAAAATTACACAGAATTCTCCTTTAAAAAAAATCTCCTCAACCTAAAATCTTCCTCCTCATTTGAAACTCTATAATTTCCTTTTCCTTTATAAGTTTTTAACATACTTCAGCAAAAGTAGAATCGTCCGCCACCCAACGGTCCCACATAGTCGGCTCTACAACCATCTATGAAGAGGTAAATTGAAAAATTACAGTTGACCACGACAGAATAGAAATTTTTAACATATTGTGTATATAAAAGATGCTACAAAATAAAGTCATTATTCATTTAGTTCTTTAACCATTTGTTGAATAAAATTCATAAAAAATGTGTGTAATATCTTGAAATGTATGATGGTATTCGGAATTGGGATTGGCTGGTTGAGAAGTGAGAGTGACCACTTGAAAAATAATCTGAGTATCATCGCGTGTCCTTCGTTCAAGTCAGATTGAGGAATGAAGTTGAAACAAGTCTAATTAAGTATGTGGTGACCCGGTGATTATCAAACATGCTTTAGCATAAAGGACCACCCTAAGGGCATATTTGATTAAGGACTATCATTGATAACTTTGGTTATTTACCTAATGTTATAATGTTTAATCATGTTTGATTTAAGTAATGAGTGATTCTCAAGTAATGGAGCATGCCCGCCACGTCAGCAAATGTGACATAATTCGGAATGTGATTATTTGGGAAGTGTAAGGGTTTTCATGATTTTAGGGTTAACAAAAAAAATTTTCCAAAATTATCCTGAGTTTTTTCCCATAGACAAGAGGCGGAGAAGTCACCAAAGAAGTGATTTTTATATAATTGGAAGACTCGCCTCATCTTATAGATAATGGAAAAGAGTGGTGAGAAGGCGGATGATGTAATCATAGGTGAGGACCTAGAGGGCACCGTAATCGTAGACGTCGGTGTCTTCTTTGCCCCTCAAGACCTTCTCGTTGATGTCTGTTCTGCCACCATCCTTGTCATTGTCACCCTATTCCCCGTGGCTGCACGAGCTCAAGTTTGGTGAGCGCGACCTCTACCTGATCCACCTCCTCCTCAACTATGCCAATCGGGTTGTCGCCGACAGCCTCGACCACGCCAACAGCTTCCTAGAGCATATCGTGTTGTTGATCGCCCCCAACGACAACGCAATGCAACACATTGTCTCCCACTTCTTCGAGGCACTAACGTGGCATGCCCTCTGCCAGTGGTTGGAGCTCTACCACGCCCTCAACTGTGTTCACCTCATTGCAAAGGAAACCACTACCCCCCCACCCCGCCCGCTAGTTCTTCGATCTTTGCCCCTTTCTCTACATCTCCTACGTTGTCTCCAACCAAGCGATCATGAATGCAATGGAGGGGGAGAAGGTGATGCACATCATCGATCTTAACGCCTCCAACCCCACACAGTGGTTCTCCCTCCTCTAGGGGTTGACAGCACGACCTGAGGGCAAGCCGCACCTCAAGATCACCGGCATCCATGAGCACAATGAGATGCTCAATCACATTGTCGTCTGCCTCACTGAGCAGGTCGAGTGGCTCGACATCCGCTTCCAATTCAACTCAATCGCCACCAAATTGGAAAACCTCGACATCAAGAGCCCTCGCGTTAAAATAGGGGAGGCATTGGCCATCAGCTCTGCCCTCCAGCTCGACACCCTACTCGCCACTGAGGCGGCTCAACAAGTAGCGGCGGCGGCGGTCAACCAGCAATTGGCGTTGGGCGAGTGCCTTGACAAGGGCCACAGCTTGAGCAATGACTCAGCAATGTCATCGCCGCTAATGGAGAGCTTCCTGGCATCGCTATGGGGCTATCGCCCAAGGTAATGGTGGTGATGGAGCAGGAAGTTGACCACAACACCAACGCCCTGAGCAACCGATTGATGTTCTACTTTGCGGCGTTGTTCTACTACGCCAACACCCTGACCAACAAATATCAAGTTGATTTAGTTGCAAAAGTATCTAGGGATTGAACCAAGGATAATGCAGTAAATATTAAATTAGATTATATATTAAACCCTCCAAACAAATAAGTTTTGTGGCATTACCTAAAGTTGAATCGAGCAATATTATATTATATTTTATTCTTCATAATCTTTTCTTCTTGATTAGTAATCACATAACCTTGATTATGTAATTACTTGATGATCACATAATCAAAATTATGTATGATAATTTGAATCAAACGCACTTTAAAAGATCAATTGACCCTTGCACAGACTACCTCGAGCTACATCATGTATTTAGTAACTCTCGGTATTAATAGAGAAATAACAAAGATACTTAATCCCTTTTAAACTAGATAGATCCCTTCCAATGTAATGATCACTTACAACCCGACAAACGATCTTAACCTCCTTTAAACTTAACTAGTTGATGGTGAAGAGAAAATGAGTAAATATGACAAACTTAGACATTTTAATAAGTGTGTCAAATTATCTTAAGGTTGTGAAGATTTAAAAAAATCACAGCTTTCAATCTAGGTTGTGGAATTATGTCTAAGGGTACACTCAAGAGATTCCAAGGAGTGTAATGATCATAGTTTCAAGTGATTCTGAGATTCCTAAGGTCATTAATGAGTTTTGACTAAAACTTGTTGATGACTCTATAGTGTTAAAAAAAAATAAAATTTTGACATAGTCTGAATTAGGAGAGTCCTAGAAATCTATTAGCATAGTTGGTGAATAAGTATGACAAACCTAAACTCTTTAATAAACTTGTGTTAAATTATCTTGAGGTTGTGAAGATTTTAAAAATTCACAACTCTCAATATGGATTGTTAAATCAAGTTTGAGAGTATGATTACATTTAGGAGACTCACATGAGTGTAATGGTCCTAATTTAAAATGATTATGAAGTTTCTAAGACCATTAATGAATTTTGATCAAAATTCACGGATGACTTTAGACATTTCATGAATACTTCAAATTAAATTCATTGTACTTCTTATATCATCTTGAGTGTAAATCATGCCCTCAAACATAGATTTTATAGTTTAGATAAAGAACTATGAGTTTTTAAAATTGACACAACTTTTAGATATTTTGTCGAAAGCTCGTTATAATGTTTAGCATATAATGAGTAGAAATTTTAATTGTCAACTGATGAGTTATGACAATCAATGGCTAATAAAGAAGGGGCAAAATGGAAAATAATTGTGTTTTTGATAAATATAAAAATTAGGTACATATTTTGAGTATTACGAAAACTGACTATGCAGTTGAATAAATTATCTTTTTTTTAATAATCACGATTTATTTGATTTTTTAATATTTACAATTTAAATCTTAATCCTATTATTACCCCACTAAATACTTTTATCATGTAAATGAAACTTGAATTTCTTAATCAACACGAAATAGAGGTGAATAAAATTTTGATTAAACCAAAATAATCAATCGAATCAAACTAATTCATAAATTTGATTCAGTTTATTCAAAAGTTTAATTAAAATAATTAAACTACTTTTATTAAATAATTAAACAAATAAAAATATTAAGATTTTTATTTTTTTAATTGATTAAGTTTTATTAAAAGGTTTTAATATTTTTTAATTAAAAAAAATTAATTTGGTTACTAACGGAATTAACTGATTTTATATCGATTTGATTTATTTGATTTTATAATAAATTTTAATAATAAAATTTGATCAATTTGATTGACTTAAAAAAAAAGTTCGATTCAATTTTGTCAATTCTATTTTAACCAAATGTTGAGTCCTAACAAGAAATATCAAATAGGCACTAACTTCTAGTTAGTAGGCAAAAATCACGTGCCCCTACACAATATTAAAACAGTATTTATCATATTTTTAATTTAAATATTATTTTAGCAATTAAAATTATAAATTTTATAATAAAAAAAGAATTATTTTAATTTAGTTAAAATTATTATATATAAAGTATTTTATTTAATAACAAATATTTTAAAATTATTATAGTAATTTTATTCATAGTTGTTATATTTATAGTAGCTATATGATCATATTTATACAGTAATCATATTATAACTGTGAGAAAATTAATAATATTTTTAGAATAAAAAATACATTAGATATTATTTTGATATTTAAAAAATATATATTTTTTCATAACTTTTATAGTTTAATAATCTTATCAAAGATTTAAAATAGCATAACTGAAAAAATCAATGATAAATGAAACTCATTTAAATTACATATAGGACTTTTATTTATTTATTATTATTATTATCAATAGTGGTTGTGATCGTTATTATTTTTTTATTCTAACTTCATTATTTAAGATTCAAATCATAAAATTAGACGAATAAAATAGTCTATTCCTGATGGTGAATCATCTATTAAAATTTATTTATATTTTTAAATTTATTTTGATTGTCGATCAAAATTTTTTTCAAAATTAATCGATTTAAAAATTAAATATCTCTAAAAAAACGAATAAAATAAAAAAAATATATGTTTTTATACGAGGCGTTGACGACAACTTTGACCAAGAAGAATCCAACGTCCAAGAACACGTCAAAAATGCAAACGTGTTCGATTCCCATTGGTTTGGAACCAGTCAATGGAGCCTGATTGGTGTTCTACCGTGGCAAGGCTCCACTCCATTTTAAAGCGAAAAATAATTCACACCCGAATACCTGACGCAAAATATTACTCTCTTATCTAATAGTTCAGTTGCCTTTCCCCATGTCAGATTTCTACGCATGCGTATGATTTCGGTGTCCATATAAAGTCTCCGGCCGCAGACTGAGTGACTTGGAAGTCTATGGTCCCGCTTAGTCACTAAAAGACTAAAACGCCCACAGAGGTTCTTAAAATCCCAAAAGTGACACCATGCTCAATTAATTTGGAAACAATGAATTATTTAAAATATTTTGGTGTCAGTGTCAAAGCTGTAATTTGTGTGCTTGCACAAGGGCTTTTATGAGACTCCGCACTCTACAAATGGAAGGAGCACTCCGTGCTCCGCGATCATCGCGGCGGTGGCCGACGATGGCGCAACCACGCATTTTAGCGGCGGCGGCTTCGAAGCTTGAGCTTCGGTGGCTGGTGCTGTCACTTGCGCTCTTCGTCCATGCCTCGGCGCTTGAGATCTTCTTCGAAGAGCGATTCGACGGTATCTCGCTCTTTCCGTATCCCCTAATTTGACGACTCCTCCGCGCTTTCTTTGTTTGTAACAGTTTAGATCTTTTAGTGTACTTCATTGCAAAGCATGTGCCTTCTTTCTGTATCATTTGTGGCTTGCCATTTTGGCTTGAGCTTGACATTTATTTTTCCAGAGGGATATTTGAGAGTTAACTTATTTCCTTTTATGGTTAGCTCAGCTATGCTGTTTAACTTATGTCGGGAGAGTAGGCGATGTGGAGTATCTGAAATCAAACTGTTGATCTGATCGATTTTGAAGTGCGGAGGGGATCGCTGGTTTTGATTTAATTAGGGCAAGATGATAGTCCTTAAAAAAGGGCACGCGCAAATATTTAGAAGGATTAAACAAGTATGTGGGTTTAGATGATTGGGATGCAGTACTCTGGTAGGCAGGGCGGCTCTTATAATTTCACTATTATGTATGCAATTTTAACATTGGAATTTTTTTCGAAGTTGTCCAAGATGGTTTCGTTAAAAATTTATCTTACGTGTGGTGAAGTTTGAAATATTTGAGTTCTCTATATTTCTATAACGTCTACCTATCATTTTATCAACAGTTATTTCCTAACTACTTGTGCTTTTGACCTTTTGTTTGTTTTCAGTTAATAATTTCGAATGGTTATATATTTATATGCTTTTAACTAAATTGGAATTTTGACATATATTTTTGTTGCTTTGGGAAGATGATTGGGAGCAACGATGGGTAAAATCAGACTGGAAAAGGAGTGAAGGAAAAGCTGGTGTTTTTAAACATACTGCTGGAAAATGGCCCGGTGATCCAGATGATAAAGGTGTGAATTTTTCATTGTCATTTCCTCACTTAGTGTTCTTCCTTAAGTTGTCAACCTTTTTTTATTTATTCATCTCAATATAAAAAAAAGATTGATAGATAAATTAATAAAAACAAAAATTCTTTTTTTTTTTTTTTGAATGAGCCTTCTTGTCTACATTTATTATGCAGTTTATTAACTTCCATTACTGTAAAAAGTTAGGTAAGATTCCCAGTGTGACTAATTTTTTTCTGTGTTTATCTGATGAGAATGACCTTTCTGTATACAGGATTACAAACATCTATAGATGCTAGGCATTCTGCAATATCTGCAAAATTTCCAGAATTTAGTAACAAGAACAGGACACTGGTGGTCCAGTATTCTATAAGGTTTGAGCAGGACATCGAATGTGGTGGAGGCTATATAAAGCTTCTTTCTGGATATGTTAATCAGAAGAAATTTGGTGGTGATACTCCATACAGGTTTACTGGTTTCTTTAATCTCAAATAGGTTTTGTAACTTTCATGTTGGCTACTATTATGCTGAAATCAATCAAAACTACTTGTCATTGATTATACTGATTCCATTATTGGCTTGGATCATAAGATTTTCAGTTTTCGAAGGTTTTTACCTGTAAACAACAATGACTTCTGTTCAATTTAGAGCATTCTTGTCTTAATAAAGGTTAGTTCAATTATGGTCCAAGCATATTTAATGTCGCAACCACAGATCTAGTTGCCTTGTCTAACATGACAATGTGTTGTTGACTCTATCCAACACCACTGATTATGGATAGATTGTGCTTTTCACACAAACTTGTTGAAACATCTGGATGAATTTCTCTCTGTGGAATAAAAACATAGTGTGGGATACTGTGATACATAATAGTATGGCCAACTACCAAGGACCAAGTTGAATAATCCTAGAGTTGAGGAGGAGCAAGTAAAAAGATTCTGATGGAATACTTAAGTAGACAATAATTTCCATACCTTTGTTTCTTGACAATTATTGGGAAAAAAAATCAGATCTCATTGTGTTAATGTTAACAACACTTCAAGAATTTCTTTTTTTTTTTGTTCTTTAGAAGCACATTTAAGAAGCTAATATCATTTAGGTTGAGAAATTTTTACAAGTGGGGCGATAATAAATAGATATATTATCATTTAAGGAATCATTATTGTATGTTAAGTACTTCAAATCCCTAAACAAAATGGGGAAAAATTATTGTGCTTATTTTGTTTACATCTGTTAATAATGAGCCTTTGTACTTTTGCAACATTGTATTCTAACAACAACAACAATCATCAAGTCTTAGAACATCATCTGTGCTTGACCTTGGCTAGCGACCTAACACAATCCTCAATATTTTTCAACATTCTATTCTAACCAATTGTTAAATTCTTTGAAACATGTTGGGTTAAGTCAGTGAACTATATTATCAATATTTATGATTATGTGATTGATGTAGATATTTTTGTAGTTAACCTCTTTTGATTTTTTTTAAAAAATCATTAGGATAATATTAAATATTTGTTTATGGTAAAGACCAAAAAAGGGAGCCCAATACAATCCAAAATTCTAAAGCACTTAATTGGGGGCCTCATGATATTTAAGCATACTCAAGAAGCCTTCTAGCAATGTGGAACAAAGGGGTGAATTTTCTTCACCACCCATCAAGGTTCGGAGTCTTGATCCATGTTGAGATTGTAGTCTCTAACTTGGACGAGACATACTGTGCATACCAGACGTGTGCCAAACCATAGAAGAGAAAGGGATGGTGGAGTAGAAGGGGGAAAGAGGTTGAATGTGCGTGGAGGGGGCACGAAAGACAACTTGCAACATCGACCCAGGAAGATAACACAAAGGAAGACCTGAATCAACGTTGGAAGACTAGTGTAGAGACAATAAAAATGCATGTGGAGATGGTGAGGGAGACAATTGGTGATGTTGACACCGGAAGACAATGTGATAGAAGGCCAAAATCCGTGTTGGAACATGGAGCAGAGATGACATAAGCTTGCATCAACTTGACATTGGGAGCTCATCTCGTGAACTATTTGGCATCAAAAGATCACCTTGATTCGATGCTGGAGAAGGAAAACTTATGTGATTTGGAGGGAAAGCCTTCCTTGTGCTTGATTTGATGCTGTAGAATGGTTCCATTGGATTGGGCATATCTTCGTGCTATTTGACCGATTGAATGAGAAGTTTCACCCATGCCAACTAACATGGAACAGGACATTAATCCATGCCTCCCAAAGTCTTTATCTCTTTTGACATGCCTTTTTAACAATGTAGAATGTTAATATTAATCTATCATCTTAAATTTTTATAATTTCCATTTCTCTCTCCTCTGATTATTTTCCTTGGAAGACAAATGCCTTGGTTTTACAAAGTTATCCTTGTATCAAAATTCACTTTGTTTTTCCTTTGTTTTTTTTGCCTCAATATGCTTTTTGAAGTTGCCAAAAGCCAGCATTCTCATTGTTACTATGTTGGAATATTTTCTACTTATTAATATCACATGTGCACTTTTGGAGTGGAAAATAGTATACCTGATGATATTTTTCTCATGCAGTTTAATGTTGGGCCCCGACATTTGTGGAACACAAACAAAGAAGCTCCATCTAATCCTTTCTTACCAGGGGCAGAATTATCCCATCAAAAAGGATTTACAGTGTGAGACTGATAAGCTTGCACATATCTATACATTTATTCTTAGACCTGATGCTTCGTATAGCCTCCTCGTTGATAACCGAGAAAGAGAATCTGGGAGCATGTATACTGATTGGGATATACTTCCACCTCGGAAGATCAAGGAAGTTAATGCTAAGAAGGTTGGAATTGGAGTCTATTGACACTCCTGAGAATAGTTCAAGTAAAACGAAAATACTCTTGTTTCTTTCTGCAATTTCTCATATTCTTGCATTTTACTTTTGCAGCCAAAAGACTGGGATGAAAGGGAATACATTGATGATCCAGATGATATGAAACCAGAGGTTTGCCCAACATTCTAAAATAATTGTTTTTAACTTGACAAACATTGTCTAACTTTTTTTTGCTTCATGTGGTAGGGGTATGATTCTATTCCAAAAGAAATTCCTGACCCAAAGGTGAAAAAGGTATTATTCCTGTAAACTGTAAAACTCATGTTTATACAACATGCAAGTCCTGGTGTAGTTGCCATACTGTTTTGTTAATTGGTGGATATTTCAGGAGCTTGTAGCTCAATTTGTTTTGAAGTAGATCCTCTTTATTGATGAGGAGTCACCTTTTCATTATGGGGGTTAGGAATTTGGGATTCTTTATTTTATTTTATTTTATTTTTTAATCAGCCTGACACGTGGGATGAGGATGAGGATGGAATATGGAAACCACCAAAGATTCCGAATCCACAATACAAGGGACCATGGAAACGCAAGGTGTGTAATTCCAATCTGAGCTTGATGAATGTAATGTCTTGTGTATATGTATAATTTATAATTCTCATCCATGATTGAGTTTACAGAGGATCAAGAACCCAAACTACAAAGGGAAATGGAAAACCCCATGGATTGATAATCCTGGTAAGATGAGCATAGCATCTGATTGCTGATAAACCCGTTAGCTTAATACTGTCATGTTTGCATTCTGGATAAATAAAAACTGATGCTAGTGAAAATTTATATTCATGAAAAATCTTTTTTTTTCAGATCTTGAGCTATCTTAGGAACTATGGATAATCTAATACAATGTGAATAATAAATTGTACAAATGCTTTCATAAATTCTTCCATTATCAGAAGGAACTCAGGATAGAAACCTTTTTATCCATCTATTTTCTCTTCTGACTATACTGGGAGCTTACATTTTTTATTACTTTGTGTGCTGAGAGAGCAAATATAGGAAAATCTTGTGATCAATTAGTTTTTCAGCCTGATCTTTTTTAACAATGAATTTTTGTCGCTGCTTTTCTGTTGTTTTTGTCATAGAGCTTGCTTGCTCTAAATTTATTCGGAGCATTGTTTCAAAGGAAGGATTTCTTGTTTTCTGTATGGCTAGCACTAGCAAACAATTGAGCATAATCCTGCTGAATGGAATAGAGTGCTCAAAGGATTATGCACAACCTCTCTTTATGTATTACTGTTATTATGGAACAAGTGTTGTTTGCCTAAACAATTCCTGTCCCTTACTGAAACATATGCTAAGTAGCACAACAACTAACAGTATGAAATGTTAAATCTAAACAACAATCATTTACAAAAAACATCCTGACTTAATTTATATGGAGAACTCACTAATCATATCTTACACTTAACTCAAAATCCCCTTTTTATGTTGATTCTAGATGAAATCACTAATCATATTGAAGATAAAGCTCGTTGATGTTTATGTTATTCATGATTGGCATTATACCAATTGATTGGATTTGTAAATGGATTAAACTTGAATCATTGAAAAAAAGTTTGAAACAAGTTTTTTAGACAACTTTGGACAGTTGGTTTTAGTAATAAGAAATAAATCAAGGGAATAATTAAGATGGCTGTTAATAAATAATTTTATGAGGGCTTTAGATATCTTGACTTTATGTCAAGATGATACATTACCAAAGATAAAGGGTGAATTGTTAAAATGGAGGGTGGAATTGTGTGATCATCATATGCTTCTTGAATGAAAACTTATAGGATTGTGCTACAAACACTCCAAGGAAAGGAAACAACTTGTACAAAAAGATAGCATTCTAAAAAGATGGGTGGGGTTTATCTAAAGGATTAAAAAGATACTATTTCTGAGACCAATTAGGTGTACTCGTGCTTAAAGGTGACATACATTTATAGTTAGTCAAGTTGAATCCATTAGAATGCAAGGAGACAACAAAATCTTATAAAATTCATTCAAATATTAGAAGTGATAAAATCTTACATTGAACATAATGGAGTGACAAGATGCATGTAATAGCTGACCCCAAATAGTTGGGAGAAACACATATGGTGACAAAGATGATGCCATGCTAGGGAAGTTCACCATGGGAGATGCATCTTTGTGTTTTCTCAGAAAATCAGAAATCATGCTCAGAATCCCCATGTTTCTGTGCCATACAAGTTCAAAGTATTATACAGTCCATTGTTCATCAGATTGTGTTGAAACATGCTGTAGACACGTACTAGACAGTGGTTGGGAGGGCATCTGTAGCACAATATCTCTGATGACAGCTGTTATTTCTGATCGTGCACTTGATTATTTCTACCTATTTTCTTGAAATGGTATTATTATCTTAGATGTTTGGTTGTCTGGGATGCACAGATGATGTTAGGTTTCATAGAGGATGTTACATCTCTAATTGTCTACATTGGATATAGGAAATCTTTTGTATGAATAGTTGAATTGTCACTGCACATGTTGTGTTGCTATGCGAACTCACATCAAGAATTTCTCTTGTTACAAAGCCTCATGGAGCTGTACCTAATTTGAGATTCACTACTTGAAAGGCTTCAAACTAGTAACGTCTATAGAAATTCAGTGTATTGAATCGTGTCAAAATTTTGAAGAATTTGTTGTGTTGGTTAGTTTTTTTTGCTTTATTGGTTAAAAACATTTTTTTGAAGCATCCTAGTAAAGTATTTCATGATATAGAATCTATCAAATGGTAAAGTGTAATTCTATGTGGTGATTTAATTGTTACCTTTTCATCAGAGTTTGAGGATGACCCAGATCTATACGTGCTGAAGCCTTTGAAGTACATTGGCATTGAAGTTTGGCAGGTAAATTTCTTTGCTTGATAGCATTCTTGCTGAACTTGTCCTTGGATGATCCTCCTGTATCTACAGAATGTTGCACAATGACTATGCAGGTAAAGGCAGGTTCAGTCTTTGACAACATCCTGATTTGCGACGATCCTGATTATGCAAAAGAGGTTGCAGAGGAGACTGTTCTTAAGCATAGAGAGGTCAGTTTATCATTTACGCTTGGTTGCTGACAATTTTTATCAGAATTGTTATTCGGTAAGTATTTTCATCATGTATTTTCCTTGTGTCAGACTGAAAAGGAGGCCTTCGAGGAAGCAGAAAAAATAAGGAAAGCAAAAGAGGATGAGGTTATAACTCTTCTATTTCAACAAATTCTCATTGTTCTAAAATACCTACATTGATTTTAAGTTTGTAAAAAATCTCAATGCCCCTATGCAACTTAAGAGGCTAAACACAACCCTTTTGTTTTTCCTGAGTCACACCGAACTTTCTCTAGGTTCTCTCTGTGAAATGATATCCCTGTTGGTTGTTGATTTTGATTTCCATTTGTGAACACCTGCTCATTAACAATGTTCGTTGCACAGGAAGCTCAAAGAGCAAGGGAGGAAGGTGAGCGTAGGAGAAGAGAAAGGGGACATGATCGACGCTACCAAGACAGGGAGCGCTACAGGGACCGCAGAAGGGTAGATTAATATCTTCCTTTTCTTCAGATCAGCCTATAATATCGAACACTTCCATTTTAGTTGATCCTTTTATATCATAAAATGCTTTTCTAACTCCAAATATCGGTTTGCAGCGTCATCATAGAGATTACATCCATGATGATTATCATGTAAGATCTCTAGCTACTCTTTCCTTGATTTCATTCTCATCTATCTCTCTTCATGATTCATCAAATGTGTTTATTTTTTACTGCTCTAATTGCAGGATGAACTATGAAACCTTAGATATCATTTGTTGCGACGCCAAACCGAATGAAGCGTCGATTCCTTGAACTGCACCGTAGTGGGAGTACTGGTAATGAAATGATGCCCAATGCTTTCTAATTGAAACTATATTGGAAGTTTTTGTAATCTATGAATTGCTGTCCCTCAAAAAGGACTAGTTAACCTTGGATTGTATTGCATCTGTCACTGTATGCCAACTCTCATGTTTACAGTTCGTCCAGCATTTTGAATTTTCAAACTGTTCAAGCTAGTTAATTCAAGCTGCATAGAATCTGATTGCCCTCTCTTGCTAAATTCAATATGCAAAATTACTTCCCCGTGCATGGTGTGATGGATGATCAAAATCAATTCATAATAATATGCATATGGATATGGTGTTTGAATAATTAGTAATATTTTATTTTTTAGATTTATTTGGTGGTTGGAATGTGAGATTCGATTGTCCATTACAAGATTAGTCGGATGTAAGTTAGATATTTGATAAAAAAATATAAAATTATTTGTCCCTGGGGCATGCAATGGTAAGTGATAAGATGGATAACTCATAACGAGGGTTTGATTCTAATGTTGAACATGTTCGAATGATTACGGTGCTTAAACTATTGATGACATTGGATCGATAAGTCGTGGGCATCTATGTTTTTTGAATTTATTTTAGTGGTTGCTGAAATTTTTTTATGGAATTGGATCGTTCATTTTCAGAATTAATCCAGATAGTAAAAGTTAGATATCTCAATTAATAAAAATATAAATAATTATTTTAAATAATATAATAGTATAATTTATTATATATATATTTTAAGGTTCAGCACCTCCATTATGGGACTCAACTTGTTTTTTTTAGATTGAAAATCTTAATGAGCAAGCTTATTTATTAACGTTATTCAGTATTTTTGAACATTTTCATAAATATTGTTTAAATTTTTATTAATATTTTTATAATTTACATTAAATTTTTTATCTATTTACATTATTATTTTTTATTATTTTAAATATATTATATTATTTATGAATAATATATATATATATATATATATATATATATATTTTTGATAATTAAATTTTATATAAGTTAATAAATAAATTTATTTATGAACATAAAAATGAGGTCACTAATGTCCAATTTTTATTTTATATATTTTATAATTAAACAAACACGAATTTGGTTAATTTACAGCCCCGGCAAGACTGGGCCCGGCCGGCCCGGCCCGGCCCATGAATGCGTAACCCACGACAACGCGCACGACTCTCAAAGCATTCGCTGTTGACCGAAAAACGTAACGCTCTTCCCGGTGTCTCACGCGGTCCGCGATCATCCCGTGGCAGGATGCGTCATCCATTTCCAGCCGTCGGATCCCTCCACTTCCATCGACGTCGCACTTGCTGGAGCCGTTCGATAAAATTGGGAATGCGTTGGTCACCTCAACGTGGAATGTCAACCCACACCGTCTCTGGTTCTTCTTCCTCCTTAGGCATCGTTTTATTACTTGCAGCGGCGATAGCCCCATGGCTGGTGTTCCTATTCCGCCAAGGCAGGAAGAAGGAATGCTTTAATGCGCGCATCAGTCCGGTGGGTTTCTTTCCCTTTCTGAATCCATGTAATGTGATGTGTTTATCTCCTCGCTTCTGTCGCGCGCCTCATAGAACATCCATTGCGGCGACCTTCCGTCGCAGCCTGTTGGGTTTGCAGTCTTGAAGGGATCCAAGGAAATCGGATACTTGCAGTGTTGGAGCGGTTACGCGCGTCATTTCGCTTGCTTTCCGAAAAGGCGCCACCTTTTCTCGCTTCAGAATCGCCAGATCTCCCCAGCTCCTAGGGTTTTTAGGTTCCGCACGGTGACCCGTTTCTAGGAGGTGTGTTCTTGGAAAAGGTGATAACTTTGCTTCTATTTCTTTTGTTTGTTTTTGTCTTTTTTTTTTCGTTTTTCTTTTCCCGTTCATGATGTTGTGGATTTTGGATCTTGAAAACAATATTTTATTTAAAAAATGGAACTTTTGAATTCTTCACTTGCTAGACTTTTGATCTTTCTTTTTTGGTTATCTATTTCGCACTGGTTTCTCTAAGATAGATGGTGCCTCTGTGGTATTTGAGCTTTCTAGATCCGGTAGTATGGACAAGGAGAAGTCACCTGTCCCTGGTGGTGGAGGAGGAGGTAATGCTGGTGGTTTGCTGCCCCAGTCCTCGAGATATGCCTTATTTGCCTCGCCTTCAGACAGTTGCGGAATTACAAACGATCCCTCCTCTTCTTCCTCTCGGCCACCTGATGCTGGTCAATTTGGTCATGTTACGCCATCTGATACTGGGAGGTTTAGCTACGATGTCAGCAGGATGCCAGATTGCCCTCCAAAAAATTCTGGCCACAGGCGAGCCCACTCTGAAATCCTCAGTCTCCCAGATGACCTTAGCTTTGGTAGCGACCTTGGTGTGGTGGGGTCGCATGATGGGCCTTCACTCTCTGATGAAACTGAGGAGGACCTCGTTTCCATGTTCATTGATATCGAAAAGTTCAGCTCTAGCGCTACCTCTGCTGGTCTGTCCATTCGTGAGGCATCACCTCTTCCAGCTCTTTCTCAGGGTGACAATGTTTCCTCCGGTTCCAGTGAGAAGCCAAGGATGAGGCATCAACATAGCCAATCTTTAGATGGCACTGCAATAAAGCCTGAGCTTTTGATGGCTGGGGGTGAAGGGCCTTCATCTGCGGACGTGAAGAAGGCTATGTCAGCTGCAAAACTTGCTGAACTGGCTCTTGTTGATCCAAAGCGTGCCAAGAGGTTTCACATAACAAATAATCAATTTTTTTCTGTTTGTTTCATTGAGTTGCCTTGTTTCCTTCATTGATCCAATGCCCAAGTTTTACAGGATTTTGGCCAACAGACAATCAGCTTCAAGATCAAAAGAAAGAAAGATGAGATATATTGCAGAGCTTGAGCGGAAGGTGCAAACTCTCCAAACTGAAGCGACCACATTATCTGCTCAGCTGAGTATGCTACAGGTGTTTCCATTGATGATTTTTTGTTCTTTATTGATGCTTACTCTATGAAATATGGACTGGTGAAAATATGTCTCTAGCAGTTTGGCATGGCAACACAGTACCTTTACAATATTCAATGTTGAGGCTGAATGTTTGAAATTTACTACGTATGCAAGATCTTTCATTTGCTTAGGAATAGAATGTGGGACACTGATTGGCACTTTTTACATATATGCTAAGTTCTTGCAATCATAATTCCCATTAATGTTTACATATTATAAGGACCAACAAATTCCAAACAGTTGATTGTAATCGCTCTTTCCTCATTATTTCCTTATCTGAGACTAGAGGTTATCTTAACCTGACCATCTTTTAGTTGTCTCAATCAATTCATAGGCAGCTACATAATAGCCTGCCTAGTGGTGTATGGGTTACATGTTCTACATTACCACATATCTCAAACAGGTATGGGATATTTAATGCAGCCGCATGTGGCTGGATAGCACAAAAGAATAACGAGAATAATACTTGAAATATTTGCTTTTTGATATAACAATCATACAAGTGTTTTCCTTATGTTAAAATTTTAATGAAAATAAAGTAAAATATAAGAAGAGTAAAAGTTACTCTCTTACAAAAGAAACAGAAAATTACTGATATTTTCTTCTCTTTGGGACAAATGAAGCATTCATGAAATATTTTCTTCTCTTTGGGTCGCCAGTTGGGCCGCCCAAGGGACCGCCAGTTGGGCCGCCCAAGGGACCGCCAGTTGGGCCGCCCAAGGGGCCGAGGGGCCGGGTCGTTACAATAAAAAGGCGCTCACTTGGCTACCCGGATTCATAAACTCTAGTACTTAACCTGGAGGTCTAGAGTTCGAATCCTGGGGAAGGCAAAAATCCACTGGCCAGGGGTGGAAAGACCTAGTGAGTAATGGCACGGCCAAGGGTCGTCGGTTGACGACATAAGGGGTCGCCAGTTGGGTCGCCCAAGGGACCGCCAAGGGGCCGCCAGTTGGGCCGCCCAATGGGCCGGGTCGTTACAATAAATGATCCTTCGCATTGATAGTTGGAACTAAAGGGTTGATCCACTGTTCTTTTATACATAGATAATGACAAGCAGACTTTAGTAGCCAGAGGATGGATCATAATATATTGCTATTAGTTGTCAGACGAAGAGAATGCCATAAAGTCATTGTGACGACTAAATGTTTCCCAAGTCTAAAATTTATCATAGTATTTTTGTTTGCTTCACCATATGTTGGAAACAATTTGTTAGAACCGATGGAATCAATATATCTTTTGATATTGTCCACTTTGAGCCTAAACTTTCATGGTTTTATTTATAGGCTTTACCCAAAAGGTTTCATATGAATGGAGATATCTTCCATCTTATAAACTCATGATCTTCTCTATGTATTTCCAATACAACAACAACAACAACAACCAAGCCTTATCCCACTAAGTGGGGTCGGCTATATGGATCCTTCTACGCCATTGAGCTCTATCTCCTATTATATCATCATCTAAATTTAAATAAATTTTATCTTGTTTTATTGTTGCTAACCAAGTCTTTTTTGGTCTACCACGTCCTCGTTTAATGTGCGTATTTGTCATATTTTCACACCGCCTAACTGGAGCATTTGTCGGTCGTCTAAGTACATGTCCGTACCACCTTAAACGTGTCTCACGAAGTTTTTCCTCAATAGATGCAACTCCCACTTTCTCTCTAATGCTCTCATTTCTTATTCTGTCAATCTTCGTATGTCCACACATCCATCTTAACATCCTCATCTCCGCAACTCTCATCTTTTGCTCATGTGCTCGAGTCATAGCCCAACATTCAGCGCCATATAACATGGCAGGTCTAACTGCCGTTTTATAAAACTTTCCTTTAAGTTTTAGAGGCACTTTACGATCACATAAAACACCTGATGCCCTCCTCCACTTCAACCATCCTGTTTGTATTCTATGTAAGACATCTCTCTCTATCCCTCCATCAGCTTGTAAAAATGATCCTAAATATTTAAAACTCTCAGTTCCAGACAACTCATCATCTCCTAGTTTAATACTTGTCTCATTACGTTCAATATTGCTAAATTTAAATTTCATATATTCTGTCTTTACTCTACTAAGCCTAAAACCTTTCTCTTCTAGTGTTTCTCGCCAAGATTCTAATTTAGCATTTACTCCCTCACGTGTCTCATCTACCAATACAATATCATCTGCAAATAACATACACCACGGTACGGTATCTTGAATGTGTCCAGTAAGTTCATCTAGGATTAGTGTAAAAAGATAAGGACTTAGAGCTGACCCTTGATGCAACCCTATTTTTATTGGAAATGCTTCAGTCAATCCGCCTGAAGTCTTCACTCTAGTTGTTACTTCCTCATACATATCCTTAATTAGGTCAATATATACTACACTAACACCTCTCTATGTATTTCCAATGTGAGACTTTAATTGTAATATCAACAATCCTTCTCTCAAACGAAGGACCATTATACTCCAATCGAGATCAACTTGACGTCTGATCCGTCAAGACTTCTTAGTATCCGATCCAACTGACTTACTATGACTTACACAATTGTATGAATAGTCCACTTTGGACCTAAATCCTCATGATTTTATTTTTGGACTTTACCCAAAAAGTATCATCTCAATGGAGATATCTTTCAACTTATAAATTCATAATCTTCTCTATATATTTCCAATTGGAATTTTTATTGTATTACAATACAATTATCTATAATTTTCAATTCATCCTTGATCATAAATAGCATCAAAATCTTATCTAAATAGACAATACTCAGAACTTCGAAGCAAAGTTCGCTGATATCTTGACATTTTTGGCCTATTTTATTTGTTTGGTTGTTCTGGAGTGAAACTCAAGCCTTAGATGGAAATACTGATGGAACCATCATAAACTGATCTGTTGTTATGGTCTTTATAGAGTCTCATTTGCATTTTGAAATGATTTTTATATGATTTCCATTTGCAATCATGTATATCAAAACTAAACATTATTCTGGAGTGAAACCCAAGCCTTGGATGGAAATACTGATGGAACCATCATAAACTGATATGTTGGTATGGTCTTTATAGAGTCTGTTACCCAGAAGGGTTTCCACTAAACCAGTATATTTCCATTTTGAAATGATTTTTATATGATTTCCATTTTCAATCATGTATATCAAAACTAAACATTATTCTGGAGTGAAACTCAAGCCTTAGATGGAAATACTGATGGAACCATCATAAACTGATCTGTTGTTATGGTCTTTATAGAGTCTGTTTCCCAGAAGGGTTTCCACTAAACTGTTATATTTCTATTTTGAAATGGTTTTTATATAATTTCTATTTTGCAATCATGTATATCAAAACTAAACACTATCTGCATATCTTCTAAAGTTTGGATTTGTCATTTTAAAGCATATTTCTGCTTATTTTATTAAAAAAATATTTGTTGCTGTTGTAGAATTTAGGAAAAGAAACATTGAATTGTATATATTGTAATCAGAGCTAGAACTTATCTATTTGTTGCCTCTACACATAACTAATTCTATTTAAAACTTAGGCGTTAGACTAGGAGGTTATATGTAATATTTTATCTAGCACTCCTACTCAAAACTAGTTTATCTATGTCTAACTAACTTGTTACACAAGATAGAATAACTCTTATAAGCAAAACATTATATATATATATATATATATATATATATATGATATATATATATAGACAAATGATATGCTGTCTATGGTGTGGATAGTACGTCTTGTCGCAAAAGGTTTTGCTCAGACCTATGGTGTGGATTATTCTGATACTTTTTCTCCTATTGCAAAATTGACATATGTTCGATTGTTTATTTCAATGACTGTTACTCATTATTGGTCTTTACATCAACTTGATATCAAGAATGTTTTTCTCCATGGATAGCTTCAGGAAGAAATGTATATGGAGCAACCTCCTGGTTTTATTGCTCAATAGGAGTCAGGGCGAGTTTGTCGTCTTCGAAAGTCCTTGTATGATTTGAAATAAAGTCCTCGTGCTTGGTTTGGAAAATTTAGTCAGGTTGTTGAAAATTTTGATACAATGAAAAGTAAATTTGGCCATTCTGTGTTCTACAAGCATATCAGGAGCTGGTATCATCCTGTTAGTTGTGGATGTGGATGATATTGTTGTCATTGGAAGTGGTGTTACGAAAATCTCATCTCTTAAGTCTTTTATTCATACGAAGGACTTGAGGGTGCTAAAGTATTTCTTAGGTGTTGAAGTTACAAAGAGTAAAAAATATATTTTTCTATCTTAAAGAAAATATGTCCTTAACCTATTAACTGAGATAGAAAAATTAAGGGCAAAGCCTTGTAGTGCTCCAATAATTCAGAACATGCACCTCACAAGAGATAGGGAACTATTTGAACATTCTAAAAGATATCGAAGATTGGTTGGGAAGTTGAATTATCTCACTATAATTCGTCCAGATATTGCATATTCGGTTAGTGTTGTCAATCAGTTTATGTCATCTCCAACAATTCATCGTTGGACAGCGGTAGAGCAAATTTTGTGTTACTTAAAAGGAGAATTCAGACGAGGTATCATGTATGCAAATCATGGACACACTGATATTGAATGTTTTTCATATACAGATTGGACAAGTTCCAAAATGGATAAAAGATCTACTTCAAGTTATTATATTTTTGTTGGAGGAAATTTATTATTTAGTCTCTTGGAAGAGTAAGAAGCAAAATGTTATATCACGATCCAGTACAGAGTCAGAATATAAGACTATGGCACAGTCTGTATGTGAGATAATGTGGATATATCAACTCTTAATTAAAGTTAGACTTAAGGCTTCAGTACTAATAAAATTGTAGTGTGATAATCAAACTGCTTTTTATATTGCATCGAATCATGTGTTTCATGAGCAAATTAAGCACATTGAAATTGATTGTCATTTTATTCGTGAGAAAATTCAATAAAATTTGATTTCTATAGGATATATGAAGATTGATGAACAACTAGGAGATATATTCACAAAAGCTTTAAATGAGATTCGGATTGATTATCTTTGTAACAAGTTGAACATGATTAATATCTATGCTCCAACTTGAGGAAGAGTATTAGCTGTATATATGATACCATACTAGATGTGTGTATATATATATATATATATATATATATTAATTATGTTAGTTATTAATTAGTTTTATTAACTTCCTAATTGTAGATAGTTTCCTAAGATGGGTTTAGTTCCTAAAGTAAGTTTCTAGTCTTGCATTTGCATATAAATATATATCATCTTTCAATAAAGTGATATATTCTTTTTTCTACCTTAAGTAACACAAGATAAAATAAGTTGAGAGATTTGTAATTCGAGAAAGGGTAGTTCTCAACTTAGTTAAGACTTGACCATTAGAATAGTCCAATTGATCAAAGGATAGGGTTTAGGTTCAGTCATCATTTAGTAGTTGAGTCAACTACTTAGTTGATTCAAGTTGATCAGCCAGTGAACATAATGTTTCTATTCATGGTTGAGTTGATTGGGCAGTTGATTGATGGCTTAACTGAAAAGTTGGAAGTAGTCATTGATCTACAAAGTTGAGCGGCAATGGTTGAATGAACTAAGGTCTACAATGAAGCTAATCGACTGAGATAGCTGTTGGCATACTAAAGCCCATAGTGATCGAGAAAATCGTTAACTGATGGTGGATCCAATCGATATCAGTCGATTGATCAGCTACGATACAAAAGAATAGAAAGTAAAAGCTAAAGAGATTGAAGCTATAAAAGGAGGCCCAAGGGGAGCATTCAGAGATTGTCCTTTATGCTTATGGTTCTTAATCTTATAATCTCTCTCTTGTACTCATAGCCTTAATCTTCGCATTACTTGTTCCTTACCTTGTAAAAAGATTGTTGTAAAAGGTTTCTCCACCTCTGAAGAAAATTCAAGAAGTAGAAAAACTAGTGGGCTTTGGAGAGTGATTCGCCAAAAAATCATAAGCTGTGGAATAGGAATGAGGATTTCAAACCATGTTATATCAATGTGTTAGTGTTGGTATGCTTGTTGTTTCTTATTTCGTTGTGCTAGTAGTTTGTAGTTGACCTTGTTAAGTTGTTAGCAAGAGTAAGAGCATATTTGCAAGTTAAATGTTATTCACCCTCCTCTAGCCGTTTGGCCACTTTCGTTCACGGTCCTAATATGTGAGCGACTCTGATTCTAGCCTATAAACTAAACTTTCACTTGTAACCCATAAAGCATGATTCTTTCTATCCAGTTTCTCCTTGGTGATTGTGATGAAGCTAGAAAGGCTTGAAAACCTAGTGGGGTATCAAGAAGGTAGTCAAGGTATCAAACAATTTGGATTGAAGGGTGTTCTAGAGAATCCACCAAACGAGATAAATTTAGCTTTATATTTCTTTTCTTTTCAAAGAAAAAATATTGCTGTAGTAAAATGGTGGGGTGTGGTTTGATTGGATTGTCATTAGTAATCAATGAAACTTTTCCAAGTTGGAGCAGCAGGGAGGCATAGAGAAGGTCGCGTGGAGCTCAATAAGGGGGATGGCAGAGGAGTTCTGGTGCTTCAAACTTGCAGGGAGACAAGGAATGAAAAGGGCTTCTTTGGATTGGCAAGCCTTCGAACTAAATGTTTACTCACCTGAAAGGCCATTGATTGGCTCATATAGCATGAGGATGACATTAGAGAACATCTTCTGATTCAACTACAAGGGACAATACAATGGGGTTGCCCCTTGGCAGGTTGTACCAAGGTGGAGATATCACAGATCGAGACTTTAGTGGGTTTCCATGCTTTTGATCTTGCATTGAGATCGAACCGTGTGGAAAAGCTTATGCAGAGGTGTGAATAGTTAGGGCTTTGATATCATGTTATCAGGAAAAGTGAAGTAATCACCCTAGATATTTAAGTCCCTTGGTCCATAACAGAGCCATTCGATGAATCACCTATATGTTATGGGTCAAGTTCAGTTTTGCTTCTTGTATTCCTAGTACTTGGCGATTCGCGTCATTTCTTTGTACCTTCACTCTTAAGTTTGGTATATGGAACAATCGTACGGTAGTATACATATGATGGCTGATCATGGTTAGAGTAACTTACCTCCATTTGTTTCATGTGTGATCTTTTTCCATTATGTTTATTATTGCTTCATTTGGGTATGGAGTTAATCTCCCACTGTAAGATCATAGAATTAGTTATATTGGTCATTCTGTCTTTGCTAATAAGCTTCTTGTGCATTTCTTTTCGTGGTCGATATCGGAAAGGATGAATTGTTTCAGATATGGAAGAAAAAAAACCTCATTACTGTTATTTTTTTCCTTGTACAGAGAGATACCAATGGTCTAACAGTCGAAAACAATGAATTGAAATTGAGATTGCAGACAATGGAACAACAGGTTCACCTGCAGGATGGTATGGTCCTCTATTATGATGCATCTCTTGTTTCTTCTGCTAAATCATCTTTAGTAAACTTATTTTGTCACAATTTGTCTGTTCTTTTTCCAAGGGAAGTCAAAGTCGTCACTACTCTTCTTTGTTTCTCCATCGTTCACCCAACATCAACCGATGAGTCGACCGATATTTAGTTTAAATCGACCTTAATCGTTTTCTGCACAATACTGATTTTCACTCTAATCGAGTTCACTGTCTGAGTACACATTCTGATTCAAATTTGAGCATGCTTATGATCCAGAAACTTGGTCATTGGTGCAGCACTGAACGAGAAGCTGAGGGAAGAGGTTCAGCGGTTGAAGATGGCTACTGGCCAGATGTTGCCGAGTGGCGGCGGCCAAATGATGAACTTTGCTTCACCTTTTGGGGCAAACCAACAATTTTTCCATCACAATCCGGCAATGCAATCTCTCCTGGCAGCTCACCAACTTCAGCAACTGCAGATCCGCTCTCAGCGGCCGCAACAGCTGCAACCTCATCAGACTCAGCAACAACATCAGGTTCTGCAGCAGCAGTTGCAGCTACGAACCCAGCCGCAGCCGCAGCCGCAGCCGCAGCAGCAACAGCAATCAACCGCAGACCTGAGAATGAAGGGGCCATCACTGCCTTTGCAGAACCAGTTTGGAGAGGCTCAATAGGACTAAAACTCTCTCATGAATGATGTTTAACTGGCTAGCCATCTATCTATTTTTCTTAAGCCTTAACCAAGCAATGTTCTCTTTTTCTTGTTCTTTAGAGAGCATAGGTAATGAAGCATGACAAGAACTTGGACGATCATAAATTTGCATATGGCAGGTCAGCCATTTTGGGAACTATTTGGGCTCTTGCTCTGGTACTTGGTCATTTCCAGCATTCCTATTTTAGTGTGGCTCTCCCATTTCGATAGATTTGTTAATCTAATTCTTGTTTTCGGAGCATGATTTAGTTGATTATTGTGAGGTAGATTTATTGAAGTGGATAATGATCGAATTAGGAAGAAATTGAGCACATTTCCAGCATTCCTATTTTAGTGTGACTCTCTAATTTTGATAGATTTGTTGTCCTCTCTTGCTTGCTGTGCTATTCATAAAAGAGTATTAAAAAATATATATTTTAGAAAACAGTCGTTGTATTTTTTATTTTTAAAAGATTCCTGTAGTAATTTTTGCTAAAATTATAAATTAGTAAAATGATTTTGGTCAAAATTATCTTAATATTAGTTAAAATTATTTAAATATTAATTAAAATTTATTATACTTATCAGAGTTGGTTTAGTTTAGTTAAAATTAGTCAAATGCTAAAGTTGCTTCAAAGTTGTTTTTTTATAAAGGTAGTTTTTGGATGAAAAATAAAAATAAAAATAAAATAAAATATTTTTTAAAAATATTAAGTCCTTTTTTATGACAATAACGTTCACGATCGTAATATCAAATTTAATCGATTGATATATTATAATAATTAATTAAAAAATTATTTTTTAAAAAAATTAATTAAAAAATCTTTTTTAAAAATTTATTATTTTCAATATGGAATATCAAAATGGTATTTGAAAGCATGAATATATTCAAAAGTATTATCCGAATATACAAGATCTTGTTCTATACTATAGGATTTGATATATTATTTTTTATTCTATATTATTCAAAAGTATCGTCGTATCATTTATAATGAATTTTCATTATTATTTCTGATGTCCAATTTATATTTAAAAAATTAATGCTCTATTGAATTAATACTTTGTCCTCGTACACTTTGAGAGTTTGAAATAATACGGAATCAAGTTCTACATAATTTCATCATTTTAAAATTACCCTACGCATTTTAAATATTTCACAACTTTACCTGCGTGGTTGTTAAATTGCTGTTAAGGAATTGTATCAATTTTTTTTAGTGTTTAATGAAAAATATGGTTAAGATAAAATGTTCATTTATTTAATTCATCTGATTTTACTGACCTAGTCTATTTGTTTTGCTCACTCACATTCTCAAATTAAGGTATTCAAATTAATTGACCTGTGTACGCACAAAATAAATGATTTATATATAAACTCGATGGTAAATTTCTATGGGTAGAATCTATCATTTTTAAAATTTAATTTTATCAAAAAAAGTTAAATATCTAAATTATTAAAAAATAAATAATTTACAATCGATTAAAAAAATGAGTTTGACAAATATATTAGAACAAAAAATATAAAATATAAAATAAATTTAAGAAAACACGGATAACAAAAGTGTAGGAAAAATCTATAGGGTAATCTCAACATAAAACCCTATACTCTACTTAATTCTCAAGAAATCACAAGAATAATAATCAGAATTGCGGAAGCATACCAGGATTCATTGTCTGCAGTTGATCTGGAGTCAAGATCTTCAATTTGCAGAATTTCCTAAGATTCCAGAGAGTTTTATCGATGGGGAACAAAACTAAAAAGCGTCGTTCTGCAAACTGGGACCATAACCCTTTTATAATTATCCTTATTTGCTTATTTCTAATTTGACCCCTTAACAAATTAGAAATTGCATATGTGGTATCCACACTTTTATATTCATGACAATTAAGCCCTTAAGTCAAATTCTTTAATCATAAGTTTGACCACATTAATATTTGACTTATTAATTGATGACATGACATTTATAATTACAATTATGATCCCAAAATTCCAATAAAAAATAATTTAATTACCTTTATTATTAATAATAGTATATAAATCTCAAAAAATAAAATAAAATAAAATTAGAGTAAAAATAAAAAGAGCTCCCTTAATTATGTTTTTCATTACTTTTTTTTTAAGAAAAAAAAATAGAAAGTAAAAATAATGGTATATTTCTTATTAGGAGTGTAATCGAACTGAGTCGAACTAAATAATAGAGGCTCAAACTCGAGCTCGATTCATTTTTTCTAAGTTTGAGTTCGACTCGAGTTTGATTTGAGCTTTAATTCTTAAACTTGAGCTCGGCTCGTAATGAAATTAAATAGTTTACGAACGGCTCGAGCTCGATTCGAAAAAGGCTCGTTTTAAAATTAAACGAATTTAGTTCGAGCTCGGTTCAAAAATAATTCGTTTAAAAATTAAACGAGCTTAGTTCGAGCTTGACTCATATATATATATATATATAGAGGAATGATATGCCGCGCGACAAACGCCGCGCGACTCCTCCGCGACAGCCGACCTCCTCTCATTCATCGTCGCCGTTCGTCGCCGTCCGATCACCGTTGGCCGCAATTTCGGACTCGTTGGAATCACAACTCGACGGCGCACACATTGGCATCGGATTCCGGCCGGATTGTGGCCGGAATCAGGCCGAAATTCGGCCAGAAACGCGACAGAGGCGCTGTTGGCCGATTCCGGCGGAAATCGGCCGGAATCCGGCCGAATCGCGGCCGGAGACCGGCCGCGGTCGACGCGCCGGCGCCGGGCGCGTCGACCGCGGCCGGTCTCCGGCCGTGATTCGGCCGGATTCCGGCCGATTTCCGCCGGAATTAGCCAACAGCGCCTGTTGGGCGATTCCGGCCGAAATCGGCCGGATTCCGGCCGAATCGCGGCCGGAGACCGGCCGCGGTCGACGCGCCCGGCGCCGGCGCGTCGACCGCGGCCGGTCTCCGGCCGCGATTCGGCCGAAATCCGGCCGATTTCGGCCGGAATCGCCCAACAGAGGCTCTGTCACGTTTCTGGCCGGATTTCGGCCGGATTCCGGCCACAATCCGGCGGGAATCCGGGTCCGGCCGGAGCGCCGGTGAGTTGGCCTTCCAACGCATCCGGTCCGGCGGCCGTTGGTGGTCGGACGACGGTGAACAGCGGCGGAGAAGCAGCGAACGTCGGAGGAGTCGCGGACGGTTGCGCGGGATATGTCGCGCGGCATATCAAAACCGTATATATATATATATATATATATATATATATATATATATATATATATATATATATATATATATATAGCAGCGCTATACTGAGCGCCCTGTATAAGCGCCTCCTGCGCGCCTGAAGCTAGGGTTTCTCTCCCACTCCCCCCTCTGCTCGCCGAAGCTCCCCTTCGCCTAAGGTTTCGCTGCTGTTCTCTCGCCGCGCCTCTCTTCTTCCTTTGCCCATGTTCTCTCGCCACGCCTCTCATCTTCCTTCGCCCTCGCCCTTGTTCTCTCGCCGCGCCTCTCTTCTTCCTTCGCCCTCACCACTCCTCGCGAGCGCAAGGAGCCTCGCCAGTGAGTTTCGGCCCCGAGCGCAAGGAGCCTCGCCACATGTAACGCCCCACCTCTTTCTTATACTAGTAGGGAGACGTTACGTACTTAAACTTTCCTTAACTTTTACTCATTAAATAAAATAACTCAAATAAACTTTTCTTTTTCTGTTTAGCATGCGGAAGCAAAAGAAATAAATACAAATTTTTGGACATAAAATAAACATTTATATAATTCTTGATCTTATTCCGCGGTTCCGCCGACACCACACATCAAACACTTCTCCAGCTGCCTCCTCTTTCCTATAACTTTTCCTTTCATTTATCTGCAATATGAGGAATGCAAACTATAAGCAACGCTTAGTAAGTACATCATCTAACTCACAAAAACCATAGAAAACTTCATAATAACTGATTTATGCAACATGAATGTTCATATCTAAACATGTGAGGGGATTTTCAAAACATACTATTTCATAATATTTAAACATACTAAACATCCATCATTTGGGCCCTGACAAAGTACCAATGCGCGCATCCCTAACCGGTCCGGGGTAGCTAGCCACCGAAGCCGATTAGAGCGTACTAGACACCTCGCGGCCTAGGGGCAACTTATGGAGCTCATCCCTTGGACACCTCACGGTCCGGTACTTGTCAACATCAAAGTAAAATACTTTCTTTCATATTACATCATCCATGTCATAACTATGCAGATGTACTTATATCATGCAATTCTACCATTTACCTATGCTTTAACAAAATCATGCATATGCTTCAATAAAATCATGCTTATGGAAAAATACGGAAAACAACGGAACTACTCATACTGCAAGTGAGAGATGTACTTACCCTCTATACTCAAAAGGTTTTTAACATAAAGATGGTGAAACCGAAGATATTCTCCGAAGTGCTCTTAGTGCTTTCTCTGCGCGACCTAGTAGAAATCACAACTATGACTTAATTAATCAACTACTAATTAATCAATTATTAATCCATGATCTAACCAATTCCTTAAATATATACTAATTAATCACTAACTAATCATTAATGATTAATTAACCAATTATAATATTTCGTTAATTAAATTAATCAACCTAACCTTAATTACTAATTAATCCGATTAATAATTCCATTAACTAGATTAATTATCCGATTAATCAACTTAACCTTAATTATTAATTAACTAGATTGATCAAATAAATTACTGATTAATATCTAATTAAACTAGATTAATTAATTAAGCAATCCCTTAATTAATTAAACTAACCTTAAATAATAAATCCAATTACGTGCAAATGTTGCGGCCCGCTTGTGGGCTGCTCTCGTCTTCTCCACGCGAAAAAGGGATCGTGAGGTCGGCGGCAGCGTCGACTGTCTGGCGTCGACTGGACGAGGACGAAGGCGGCGCGAGCAGGGGATGACGGCAGCGCGTCTTCAGGCGAAGGAGGTGCGGCGGTGCTGTGCAACGAAGATGGCGTTGGGTAGAGGCGGCTAGTCTTCACACAGCGGCAGCGAAACAGAGGAGGCGGCGCGTCGGCGTCTTCTCCACAGCAAGCGGTGAAGGCTCGCGGCGGGGGTTGGCGCTCGTGCTTCTCCGGCGAACAGCACAAGGAAGAAGGGAGGCGGCGGCTGCTCTGCTTCGTCTTCTCCACGCGACGGGCGGCGGACACGAGCAGAGGGAAAGGAGGAGTGGTGGCTAGGGTTGGGTCGCGGCTCCTCTTATAGCTTCCTCTTCGTTCCGTTCCGCGTTCTCCGCCGGCGGAATCGGGCGGCGGGCGGACGCAGTCCGCGCGGGCTGCGCGAGACGCGGTCGCGGTGAACAGTCGCGCGTAGTTTTAATAGGGAATGCACAGTAACCCGATTAAAACAATTAAAACCCAAATAAAACCTAATCTAAACCACCGATTAAACCCAATTAAAACAATTGAACCGAACCGGGTTCAATTTTGGTTCGCATGGTTCACTAACCAAACGACTTCCAATTTGATCCAAACCAATTTTGTTGGATTTGTCCTCGCGAGACGAACCTTTTTATCTATTTTATTTTATCAAAAGCTTAAGCTAACTCTAGTTCCTACTCATTAATCTAAACTAACTTGACCTAGTTATATATCTACTTAGCCTTGAATGCTTAATTATTAAATCTAATAATTAATCCCTCCTTAGTCCTTACGAATTCATTAGGGTTATTCATAATTAACCCCTATCTCTTTATGAAATATTCTAAATCTCACCAATAATCTTAAGTGGGGAAAATACGGGTGTTACACCACAGAGCCTCGGCCTCAGCGCAAGGTCCCGCGAGCAGAGTTTCGGCCTCGCCACAGAGTTTCGGCCTCGCCCCTGCAACTCACGATCCGAAGCCACTCGCCCCTGCTACTCGCGAGCTGAAGGTCCCTAACCCTATTTTTTCTTATGTTTGTGAATATCATTTGTGCATATCATTATCCACAAAACACTAATGAGGGGATGTGAGAATACAAAACCTTGGTGGAAAAAGATTGAAAAACCTATCATAGCTAGAGCAAAATACCAGAACAAATGGTCTTAATAATGCATGTCTTATTGCTGACTTTTTAGGCATGTTCATAGGCTAAAGTTATTTCAATATTTGTTATGGTCCAGGAACTAAGTTAGAGTAAAAGGGCTTATACATCCTTAAGGCAACATTTACTTGCATAAGGTCTAGGGTGTCTGCCTATTAATTGCATCCCCTTAACAACCAGTTAGTAACCAAAGAAATTAAAAAATATTCTCATTCCACCAAACATGTATTATCTATAGTGCGCACACTCATGTTGAAAGACAATTATCAGTATTCTTACCTGCACCATTATAGATGTTTGTTATCGATATGTTTTGATTAGAATTTTTAGAACATTAACTATCATTAACATTTTTGAAACAATACTTAATGTGAAAGGAATATTGTTTCTCCTTTTCTTTTTCTAAGTGATTAACTGTTAAACAGGGGTGGTAATCACTTAATCTGAATCTGATAATCCTCGACAATGAAAGGAAATGACGGTGATAATCAGTTATATATTCCCCAAGTTGAAAATGGTCGGAAGCCCAAAGTTGGTATGGAATTCTCATCTTTAGAGGAAGCATTTTTGTTTTATAATCAATATGCACAAGAAGCTGGTTTTAGTGCAAGGATGAGCAATAGCAAAAAGAATAAGATTACAAATGAAGTTGTATGGAAAAAATTTGTTTGTTTTAAAGAAGGTCAAACAGATAAAATGAGGGCAAATAGAAATGTAAACTATGATCAACAATCTATGGAAAGAGCCCGCAGTGATATTAGAACCGATTGTAAGTCACACATTTCACTTGTAAAAGAACAAACTGGACCTAATTGGGTTATCAGTCACATCATGGAAAGTCATAATCATACCCTCTCGACTCCTTCAAAGGTATATTTGCTTCGCTCACATCGTCATATTTCAGCCGCTAAGAAAGCATTGACTCAACAATTTTCTGAGGCTAATTTGCCAACTTCTCAAAAAATGCGAATATATGAGATAGAGTCCGGGGGGCCCGAGCGGGTAGGTTGCACAGAAAAAGATCTTAGAAATTTTGACCAACAACTAAGAGATGGCCTGAAGGGTATTGATGCTGAAACATTGATTGAGTTTTTTGTATCTGAGAAGGAAAAAAATTTAACTTTTTTCTTTGATTATGAGACTGATTCAGAAAATAGATTTAGTAGGTGTTTTTTGGCTGATCATGTATCGAGGACGGCTAACATTATATTTGGTGATGTTGTTGTATTTGATACGACATATAACACCAATAAATATGGGTTGATTTTTGCACCATTTGTTGGAGTTAATCATCATCATCAGACAATTATTTTTGGTTGTGGTTTTCTAAGTGATGAAAAAACTGATTCCTTTGTTTGGTTGTTTAATAAGTTCATAGATGTCATGCCTAAAGGAGCACCAAATGTGATCATTACTGATCAAGATCTTGCTATGACAAAAGCTATTGCACAAGTTTTCCCTAATACGGTGCATCGATATTGCTTGTGGCACATATTGAATAAATTTTCAGAGAAATTAAATCCTTTGACTTTTCGTGATCACTATCAAAGCATAAAGAATGTCATTGTAAACTCTACAACGCCTGATGAATTTGAGAAGTCATGGGAAGACGTTATCAAATGTGCTAACTTGGAGAATAATGATTGGTTGGCATTGATGTATGAATTGCGACAAAAGTGGGTGCTCGCATATTTTAGTCATGTATTTTGTGCTGGAATGTCAAGCAGTCAGAGATCTGAAAGCTCACATACATTTTTTAAGAAAACCATCTCAAATAAGAACTCATTGATTGATTTTATCATTCGTTTCAATAGGGCACTGAGACACCTAAGACACAATGAGTTAGCTGTTGACCATGTTGATATTAATGAGCATCCCCGGACTGGCCAATGGAAATTCAAATGGTTAAGGTGTATACGAAAAATAAATGGTTGGAGTTTCAAAGTGAAATTAGTGATAGTCACAGTTATTATGTGCAACAAGCATCTGTACAAGATGATTTACTGATTTATAATGTGATGAAATTTCAAAGTTGTTCTTCTTCCAAATCAAGGTTACTCACTCATGACAAACAAAAGGACTACATATCTTGTAGCTGTAGAAAATTTGAGTTTGAGGGCATTCCATGCAGGCATATGTTAGCATTTTTCCGCATCATCCAAGTCTTTCATTTACCTGAACAGTATATACTCAAACGATAGACACAAGATGCAAAGGTTGAAGCAAATTATATTTTGGGGGAAGACCAACTTTCCATCAATGATCCAAATAAGTTTTTGATGTCAAAGCTTTCAAGGTTATCCTATAAAGCTTCCTTAGTAATTGAGGATGCATCTTTGACTGATGAGGGAACATCCTTTTTGGAGTAACAACTAAATTGTATCCACAGCAAAATTCAAGACATGAACATTAGTAAAACATGCGGTATTGGTAGTCAAAGGAAGAATTCTTGTAATGCCCCGCAAAAGCCCTTCAATATTTTCCTTAATATTGATAAAGGATAGCTTAAGATATGGAAATGTAAGGTACTAATGGGCTTTATATTATATGGACTCTTATTGGGTAAATCTTTAGTGGATCACTAGTAGGATTTATCCTAAAGTCTAATGGGCTTCATGGATGCATAACTCATGATGGGCTTTTAGCTTATGTGGGCTTTGCCAAAAATAAAAGGAAAAAGAATGGAGGTGCCAAGGATTGAACCTTGAACCTAAGGAAATGGCAAGCCTAATAGATGCATGAGGTAACCATGAGCTCTAGCAAGAATATATTATTAGAAGGATAAAGGAATTTTTATTTAAGAGTAAGGGCACATGAGGAGACATCTTAACAAGTGGAGAAACACAACTTTTCCTCTACTACTAGTAATGATGAGTATTGATTAAGGGAGTTAGAAAATGCTAATTGGAAACCTCCTTCTCCCTTTTCTTTATAAACCCCCACCATGACCTCTTTTTCCTCTCTTGTTCTTCATTTGGCCGAGAGCCTCTTGAAGGCTTCCTCTCCTCTCCCATTTCCTTCTTTGGCCGAGAGCCTTGTGGAAGTTTCCTCCATCAACAAGCTCTCAAGGAAGAAAGGCTAAGGCAAGGGCTTGGAGGCTTTAGGGAAGCAAGGAGAAGAACCAAGGAGACCATAAGTAAAGGGGCTTCATCTTCTTTGTTTAGGGTATAATTCTAAGGACTCAAGGACCAAGTGTAAGTCTCCCCTCACCTGCAACGTAATCGCTTAATGTTGATCTTATGGAATTTAGGTTTGTTTTTATGTTATTATTGAAAAATCATGATGAAACCATGTTGAAGGTTTCGGCCAAAGCATGGATTAAGGCCTAGGTGATGTTTTTAAACCAACTAAAGGCTTCACAAGATACTTGATAATTTCTTATCATGATCTAGGATTATATGTGGTTAGATTTAACCAAGGATTTCATGGATGTAGGATTTTCGACCAAGCATGAAAATAAAGGCTTTAGGTTATGTTAAAGGTTTCATATGTGTTGAATGATCTCCCATCATGTTGTTATAGTTCATATGATTAGATCTAACTCATGTTTCATGCTCTTGAAGTTTCGGCCAAGTCATGTAAAATGGATTTAGGTTATGTTTTAACCTAAATATGGGTGTAAAGGATATATGATGATGTTCTATGATGAGTTAGGCACCCATGTGATTAAACCTAACCTAGGACTCCATGATTTATATGTTTCGGCCAAGGCATGAAAACAAGGATTAGGTGATGTTCTTAAACCTAATAAGTGGCTTCAAGTGTTAGATAAACTTTAGCATGACTTAGAGTTTCATGTAGTTAAACCCAACTTGGGGTTTCATGATGCTTAAGTTTCGGCCAAGATATGTTTTAAACTTAACCATGCTTGCAAATGATATGTGAAGATGTAAGAATTCATATGGCTAGATCTAACCAAGGGATCATGACATTAAGGTTTCGGCCGAAACATGATAAAGAAGAAAGAGTTGAGTTTTAAACTCAACCATAGTTGCAAACCCTAGTTAAGGATATCTTATGATGATATGATGTATGAAAAGTTATGGTTTAGGCTGAGAGCCTAAGAGACCCTATGAAGATTCGGCTAACCCTAGGAAATTAGGGTTTAGCTATGTTTAGGGTTTCAAGTATGATGAACCATGGTTAGTTGAAGCTAAACATGGATAGATGTTAAATGGAATGAGGTTATGTAACATGGTAAAGGAAACCTATAGGTTTTTGATCAACCTTATAAGAATTAGGGTCTTGGTTGAATAAGGATTTCAAAAATGTTAATCATGTTGATGTTATGTGTTATCTCATGCCAAGGCTTAATAATGAGATCATGATATGATGTAACATGCTATATGAAATGAAAAGATGCATGAATGTTCATTAAGCTATGATAAAGATCAAGGTCTTTTAAAGAAATGAAAGGAGCATTCATGATAAAGATGAAATGAAAGATGTACATTATTATTTTACTTTAATGCATGGCTGGTACCCGACTTCCAAGGTTGTCGTTAAACAAATCCAGGTGACCAATTCCAAGGTCTTGGGCCTGGTAAGACCAAGGTCTTTAACCTCGTAGGACTGGTGGCTCGCTACCCCAGTTACTATCAGGGAGCGCGCTTTGGTACCAAGCCGGGGATTCCAAATAATGATGATGATGAGTATGTTGATCTATTATGATATTATGTTTTAAAAGGCATTTTCATCATTTGTATGTTTATGATTGTAAATGCTAAGGATGAAAGATTAATGGTTAGGTGCTTTATGAAATGTTATGTTTTATGTGACATGTGGATTTTGTGAGTAGGAAAGGAGCTTACTAAGCCTTGTGCTTATAGATACTTTCTTATGTTGCAGATCCCTCTAGCAGTCACTAAACAAAGGGAAGCAGCAGGAAAAGGCTGATGAAGATGTGTGTGGTGGTGACTTGGCAAAGTCCCGGGCAATATGAATTTATATTTGCATGCTGAATGTCTGAATTATCTTTATGTTAAATGTTGTTGCTTAGATGTTGTTAATATCAACTTAATAGCTAGACAATAGATGCATAATATATATGTTTATTTATCACATATGAAACCACTGTCATGTTATGTTTTATGTTTTTCCGCTGCGAAGTTTCGTGGTCTTTCGTATGTGGTATAAGATAAATGAATGAAAGAGTAACTGTGGCGTCCGTCTAGGCCCACGTAAGGGCGGGCGTTACAATTCTATGGATGGCACCCTTGGTATTATTGATCCTTCTTTAGTAAGAACAAAAGGATGCGGAAAAAGGTTGAAATCGTCAAAGGAGAAGGCAATCTCAAAATCCAGGTTATGTCGTGGATGTGGCCATCGGGGTGTGTCTCATGATAAGCGTAATTGTCCGATTTTGCAGCAAAGGTATGTGCTGATTATTTCTATATTTGTTTCCTAAATTTATTTGCATAATAAATTTAAATAAATTTTGTAAATATAATGATGTTGTTATTACCAGATCAACTGTAGATGATCATGATAACAGCAACGACGACACAAACGAGGAAGATTTGGCTTCTAGAGTTGGTACTATAAAACTCCCAATTTAGGAAATTAAAGTCGTTGATTGAATGAGAAATTGAAGTTTATAATTATTTTTATTGTTGCAGGTTCTAACAACATGCCTCATAATTAATGATGATTTAACAAACCATCAATATTAGAGGATGTAGCTGCTGGGAAAGTCGTCCATCATGTTGTGTACAATTTTGGTTTTGACATGTTGTGTTTAGATGAAACATGTTGTGGTTGACATGTAGCTTTATAACTTGTTGCTTATGTTGGTAGTCATTGTGATGGTAATTTATTAGCATTATGGTTTCAAGCACAGGAACTCACTACAAGCATGCATGCATTGAATGTTGACATGATAAATTTTCCTATTTTTTTTCTTTCTCAATGATGAACAGTGTGATGTGTTCTGCTTGAGTCATCACCTATACATATTAAAGTTGTTTGTTCCACTAGATTGTGTGTTGCTTGCTTGACTGAACAAAGTTTGGCTGTGGAAGTCAGGTAAGATTTTCATTATGGCATGACCTGCTTGTTTCATTTTTTCCTCTTGCCAACTGTTGAGAAATCGGGCATCACTCCAACTGAAGGTAATATTTTTTTATTTTTTTTTCTTGTTTCAATTTTTATGTAAAGAGTCTGAACTCAGAAGATGCCTTTATAGTGCATTTGCTGACATGTGGTTTTATTGTTCGAATTTGTAGGCAATGAGGATTATCATCAACGACAAAAGATATCATTGCTTTGAAAACTCTTGGAGAAAGAAAACAAGCATTTAATGAGGTGTTTCAATTTCTTGTTTCACAATATTTTTGTTCTGTTGCTATTAGCCTCTAATCTAGATAGAAGCTGTGGCAGTTGGCTCCTAATGTTTGTTTTTTGTTGGCTTGGTCGGCCTCTCGATGCTTATGCAGTGGGGCATAGGGCTTTGGAAATTCTGCCATTATTGATGATTTTTTTTCAAAAAAATGATATTCAACTGGAAATTCTGCCATTGGATTAAAACTGGTTCTTGAAGTCTATATATCATTACTTGCAGAAGGCCAGGACATGCATTTTGGTTGTTTCTTTTCTACCGCCTTTCTTTTAGTTTTCTTTACCTCTGTTCTTCTTCCTAATTGTTTTGTTTTTCAACTGTTGTTTCAATCTCCGGTACAGATAACAAGTATAAAAAAAATCTATTAATATACTTGTGTTTAGAACTCAATAATTGCATGCTTTCCAATCTATTTCTGGTATAAGATGATGAGTGTAGCACATCAGGTTTGTTTTCCAAAGGTCAAGAGCACAATGGATTCGAAACACTTGTATCATCAAGTTTGTTTTCCGCACGATGTGTGGTTAACCATATCGGCATTTTCTTGCACCTAATGCTACTTTGCTGGTGGACAACATGATATGCAGGTTGCTGCTGTGGCTTTACTGTCTGTGCAAAGAGAACCAAGTGAGAGGCCATTGATAATTGATGTGCTACTTGCTCTCTCATTCCTCTCCTTCCTATAGAACATGTAAGGGCATTCAGAGTTGCTGAACCATTGTAAATTTGTATATGATCTATTGGCTTTTATACAAGAAAAAAAATAGCTCTGTTTGCTGGCTACTTGCTCTCTCATTCAGTGAACTCTGTTGTTACTGCAATCTGATCTTTTAATGAATGCACTTACTAGTTTTGGATCCATTGATTGTAATCAATGCTAAACTATCACATATTGAACTGAATCTTGAAGCAGCATCTCGATCGACCGGTGACATTCTTGAAGCAGCATCTTCCCAGGTTTAACGTGCTGATACTTAACACCGGCCACCACTGGAACAGAGACAAGTTCAGGGGAAACCAGTGGGAGTTGTACGCCGGAGGGAAGCCCGTTGCGGACGGAGAGGATCTTGCGGACCTGAGGAATGCGAAAAATTTCACTCTGCACAGCATTCTTTAAAATGAAAATGATGTAATTATCATTGGTTCAAAACAATTTGACTTTGGAATTTGATTGATTTCGAAGTGCCGAAGATATCATTGGTTCAATACAATTTGACTGTGTATTTGATTCATTTCGTAGTACATACACCCTCAATTGACTTTATCAAATTCCATCTAATTCACTTGACCCCTCCAGTGTTGAAAAATACATGTATAGTGACACATTGCCAAACTCCTAAGAAAACACTGTTACATCCACAGGTCTAACAATTGGAATCTAATCATCACAGCCTAGCATTTTGACTTGTAGATTTAACATGCATATCACTTATCTAAGATATATTAAATGTAAAAAAAATGACAATTAAAAAAATTACCGGATCAATCATTGTGCACAAATCACAAATCACAAAGTAAAGGAACAGAAAGGATATAACGTAGTTCACCTTTACATCTACAAAGAACAGAGAAATTCTACAAAAGCTGTTGAAGAGCAACAGTGCAAACATAATACTACAACAGAATACTACACATTGGATTCAACAGAATACTACAGAATACTTTTACATCTACAAAGGATATAACGTAGTTCAAACTTTTTTTAAAATGCTAATCACATTGGATTCAACAGAATACTACAACAGTGCAAACATAATTTCAGAAACAGTTTACAACAACTTGATACAATATATTTAATCTTCATCACTAATTTGAAGAGCATCTAATTGTTGTTGTATTTCTTCCAAAGCTTCTTTCAACTTAGATATTTGTTGTGACCGCAATAGTTTTCTTTCTGACTTTGAACTTGATACTGAAGTTGAAGCTGAAGCTGAAGCTGAAGTGGGGGTAGTGTAATACCCGAATTTTCCTTCAATGAATTCTGGATAAATAGTTATATAAATGATAAATTTATTATGATAAAAAGAAATGAATGATTATGATTTAAGAATGTTGCTTTAATGGGTTAACGCATAAAGGCTTTGCAAAAAAAGAAAGAAAAAGAAAAAGAAATGTGGAGGCGCCAAGGATTGACCCTTGGACCTCCAATATGAAGCAAAGCCAAGTTAACCATATGAGATAGCAATGTATTCATGTTAAAAGAAGGAGGGCAACGCTTGTTAAACCTAAGGACAATGAAAATTCATTAAACCCAACGGAGAGGAAGTAGTGGCCTGGTTACGTGGGTTCATGGGTAAGGGAGTTATGCAACTGCTCGTGCAAACTCTTTATAAACCTTGTTCCCCGTACAGAAGAGCTTTTCCTTGCTCTCTTCTCTTCTTTCTTCTTCCTCTTTGGCCGAAGGTCTCGGTTGTTTTCTCTGAGCCGAAGGTTTCTGTTGCAAGGAAGGAAGAAGGTGTTGTTTCGTGTAAACCGTAGGAATTCGAAAACTAGGTAAGTTCCCCTCACCTGCAAGTTAATGGCTACGTATGTGATGTTTCTATGTTAACTCAGGTTATGATTCGTTTAAAAATTTAGATATGCATGTTTAAAATCTGTAAGTTCTCTTATAAGATGTTTAGGATCTGTTGCATGTTTAATATGTTCTCCTGCAATGTAATAGATTCGTATGATATTTTCCATGAACTAAAGAACTTAAGATATAATCTGGTTCTAAAAGTTTTAGATATGCCTGTCTTCGATGTGGTAGGTTTTGTTATATACAGGTTTAGAATTTGTTGGATGAATCTGTTTGTTATAGATTAAGGTATTTTCTGTTTAAATCAGACTGTTATTGTTATGCTCATGTTATATTATACGATGTTAAGTTAGGTAAATTTGTGTTAAAACATAGATTCCTATATTGTGTTAGGGTTAGGATCTCACATGCTAGATCTCTATTTGCTATATGCTGTTAGATTGTAATTGTTGTTAAATGTGTAATGAGACAGAACATTAGAAACCCGAGAACAGAACCATGGTAATCGACTGCTTAGTCGATTACCAAAGCGGGTAATCGATCACTGGATCGATTACACGCTTTAACGAGGAACGGAATCCGCGACTCTTAATCGATCACCCGATCGATTAAGAGGCTGTAATCGATCGGCTGATCGATTACGAGGCTGTAATCGATCGGTTGATCGATTACCAAGCCTTCTGTGAACTCCGAATTAAAGCAATCGATCTTCTGATCGATTAAACCCCTGTAATCGACCATGTGATCGATTACAGAGGTCTCTGTGATGAAAAATTGAACCGAATCGACCCTGGATTGATTCAAGGTCTATCGATCGATCTCCTGATCGATTAAGAGGGTTATTAATCCACTGTTTGGTCGGTTTAAGGTTAATAATGTCAAGTTTTATGAAGAAAGTATAATCAAACCTAAAGATAAGGTTTAAACGTTATTAAGCACTATGTTATGACAAATGTTATGACGATTGAATGACGTGAATGTTCATTATAAAGAAAAGAAAGATGCATGGAACATTCATACTATGATGGAAAAGAATGTATAAAAGTATTTTACTTTGAATGAATGGCTTGTACCGGAACCCGAAAGGGATTCCAGGGATGGGCTCCAAAAGTTGCCCCTAGGTCAAGGACATCTAGTAAACCGTGTAGTCGGGATTAGCTACCTCGTACTACTTGGTATGTGCGCGCAAAAGAAATGAATGGGTACAAGCCAGGGATCCCCAAAGATGTTGATGATTATGTTTAAATGTTTTCAAAAAGGAAATGAATTTCATGTTCATGATATGATGTGATTAACCAATGATTGAAGATGCATGTTTAGGAAATATGCTTTTATGCTTTAATGTTATGTTGTTATGTAACGATGGATTTTGTGAGTAGGAAAGGAACTTACTAAGCTTCATGCTTATAGATACTTTCCTTATCTTGCAGATCCCGTTAGCAGGTACTGAGCAAATGGGAGGCAGCAGGACAGGGCGGTGAAGATGTGTGTAGTAGTGACTTGATAAAGCCTTGGCCATGCAAACCTTTGTATATTTGCATGTTATGTTGAACAATGTTTAATTATCCTGTTTAATTATCATGTGTAGGATTATATAACCTAGGATTGCCATGTAACCTAGGTTAGTTTTATTTGTCATTATTGTATTTCACTATTGTATTGCACTGCTATCGGATATGAAACTGTTTTAAATTATTAATAGTTTCCGCTGCATGTTTAGTTAAGTTTAGTTTTATATATGATAGTAGTTGAATGAAATGAATGAAAGTAAGAAACTGTAGCGTCCGTCAAGGGCCCACGTAAGGGCGGGCGTTACAAAACAATTAAAATAGTTGTTCACGTTTAATTTGATTTTTTTTTTTACAAATTTCCGAAGGACACACATGAAGTTTTAAATTTCCTAAAAGGCGCACTAAGTTTTTATTATTCCCAAAACACAACCTAATTACAATTTCATCCATCTATATGCATGTCACCTCTCTTGCCTTTCCTCTTTCCTTTTCATGCATTCAACTTCTCTTTCCTCCGTTCTCTTTCCTTTAAATTAAATTAAACTAATTTAAACCCCATTTAAACTTTAATAAATAATTTAAATAAGTTGGATTAATTTAAACCCCATTTAGTGTTTGATTGGATATAGAGTCATTGATTTAGATCGGACCCATCGGATTAATCCAACTCGCTAAACAATTTAAATATGTTGAATTAAAATTTTATCAATTTATTTAAAAATGAACATAAATAGGTCAATTGTGCACAATTACGGCTTTGAGTTGGATCACAAGTTGAGAAGGAAAAAAAAAAAGAAATAGACCTTTAAATCAAAATTTATTTATGAAATGATCAAATTCAATAAATTATATATATATATATATATATATTATTTTTATATTTTGATGGGCTTGTGAACTGGTCCATATAATTCATAATATACATTGAGTTGGATTGTGTTAGGGATTTCTCAACCATCCCGTCCCATTAAATGAATTTTTAATGGTCGACCCACTCCGCCACATGCTGGCCCATCTTACAGCTTTAATTGAATAGGCTAAGGATAATAAAGGGAGCAACAAGTTGAATGCTAAGAAAAATAATATAATTTGATGTAAATAATTTACTTAGGTGGTAAACGAACTAAGCCAACTTAAATTTTATAGTGTTCAAGTTTATTTGATAAAGTAAGAGCTAAATCAAGCTAGATCTAAAATGAACCAAACTGTTGAAATAGTTATTCAAGTTTAGTTTGATTTTTTTTACAAACTTGAGTTTGATTTAAGCTTGACTTAAACTTGATTTGTTTAAATGTTCAAGTTTGTTTGATAAGTTAATCGAGCCAAATCAAGTAAGTCTAAAATGAACCAAACTATTAAAATAATTGTTTAAGTTTAGCTTGATTTTTTTTTTTTTTTACAAACTTGAGTTTTGCTCGAGCTTGATTTAAACTTGGTTCATTTAAATATCATTGATCTTTTAATTCAAATTTATTTGATCATTTAAAAATATTACAGTCTTGTTTAATTGGTTGTTAAGTTTGATAATACAAATTTATTTATTTATCATATTGATGAGAATTTTTTTTTTGATGCAAATGATTCATAAATTTTATTTATGAATTATTTAGGAATATTATTCATTTATGCTATTGTTCACTTTGGATCAAACCTAAGATTTTATTTTTGAGTTCTACTAAAAATGCCTCATATCAATAAAGATTATTTTTTTCCTTAGGGTCCTATATAGTTTCACATAAATTATGACTTTGATACCAATGGTATGATATTGTCCATTTTGGACCTAAACCCTGATGATTTTATTTTTAGACTACCTAAAAGATCTCAGACCAATGAAGATATTTTCCATTTTATAAACCCATGATCATTTCCATACATTTTCAATATGAGACTTTGATTGTATTCCAATGTTAGGATATAAATAAAGTCTCACATTATAAATACATGAAAAAAGGTCATGAGTTTATCAAATGGAAGATATCTTTATTGATTTGGGTAGAATTCAAAAATAAAAATTAGAAGGGTATAGGCCAAAAGTGTATAATATCGTACTATTTCGTAGGGGAGACTAAAATATCTTTATTAATATAAGGTTATTTGGGAAAATCTCAAAAATAAAACCATAAAAGCTTAGATTAAAAGTGGATAATATCATATTATTATGAAGATATATGAATTCCATCTGTTTGAATATATATTTATGAATATTAATGAGCTGAATATGTTTAAACTTTTTCATGAATATTGATTCATTTACATCCCTTATTTGCTAGATGGGTTAAGTGGAGTTAAGGTATGTGACAACTAAATATGAAGTTAAAAGTTGATTTATATTACACTTAATTCTAAATGTTATTTAGGGATTAGTATACTTGATTTTTTTTTAAAATTTAATTAATATAAATACATGTGATTTCAAAATTGACCTAAAATTATTTATTTTATTAACGCTTTTGTGCTCTCCGCACGTGTTTCTTTATCAAACGATCCATTCCGTTTAATGACAATTTTTCTATTTTACCTTTGTTAGTTTTTGATTCATCACTACCATCCTTATGAACTCAAATATGTAAGGACATGTCCGGGGCAATGGTGCCACGGTAGGACATCTATGTGTCACTCAAGCATCTACGGTTCGATCCCCAGCTATGACGTATTTGCAGAAATTTTTCTCCAAATAGGGAGCGCAAGCGCAATCAAAGGATGCTGGGTGTCTGGACTGACTGCTGCGTGCACTTCCCGATTTACCCTGGTGGTCGGTGGAAAACTTCTGTGGGCCGAACTGACCACCCCAGAGATAGTCAATTTACCCTGGTGGTCGGTGGGAAACTTCTGTGGGGCCGAACTGACCACCCCAGAGATAGTCAATTTACCCTGGTGCACCCCAGATAGTCAATTTACGAAACTTTATTTAATTTACCCTGGTGCACCCCAGAGATAGTCAATTTACTTGGTCGGTGGGATCCTTCGTGGTCGCTTTTAATGTCAATTTACCCTGGTGCAGTGGTCGGTGGGAAACTATTTCTACCGATAATTCGATTTATTTATTGTTGCACTTTATCCTTCGTGGGCTTTTAATGGGCTGTGCTATTCAGGTATCGTATTAGAGGCCTGAGAGAAACATCGAATTGAATTGAATTCGAAGATACGTATCTACTACTACTACTTCCCATCGACCCAAGTCGGCGTCTGTTTCTCCGCTGCTTCTCTTCTTCCTCGGTTGTGTTGTGTTGTTACCAAACGCCGCATCGAACAAAAAACCGTAACCGATCGCATGCAAATGCTTCTCCCCTCGCCTCCGATCGGCGATCGCTCCTCCTCCTCCTCCTCCGTCGCCGCCGCTAGGTTTGTTCTCCTCAAACCCTATTGAATCCCTCCCGCCGTTAAATTGTTGAGCGCCCATGCAATCGTGGGGATTGGGGTGGAAGCGACCCTCCGAAATCTTCCACCTCTCCCTTGACTACGGCGAACCCGACGACAATGCCGACGATGGCCTACCTTCCACCTCCCCACCTCCCCCTCCTGCTCATCCCCCTCCGCCTCCGCCGCCCCCGCCGCGGACGTCCGTCCGCAGACAAACCTCCAGGGATCTCGGCTTCCGGATCGACCTCGACTGGACCGCAGGGGATGACGAGGAGCAGATCGCCCTCCGCCTCCAGTCGCAGTTGATGGTTGCGCTCCCCCCGCCGCAGGACGCCGTGGTGCTGGATCTGCGCGGGGACGAGGAGCGCGGATCCGTTGAGGTGGAGATGAAGGTGCTCAGGCGGAGGGAGCCGCTCAGATCCGTGAGGATGTCCAAGGCGGTGGGGTCGGGGCAGCAGAGCGATGGAGGCGGCGTCTTCACGCGGTTGATTCGGTCCAATTTGGTGCCGTCAGGGATGGCGGATGGGGTTCAGGGGTTAGGCGACCACTGGGAAAACGTGACCATTGTGAACCTCTGCGGGTGCGGCTTGTCGGTAGGCTACTTTCCTTTTCCTGCTCAAATCCCTTGTTCATTTGTTTTGTAGATTTTTTTCATTTACTTAATTTTGATATTGTGCAGTCTATACCATAATCTTAATCATCCTCATCCTTGCTCTTGACAAAAATCAAAATACTATTATATAAGAATATATGAGTAGTTGCTGAAAACCATATACTTGCGATTTCCTTCTGCTCGATAATTTTCTCCACGGCATTAATATATCTGTTAGAACACGTCGAAGCTTTTTTCTGACAGTTTCAATGTTTGTTACTTTTGCTTCAATGTCCTACAAAGAATGATTTTTGATACTGGGTAATGCTGTGACACTTTTACATATATTGAGCTTTACTTCGTGGCAATGAATAGCCATTTTATGGTACTTTAATGTTAAACTCTTTCTACTACTAAATTGTTTTTTGATGTATTTTCTTTTTTTCCTCAAGTTTCCTATGTGCCTTAGTACAATCATTTTTTGTATAGTATACTAAGAGGCCATCAGACATTATATCCATTGATACAAGTTTAAAATTTATCAGGTGTTTCCAGTGGAGCTCACGAAACTGCCCCTTCTTGAGAAATTGTATCTTAATAACAATAAGTTATCACTTTTGCCACCCGAGCTTGGCGATTTGAAAAGTTTGAAGGTCCTAAGAGTTGACAATAATATGCTTAGTTCTGTCCCAGGTGAGCTTGCATATATGCTTTACTGGTGAACTTAATAAAGCAGATTATTTTATTTCTATTTGTCATGTAAACCCATATGCACATTTATATGCGCTAATAATTGCATGTGATATATGCTTATTACTGGCAAAATGGATCTCAATTTTCAAACAGTTGAGTTGCGGCAATGTGTAATGCTGGTTGAACTGTCACTGGAACATAATAAACTTGTCAGGCCACTTCTGGATTTCAGGTCATTTGATTGGCATATTTGATGTTTTCAATGTTGCATTTTATATCCTATTAGCCTTAACATTTATCTTCAGCTTTGTGGCAGGGCTATGGCTGAGCTCCGTGTTCTAAGACTGTTTGGCAATCCTCTTGAATTTCTTCCAGAAATTTTACCCTTGCACAACCTTCGTCATTTATCATTGGCCAATATAAGGATTGAGGCAACTGATAATCTTAAATCAGTTAACGTGCAAATAGAGGTGATGTGATGCTACAATTTTCATTTATCTTCACTCATGCTCTGTTTAACATCGCAACCTTCTTCATGATTACAGACAGAAAACAGCTCCTATTTTGCTGCATCAAAGCATAAACTCAGTGAATTCTTCTCCCTTATTTTCCGATTCTCTTCATGTCATCATCCTTTGTTGGCATCTGCATTAGCTAAAATCATGCAAGATCACAGCAATCGTGTTGCAATCAGTAAAGAAGAGAATGCCATAAGACAGTTGATAAGTATGATAAGCAGTGATGACCGTCATGTGGTAAGTTAATAGGATATTGGTATAGGATGTACTAATTATCTATTGGCATACAAGAAATTTTCCAAACATGTACTATATCTTGCAGGTTGAACAAGCATGTTTTGCTCTCTCGTCACTGGCTTCTGATGTTTCTTTGGCAATGCAATTGATTAAGTCTGATATTATGCAACCTATTGAATCACTTTTGAAATCAGTTGATCAAGAAGAATTGATCTCTGTACTGCAAGTTCTGGTCACTTTAGCATTTGTATCTGATAGTGTAGCTCAAAAGATGCTGACCAAGGATGTACTCAAATCTCTTAAAGCACTTTGTGCACATAAGAGCACGGAGGTAAGGCTGGCCGTTGTACATTATTTTTTTTTATCTATCCATGCACATTTGAGGGAAATAAATTCCTATTCTCACATTATTTAGGTGCAACGACTATCATTATTGGCTGTTGGCAACTTAGCTTTCTGTTTTGAAAACCGTCGAATTCTATCTCAATCTGAAAGCTTGCGAGATCTTCTTTTACGTCTCACAGTTACATCTGTGCCACGGGTTAACAAGGCTGCTGCTCGTGCTTTGGCCATTCTTGGTACACCATGTTGTCCTTTGCAGCTGATAGTCATTTATAATAAATATATTTAAATGGTCTGTATACATCTGATTCAACTCTCACTATCTAATTATGTTAAACTCAGGTGAAAATGAAAACCTGCGACGAGCAATAAAAGGAAGACCCGTTGGGAAGCAAGGTTTGCGTATTCTATCCATGGACGGTGGTGGTATGAAGGGACTAGCAACAGTTAAGATACTTAAACAAATTGAGCAAGGAACTGGAAAGCGTATTCATGAAATGTTTGACTTGATTTGTGGGACATCAACTGGTGGTATGCTTGCTGTAGCTCTTGGAATTAAACTGATGACCCTAGAACAATGTGAAGATGTATATAAGGAGCTTGGTATAATGTTTGAACTTTGCAGAGTACCATTATTATTGTTTTTTTTAATGCCAAATAGTTAATTGTTTTTCATGCTCGCATTTCTCAGGAAAACTTGTCTTTGCTGAACCTGTTCCTAAGGATAATGAAGCTGCATCCTGGAGGGAGAAGCTTGATCAGCTTTTCAAGAGTTCATCACAAAGCTTTAGAGTAGTTGTACATGGGTCCAAAGTATGAAATTATAAATTCTTATTTCTATCAATTTAGATAGTATGGATACAGACTCATGTTACTTACATCAAAAATTCAAAATTTACTTACAGCATAGTGCAGATCAATTTGAAAGATTGTTGAAAGAGATGTGTGCTGATGAAGATGGTGACCTCTTAATTGAATCTGCTGTGAAGAGTATTCCAAAAGTTGTTGTAATGTCTACTCTAGTTAGTGTAACACCTGCTCAACCATTTGTATTTCGAAACTATCAGGTTGGTCTACTACTAGTGTGCTCTTCACCCATTCCTATGCATGATTAGGTGCTAAATCTTGCAAATGTTTTTACTGAACTGAAAGTAGGTAGTATATACCAAAATGATGTAGACGCTTATCTACTTTATAAATCATATTAAACTACTTGAAATTTATAAAACAATGCTAACATTATATAAATATTTGGAACTTCAAAATAACATATATTATATTAAAAAATTAGTTATATTACTTAGATACTGTATATTCTGAGTTTTTGTCATGTCAGATGAAAATGCCAATCGTATATTGCCATTTGATTTTATGATGTGTTGTGCAAGAAATGTCTGAGAATAAGAAAAGCATAGAAAAGAGCTACAAAACATTAATACTTGATCTTTGAAGATTTCACTGTGAGTTTTCTTAGAACTCTTCCTTTTACAGAATTCTGACTACTTCAATAGTCACAACTTTGGGTCAGATGATACATTAAAAATAGTGGGTGGGATAAGATAAGCCTGATCTCACCTTTTTTTCCTTTTATTTTCTCTCTAAAAGGAGCTATTTGGTTCTCCCTTGTTGTAATGGTTGGTTTTACTTTTCTAAGTATTGAAGTAAAGATACAATGACTTTACTTGAAAATAAGCACTCTCTTCTCTTTCATCTAGTATTTAAATGTTCATGAACTTTTTTCTTCAATTGCAAAAAGGAAGAAACAACGAAAAATTATTTAGCAGGATGAACAAGTGTGGGTTATAACACCTTTTCATTTATATTCTTTATCATCAAGCTGTGTAAGTCCCAACAATTTGGGGTCAGCTACCTGAGTCTTATTTCTCCACTGAAATCAGTATTCTTTTAAGGTCCCCTTCATTTTAATAAGCTGACAGGACTAAGCATGCAAAATCACAATGAAGCTAATTGATATAATTGTATTTGTGAAAATCTTTAACTCCTTGAATATCATGATTTATATACACAATGATGAGACAATGTACACAATGAATCTTATATGAAATATTTGATCTTAAGTTATCTAGTTAGCAATTTTTTAATTCATTGTCTTAAATGTTGTTCCATTTATTGATACCCGCTGGTATTTCCCAAACTAATAAAGCACCAGGAATGTTCTACAAGTCATTGTCAACACTAAAATATGTTCTGGTAGTATTGTTTAGCTGTTTTGTCTTTGCTTTTATTGTTATATAGATAAAATGGATTCTTTTGATTATGTTTTTAAATTCTACAGGTATGGAAGTCGACATTGTTCTTGAAATCTTAGTTTGTCTAGGACCAAGTTTTCATGATATTTCTTTAGTTTACAGAGAACAAATGTCGATGCTTTAAAGTTGTAATTGACACATAAAATGCTTATCTTGTAGTCTAAATTGATGCAATTGGCAATAACCTTCTTTCCTGCTGTAGTATCCAGTTGGTACTCTAGAGACACCATTAGGAATGGAAAGTCCTGCTGTTACCTCAATTGGAACTCCTCCTAGTTCAAAAATTAGTCTGCATCGTGTTGCTTCTATTGGGAGCTGCAAGCACCGAATATGGGAAGCTATAAGAGCATCTTCTGCTGCTCCATATTATCTCGATGATTTCTCTGTTGGTACACATTTCTCATACTATAATTATTCCCTATATTTGCTTTTTACTTGTAGTTCATTAGCTTAATGTTGGCTGACAAAGTATGTGAATGTTAATTCTTTTTTTATAATTATCTTAACTCAGATGTACATCGTTGGCAAGATGGCGCAATTGTAGCAAACAATCCAACCATATTTGCTGTTAGAGAAGCGCAACTATTATGGCCTGATACACGCATTGACTGTCTAGTTTCCATAGGATGTGGTTCTATTCCAACAAAGGTAATCAACTTCTCTTTGTTTCTCCAATCTCCATCTGGTTCTAGCATTATCAACAGTTAATATAGCACCATAAAGTGTAACTTAATGCTTTAATGGCCTGGCTGGCAGAAATATGAATCTGGTCTTTGTAAAATAGTGGCCATCTGTTTTACAGTAGTAAAAAACAACTAGTTTATGCCCCCATTAACATGTTTCAATTGCTGGTATCAGTGAGATTTGGATTCACAATGCAATGAATCGTTGATCGCCTAAAAACATTTTAATTATGCAGAGTCGGAAAGGTGGCTGGCGCTATCTGGATACTGGTCAAGTATTAATTGAGAGTGCTTGCTCTGTAGATAGGGTGGAAGAAGCATTGGATGCTTTATTACCTATGATTCCCGAAGTGCAGTATTTTCGCTTTAATCCAGGTTAGAATTTGAGTCTTATACATGTTCTATTAACTTTAAGGTTTTGAAGCCAAGAAACGGGCTTGCCAGTTTGATATGTTGCTACTTGCTTTTCCTAACAGTTGATGAGAGATATGATATGGAGCTTGATGAGACTGATCCTGCTATCTGGCTCAAGTTGGAGGCTGCAACAGAGGAATACCTTCATAAACATTCTGAGCTGTTCAAGAATGTCTGCGAGCGGTTAGTTTCACGAAATGAAAGTGAAGAAAGAATGCTTGAAAGGCTGAATGGCCAACAATACTATAAAACTAAGACATTGAATCAAGGTACTTGTCATCAACCACATTTTATTTAGTTGGGATTCACTTCAAACTTGAAATATTTTGTGTTCATAGTCAATCATATTTTTAACTCTCCAAGGTCTTGAAGAAAGCAGCCCTTCATTAGGATGGAGGAGGATGGTGTTGCTTGTAGAGTCTTCATACAGCACTGATATTGGAAATACTGATAATCATGCTCGATCTCTTGAAAAGTTTTGTGCTAGTAATGGTATAAGGCTTTCTCTAACAAGTCGAACTTCTGGACTTTCGAAACCTGCCACTAGATTTTCTACACCATTTACATCCCCTTTAATCACTGGAAGCTTCCCATCAAGTCCACTATACAGTCCAGAATTCGGACCTCAGCGGATTAATCGGATTGATCTTGTTCCACCTTTTAGCTTGGATGGTCATCCAATCGGAAAAACATCCATGTCTCCACCCACTTCTCCTCTGGTTTCAAGGCAGCCTTCTTCACATGTTCGATCATTGCATGAAAAATTGCAGAACTTGCCACAAGTAGGCATTATACATTTGGCTCTTGAGAATGATTTAACAGGTTCAATATTAAGGTTATGGTCATTCTCCTTGCTATATTATTTAAGGTATATTTGTTCACTTTTTAATTAAATATGTCCTGATTAGTAAATCTCATCAGTTGGCAGAATGATGTGTTCGTGGTCGCCGAGCCTGGCAAGCTTGCAGATGGATTTCTTCAAAGTGTTAAAATGGGCCTTTCTTCACTTGTGCGAGGAAGAAGCAGAAAGGAAGCTTATGCCTTGACTAAGCTTTCATCTGTAGCTGATCTAATAACAAAATGGCGATCCTTTCAAGTAGGCAGTATTCATCATAGGTATATCGGGCGTCAAACGCAAGTACGCATTTTCTCGTCTAGTAAATTTTGTATTAGTTTTCTCTTTAGCAAGAACCTAATTTGCTAAATTTACTTTCACTATTATTTCTGAAGGTTATGGAGGATAACCAAGAGATAAGTGCATTTATGTTTCGGCGAAGAGTTCCTGCTGTTCACTTGACATCTGAAGATGTTCGTTGGATGGTAAGTGTGCATATTGACTATGATTTATTTTGTTCGTGGAGAAAAATGCAACTATTTGATGATCATGGCCAGTGAATATTCTTAGCATTTTTAATAGGGATATATATGCCCCAACACTTGCAATTTTATTACAAATCTATTGCATTAAACATCAAAAGTTCATACTAACGTATCCTTTGGTTGACTTTATGATCGAGAAGTCAAACAATGCTTTTACTCTCGAATCTAGTTATTTCTAGTCTTTATCAATCTGATCGACAAGTTATTTCCATGCATTGAATCTAGTTATTCTTCTTGTGATTATCCATCATTCTTCTTTGTTCATTTTCATTTCGGGTGTTAAAGAGGTCCAAACAAACTTATTCAACTACATGGATTCTACTAGGTTGGAGCTTGGCGAGACCGAATTGTAATTTGCACTGGAAGATACGGGCTTGCTGCAAGCCTGGTGAAGGCCTTCCTAGATTCAGGTGCCAAAGCTGTTGTCTCACCATCCGTGGAACCCCCTGACACGCACTCCATACAATTCAATGGGATGAACGAATACAACGGTTTCGAGAACGGAAAATTTGAGATTGGGGATGAAGAAGAGGCTGAGGAAGAGGTTGTGCCTGAACCAGGTAGTTCCGCGAGTGACTGGGAAGATAGTGATGCAGAGAAAGGTGGTGAACACTCGTTCGTCTTGAATGATATCGAAGAGGATCTGTCAGAGTTCATATGCCATTTTTACGACTCATTGTTCCGCGAAGGATCAAGAGTGGATGTTGCTCTACACAACACTCTCAGGTCCTACCCAAAGTTGAGGTACATATGCCACCTCCCAAATTTACCTTGTTAAAATTTACAATTCAAATGTTAGGATAAACAGTTTTATGATTAATGAAAAATATGCGAGTGACTACTGTCCGTTTTACAAAACAAAATTGTTCGAGAAAGTTGCAAAGTTTGATTCAATCTTATTCATATTTGTATGATCTAGGGCGAAATGTAACAGTATAATACAGTGAATAAAATAATATGAGGAAGCAAAGTCGAAGTTGAATTGATCTGTAGATGGTGATAAATATTTTATTGTGTATATTGATATGATGTGTTTGATAGTTGGTAAGGTCGTTAATGATGGAATTAGAATTTTATCACTACACGATGAAGAGGTGGCATATGTAGCAACATGATATGCTATGCATTTTTCCGTGCATGTAGCATCCACAATTGAATATGCATTCGGGCGAGTTGGGGTGTCCAAAAATAATCCGGGCGCCTCGTGCATTCAGTCGCGGATGGATATCATGCATGGGAAAGTATGTAGGATATCTTAACCCTATATATTATTTTCGACTCTTCATCGATTTGGTCACCCGACTTTAAAGGATACAACTTCTTCAATTTTTTCATTGATTTGATCATCTTGATTCTAGAGGATATAATCTTCTTGACTCTTTATTGACTCAGTCATTCAATTCCATAGGATACAATCTCCTCAATTTCTTTATCGACTTGACCACTCCAACTCTAGGGGTACAACCTCCTTGGCCACTTCATTGACTTGACCATCTAACTTAGATGACACAATCTCTTCAACTCCTTCACTGACTCGGTTATTCAACTCTAGATGATACAACATTTTCGATCCCTTCATCGACTCGACGACTTGATTTTAGAAAACACAATCTCTTGAACTTCTTTATCAGCTTGGTCATTCCAACTCCAGATGACATAACTTCTTTGACTCCATCGATTTGACCGTTTCGATTCCAAAGGATAGCCTTCTCAACTTCTTCACTGAGTAACCACCCCGATTTTAAAGGACATAACCTTCTCGACTGTTTTATTGATTCAACCATACTGATTCTAAAATATACAGATTTCATAATTCCTTCGTAACCTAATCATTATGCAAGGATTCACTGACGGTTACTACGAAATAAGAATAATCATAAGGGTGTTAAAATTTAGTCCCCTAAATGTTCTTCTAAATACATGGGACACTCTCATCTGTTCATTCATGAGGAAGAACATGCATGCGGAATGAAGCGCCACAAAGCAAAGACACCAATGAAAGCTACTCAACAAATTTCAATACAATGCATCATCCCCCGGTGGAGACTGATGCCTGATGGAAATAAGATTGCTTGTCATAAAAACCATAGCTTAGATCTCGATTCCTATGTAGAAGCATACAACCTGATTTCTCTAGTGGACATCACTTTTATAAATGGCTGCCAGGACTACAGCAGTAAGATACAGAGCTAGGATATCGATTCAGAGAGCTTGGAGAACCCAAGTTTCTTCAACCGTGTGCTCATTGGATTGCTGCACTTTAAGTCTACAACCTCCACAATAGAAGAGTGTGCTTTCTTTTCAGCCTTATCAGTGTTCAGATTTTGATCCGCTGAACTACCATCCGATACTAGCATCGGAATCTTGTGTCCATTTCTTCCCGGTGCATGCCGAAGCTTTTGACCATCGATGTTGCTTGCGCCATTAGCATGCCCTGTGCTGCTACCGCTGTCGTTGTAGCTGCCGCTCCCATGTTCATTAGTTTGATTCCTTTTCTGCAATGTTTTCCTCGGATTGGAACCACAATGTATGGACACAGGTGCTGTTTGTTGTTTTCGCTGCACGGACGGGTGTGTTTGGTCCGAATGCTTGATGCATTCTAATTCTCGAGTCATCAACGAACCTATCGTGCCAGTTGTTCCAACCTTGATAATGGCTCCATTATCATCCAGAACGTTTGTTCTTTGAGCCATGTTATGGAGATAGATTTGTTACTGTATCCGAATTTGCAAGGTTCTGTTCCAAATGCTTCTCTCAATGAGCTGCTGATGAGATTTCTGATAAAGATCCCATGAAAAGTTAGTTCACACACAAGTGATTGCATGAGAAAACAATATATAATTCCTAATTGAAATTTGTTTAAAGAAACATAAACAGGAAACCATTTTTCGATAGAAGCAGAAAGAACTATATGATTTGCGTTTATCAATTAATACAACCAATAATAGGCCAAGCAGAACTGATGGTTAAAATAATAAAATGATGCAAGGATATGATGAACCTAATGTAGTTCTCAAAATAAACCAATTTTAACCGTTACATCCTTCCCCCACAGTGTCTAACTACAACTTTTCGATTTACCACCTCGCAAATGATTGTAGGACCGACCATATGAGGGCTGCTGGAATGGCGGATTCCACCTTTTGTTACAAAAGAAAAATATAACCTTATGCAAAGCTCACTGGTTGAGAAGAGTTTCACATATCCAACACTGAATAATCTGAACATATAAGGCTTGTTCTTGTTGTAGCCCTAAGTTATAACCAAGTAATTTTCCACAGAGGGAAGACTAGATTAATAACAACAATCAAATTTTATCCCACTAAATGAGGTCGGTTATATGGATCCTTTTACGATATTGAGCTTTATCCTCTATTAAATCAATCATCTATATTTAAATAAATTTTATCTTATTTTATCATTTCTAATCAAGTCTTCTTTAGTCTTTCTCCTTGTTTAATACGTGTATTTATCATAATTTCACATCGCCTAACTAGAGCATTTATTGGTCATCTAAATATGTATTTGTATCATCTTAAATGTGTCTCCCGGAGTTTTTCCTCAATAGGTGCAAATTTGATTTTCTCTAATGTTCTTATTTCCTATCTTTCCATTCTCGTATATTCGCACATCCACTTTAACATCCTCATCTTTTGCTTGTGTGCTTGAGTTTTGGGGTAAAGACTAGTAAGTCTTTAAAATGAAGTCATGAGCTCATTCTTTTGTACTTATAAGACTTGTTTAAGTAGACGAGCGAACTTATAAATTGTACCAAATCATAAACACTACAACGTAAAATTCAAAGTGAACACAATTTTTCTAGCTCAATTACCACCACAGAACTTTGTGTTCACATTCAACGTGATCATCGACCACCAAAGATTCCTAAGCATAAGCTAACTTATCGACAATCTACGAGGCTCAATCAATACATTGCGAAAAAGGAAGAATATACCATGTCATGGCAAAACAACAAACTAAAGACAAAGGAGAGGGCTTGACCAGAACCTAATTCTTGGTCCCAAGATTGCCCACATTTAAAATTCTACCTATAGTAAAACATCTCTCCAGGTTTAAAGTTCATTTGATGTTGGTTGGCATAAGCAAAACTTATCTTTCTAAAGTGAGAAACCGAGGCTTGTGTTTGACACTGTTTCCTTAAAACAAATTCATCCCCTGTGGTTCGAGGTTATGATGGACGTCTGTTTCCCAAAATACATCAGCTCGACCACGATCGTAACCTAGCACAAGTTGTTCGTGGCGAACTGAGTACGTACTCGAACACTATCACGTAAGAAATGCTGAGCAGGTCGCTCGATAAAGAAAAGGAGAACGAGGAACCAGGTCGCAACCTCCTTGTATAGGGGCTCCAACTCTTGACAACACTAAATGACCAAATAAAAGTTATTTATTGCCATTTACCCACCCGACTTGAAACGCCAACCATTAGCCATCAATGGTCGGCTATTTCTGTTTGAGCCATTACAGATCTGCTATTATTGTCGATCGTTTTAGGCTCGACCATTAATGTGTTCGTTATGCACTTGAGCAAATAGCAAATATGAATTCGAGTGACAAAACGTAAGTTGATTTGCTTGGATAAATTTTGCTCTGACCGATCCGACATTCGACCCGTTAAGGTCACGCTAACAGATGTGTCACTTGGGTTTAGTGCAATCGGGCCTTGGATTTGCACCCCTACGAGTGTGTGCATAAGAGTCTCTCCTTAACCAACCTCATAGCTACAAAACTCCCAATGTGGGGACTAAAAACTCCCATATTAGAGTCTCTTCCATCCTTTCCCATTCACATTTTTTCCAACAACAGTTTCATTCTGACCAAAGATCGACTCAGAACAAAATTGTAAATCTTGCATTTCTCCATAAAAAAAAAATTCACACATTCTTCTGATACAGCACAATAGAACCTAATACTGCAAAAAGCTAAAACAAATAACATAGTGATGCATTTCTTGCCTTTTTATTTGAACAATGAAGAACAAAACCCAAATAATCCTTTCTCCACTTCAAAATAGGACAGAAGAGCTTTTGGAATGTTCTCATAACCCCAAAATCATTCTAATCACACATAGGGCAAGAAGGAACAAACAGATATGAGTTGAAAATTTCATCATCACAAATATATTGTGGTTGCAAATCCAATAATACGAGCATAAACAAGGAAAATATGGTAATATTAGGGAAAGTATAGATCATTAGCAAGAGATTGAACACAGTCTGCTAACCAGTTGAAGATTGCTTTGCTTTCGTCTACACCACCGCCATTCCTAGCTCTCCAGCTATCAAGAGCAGCAAAAGAAATCCAAAATAAGGAAAACAATAATAAAATTAGGGAACGTAGAGTTTTTTTTTAGAGAGATCGAGCTTACCAATGGCAGATTGTTTGGTTTTCCACTCTAGGCCACCACCAGCCCTAGCTCTCTGATACAAGAGCAGCAGAAGAAATCAACAAAATAATGACAAAAATAGGGAAAGTAGAGATCTTTATAGAGAGATCGAGCACAATCTTTTTACCAATGGAAAATTGCTTGTTCTTCCTCTCTACTCCACCACCAGTCCAGTTCTCCAGCTATCAAGAGCAGTAGAAGTAATCCAAAATAAGGAAATGACGATAAAATTAGGGAATGTAGAGATCTTCATAAAGAGATTGAGCACAAGCTTCGTACTAATGGAAGATTGCTAGTTTTTCCTCTCTACGACACCACCATTCCTAGCTCTCCAGCAACCAACAGCAGCGTAAGAAATCGAAAACAAGGAAAATGGCGATAAAATTAGGGAAAGTAGAGATCTTTACAAACAGATTGAGCACAGTCTGTTTGCAGATGGCGGATCCCTTGCTCTTCCTCTCTACACCACCACCATTCCCAGCTCTCCAGCTACGAAGAGCAGCAGAGGAATTCCAAAACAAGGAAAATAACGAAACAATTAGGGAAAGCAAAGACCTTCATAAGTAGATTGAAGCGCAATCTGCTTACCAATGCCAGATTGCTTGGTCTTCGTCTCTGCGCCAGAACCAGCACTAGCTCTCCAGGTATCAAGAGCAGCGGAAGAAATCCACCGACGACGAGAAGATCAAGGAGAAGATGAAAAAAAATCCCTCCTTTTTAAGGAGTAAAGCTGCAAAAGGTCAGGCTTTTCAGTGTCCACTGCCATGTGCCGTCTACTGTTCTTGAGTATATATCTAATTACATTATTCTCCTCCTATAAATTTATTTATTTAGTTTTATTTTTTTAGAAAATATGTTTTTAAAAAAATACGAATTTTTAATATTTAATGCAATAAATTTTTTTGATCAATTAAGTTTTTTAACTAATAAAAAATATAGCATAAAATAAAAATATTATTTTAAAAAAAAATCCATATCAAATATCCTCTTTTAAAATTTATTAAAATAATATTTCATCCATAATTTAATTTTTAAAATATTTTTTATTTTAAAACTATCTTATATAAATATAAAGCTAATAAACAATTATTGATTATTAAAAGAATGATCAATATTTGTTTATACTAAACATTCAAATTATATGATGATTCCTGACTTAAATATTTTAACATCATTAATTATTTAAATACCACATGCTGTAAATTTTGAATCTTAATTATTTTAAAAAATATTCTAATTTTGATGATGTTACCATTCCCTAGAAAACTTATATTGGATATTTATATAAAAGGGTGTTATTCTTGGAATTGTCTAAATTAAAATTATATATTATTTATTTTTTTTAAAAAAAAGAGAAATGCTCATATATATAATTTAGAAAGAGATAATTTTTATTTTTAAGTCAATCAAGATATTTGATATTTAGTGAAACATATCGAGTAACTTTAACATAATTCTTTTTCTATAAAACTATACAAAAAAATAATTTATTTTTGCTAATTTCAACCCATCAAACTTCATTGAAAGAAATCAGATTAATTATTCTCATTAAAAAAAACTTTTAACGATAGATCAATTGATTTTATCTTTTTTTTTTAAATTTTTTTGCTAATTTCAGTCAGTAAAATAGTTCAAATTTTGAAACCAAGCCATTTCATGAAATAATGGAGTATCATATTAACCCAGGCAGTTCAGGCAGTTTGGAACAAGGGAGTCCAATTTGAATACCTGCTCAAATAGATCAAGTTGATAAACTTTGATTTTTTTTTTTTTTTTTGGAAATTTACATCCAAAAAACATATTTATCATCCACCATTTGATATAGGGAGGTGATTATTGACTACTAAAACAAATATAAAATGTGTCAAAGAATATTGCAATTAACTACTAAAAAGAGTTTTAAAAGCATAATTAACACAAAATTAAGAGGTTGAGTTATTCAGACTACTATAAAAAAAGTAGCTCACCTCAATTGAATAATATCTATATAAAAGGTGAGATCAAATAAAACTTTTGGAGAAACAACTTGAGCAATGCATTAAAACCAGATCTCTCATCAGCCAAAACCTACTATAACATTGAAGCAAATAGTAGAAGTAAAGCTTTTGCATGATTCACATACAAATCTACTCCAAGAAGATACCTTTGATGATTCCACCAAGAACCATCAGCCATGGTGGTCAGTGAGTGCCTAAATCTATGATCAGATATGTGCAGTCATCAGCATATGTCCATCTACAAAATCTTGAAAGCCATTCACCTCTCGACATGACTATTGCTCAAGGAGTAGATTTCCACCCAAAAGGATTGATTCATCATTCAAGTAAAAGATAGTTCACTTGAGTAGTTTCCATGAAGATGAGTTCCTTCTTCCAATATCTACCCATTTTGCAAGCACAAATAAGCTTCATCTGATTAAAAGAAACTGCATATTAACATTCGTTCCATATCCGTGATATTATGGCTTGTGGCATGAAACGGGCAAACTTCAAAATGGAGTATCAGAGCTGCAAAGCTAAGTCTGGCTGTTGAGAGTCCTTGAGAATACGAGGAGAGTGCAGAACTGGAGATCCAGGAGGCTGGAAACTTATATTTAGATCAGGAGGGTATGTATCCTTACTACGCTTGTTTTCCATTCGCGGAACTGGACCTTGCCGCGGACTCTGGTTTTGAAATCTGGACATATCATTTGTAACTAGTTGAGGGAAGATGACCAATCCCTTGTCACGAACCTGAGGTTCCAAACCAGCCACCTGGATGGGTTGCCTAAAAGCTTGAGACATGGAGATTGTCATGGAATTATCAGAGATCCTGGGTGATGAACTTGGTGTCCTCCAAGAGCCATAGGAAAATGTAGAAACAGATCCATTTGAAGAGTTGCGAGCATCTACTATATGCTGCGGTGGTTTAGACTGCAAGGAAGCTCCAGCAGGCATCCACATTTGTGCTGCAACATAATCTGGAACATTTGTTTTCTCTCTGCAACTTGGTGGAACAACCGATGGGAAAGTTTTAGAAGAATCAGAACTGCTTGAAAGGTTTGGCTGACTAAACATCTTGATTGGCAAACCCATCACTCCTGAAGCATCACTATGACCCTGATCATAAACACCCAATGCCTGAGGCTGATTTGCTATAATTCCTTTTTGATTCTCAGGGAGAAATTTCATGGTATTATCAAGACTCATGCAAGAACTTGTCGAGACTTTTCCACTGCTGAATTGACCTGCAGTGACTTTTCCATTTGTTTTATTGCTTGGTGCTACTGATGATTCCATTTGTTTTAGAGTTTCTGGCCGCCCAGTTTTCCTATCCAAGTGAACTGTGGCAGGTGGTCTAGAAGGGACTACACTATCATAAATGTGAGAGCCCTGTAAAGCTTGATTTGTCAATCTAGTATTTGAAGAACTTGGCTGACATTCTCGGGCCTGCTCTGAAGCAGTAGCGCTATTGTTAGCAAAATTGAATGCGACTTGTTTGTTCTTCTTCTGCAATACAGCAGCATCTGTCCTTTGCTGGGTTATAGAGACATCATTACATGATTGTTTCTTTGTTCCAGTAATTCTAGGAAGTTCATTTCCCTCCTTGACAGGATCATAATCTCTGTTACGAGAACTGGTTCGAATCTGATTCTGGATGCCATAATCTACTTCCTTTAGATTACCATTTCCACTGGCTTTTCTTCCAACTGCAGTTACTTTATCCTTCTTCAGGGGCATTTTGAACTGAACAGTTGAATTCTGATTGGTTTGGTTTTGTTGCAACTTGGAACTGTTTGAGATTGACAGTATAGAACTTAGAGGTGGTTCATATTCATCGACCCATCCAAAGCCATACTTTACACCAGAAGGCAAAGCATTTGCGATCCTGTCTGAAGCAATTTTCCAGGCAGCAGGACCAAGATTACCTGCAAAACGGGCCAGGCTCCTTGCATACGAGTATTCAGCATCAATTCCAACCTGATTCAGGAAATCAAAATATCAGATGTGCATGAGATGTTAAACATAAAACAAGTTCCAAATATTTATGTTATCCCCATACAGCAATCAGCTGCCTTTGTTCTCCCTCAAACACATCAAACACTGTGTCTGCTTCACATTCTTGGTCATAATTAATATTGTAAGTGGCACGCCTATTTTCATCTACATCAAGTGATGTCTTCCCAAGCTTAGATGGAGAGCCTTTCACTGAAAGGTGTATGTGAAGACCCATAAGATGCTTAAATTATCAATCAAAATGAGAAAAAACTGGATATTACTAGCTTGCTTATCATACCTCTAGGATCATCCACCTTTTCTGATTTACTGTCACCGAGTGATGAGCTATTATCAGCAAGACCATTTGAAGTGCTAGCAGGATCTGCACCACTAGCTTCTACTGTGCTTAAACCAGTACCGATATCCCCTCCAGAAACAAGAGTTGTGGCAGAAGAAATATCAGAAACAAATGATTCTTGCACAACTTTTGGCAGGCACTTTTGCAGTGGTTTTTTCTCAGTGGGATTTACTCTAATCTTCTCTTTGGATTTTGAATCAGTTCCGATGGATTTGACCTCAGTTCTTAGTATTTGAAATTCTTTTCTCCCTATATCTTGCATGGCACGTGCCTTCATCAAGTAGAATTACAGATTTTTAGAAGCAATACAAAGAAGAATATTTAAATTGATTTTTTCAGAAAAAGAAAGAAGGGTCTCCTGATACCTGTCTGAAGTATACTGTGTCTGGTGCATTATACTGCATAGCATTACTGCAAATTAAGAAGACATCATCCTGCAATCAACCTAATCTTATAAGGAAATGATACGAGAAAGTAAATTGCACAAGAATCACTTCCCAACAGTCCACGGTAATAAAATTTATAATTCACATTAGTCATTATAAGAGAACTAAACAAGAAGCAAGGAGCGAGATAGAACTGGAATAGAAACACTGGAGTTGGCCTAAAATGTCTCTAGGCTATCGTTTGCTTTTCAGACTGCAATACACAAAATCTAAGCTCCCTACTTCATCAACAAGTTTTTCAGAAAGTGCCATTTTTCATTACAACAAGAAGACATCTATCCAATTACTCAGCTCTCTTTAAGGTTAGTAACAATCATTTCATATATCAATGATAGAAAGAATTCTCTTTAGTCATCCTCTACTCCTTAAATCTTTATCACTACTCGTCAACTTGAATTCATCTTCGAACAGAATAACATCAATGTTTTAATTATCAATTAGGGGACAGTCAGCTGCTTGTGCACCTTGCCGTTGTGATGGTTATTTTGTATGTATTCTTACTACTACATACTCTATAAAGCATAGTTCGTTGGTCATTAGCAGTCTAATGCTTCTTTGTTAAGCTCAAAGAGGCACATAGTATTTTAAAAAAAACTACAAGAGCCTTTTTCCAAACTGCAAATAGAAAACACCTATACAATATGTTGGAGCTTAATGCAATTTTCAAGATTGCATGACACTACTGGATGAACAAATACAAGCAATAATTTCAAAATCAGAACTACCCAATTGTTTACTTACATTTGCTTCGGCACTTAGGAGTACTAATGTTCTATAAGAGAAATATGGATTTTAAACTTTAGAGGGTTGTATGTCAGTGCAAAGAACCTTATAGTCCTTGTGCAATTTACTTGGGCTTCAACATATAAGACAAAATAGCAAACCCACACAGATACTATGTAGCTTACTGAAATAGTTTCTTAAGCAATTCAGAAACTACTTTTTGTTTAGACACACATCCAGATTCCAGATAAACGTCAAGCCAAGAATCATTGCACAAGGATTACCTCAAATTGTTCAAAGGATCGATATGCATTCCTTGCTAGTTTCTTCCGCACAGTCCCAAAGTCCATCGGGTGCTCAATCACATCAAGGTAATCAGGAAGCTGAAGCAGAATAAGCACTATAGTAAGTTTGAAGGAAGCCAACCAGTTCTATCATTGTGTTACATAATAAAGAATGGTAATGAACCTCATCAATATCCACTGGGTCTGCAAACACCCCATAAGTATCCTTTCTGCCATACCAAAACAAAATTAAGTGAAAACAAACTCATAGCTCAGCTATTATAGAGAGAACTTTGACATCGTAAAGGGAAATACTTCTGAATCTTATCGAGAATGGCCTCCAGTAACTTCCTCTCTGGCAAAGGTGTTCCTGCAGGCTGTGTACTAGCCGACACCCCTGAATCATATACTTACACCATCAATTACAAATGCAATAACTTCATGAAACATCAGTGGAAAAGTAATGAAGAGACTTGCAGAATCTAACCAAAAACAGGTCCTTTGGATCTCCGAAGGAGATTTTTCTCTACCGTCTGCAATAACAAATGGAATAGGATGAATTAATTTCAAGATATCCAATTTTCCCCCAAAAAATTACTCCGCATCCTCAATTTTCACTAGAAGATACAATGCAAGCGCCAAATACAAATAATTTGGAAAGAATATGAAGTAGAAGGAACAAAGCAGCAGCAGTTTCGGGGAGTATCTAGAACTGTGCATTATACCTCTCGGGGAGCAGATCCAGTGGAACGAATTCCAGCATCAATTCCCTCATAGCGGCGCTTTTTCAGCGGCTTGATTGGCTCCTCATCCTCTTCGCCCTCCTCCTCATCGTCGTCATCCACGTAAGAAGACGACGTAGCCGAGGACAAAGACGACGACTTGCGCGACGGATGAGCAACCCTATGAGGCTTTCTCTCCTCCTCCTCGTCCTCCATCCTTCTGGCGGTGGTTGGGGCAGGAGGTAACTTGAGGATGAGCTTCAGCTGCCGCCTCTTTCCTTTCCGCTCCAGATCCTCCTCCTCCTCCTCCTCTACCTCCACTTCCTCCTCCTCATCCAAGTAGTCATCGAAGTCAGCGAATCCATCGCTTAGGGGGCGCCGGCGTCGTTGGCGGAGCGTACGGCGCGGAGCTTCCGTGGCAGGCGAAGGGGAAGCCGGAGAGCGATGCCGGCGGCCGCCGTCCCGCATCTTCCTCGGCCGGCCCCTCTTCCTCACCGCCGCCACCGTCGTCATCGCAAGGTCGCTCTTTTCCTTTGCTTCTTTTACCTTTCTCCCTGTTTCCAGTCGTATGCTAGTCTACTGCTGGTGCGTGTTATCGCACAGCGATATCCTAAATTTACTCGGCGTCGTACCCACAGAGCCACCCTCCTCGTATCGTCATGGAGACCACCGCATATTCGAGCGGAGAGGAAGGTATTGGCTGTTGGTGACGTGTTTATGAGTACGGTAGTCATTTGGTAAGTACTGGTTACATTATTATAGTGGTGATGGTAATAACACACTTGCTGACTTAAAAATTAATGCACCAGAATTTTAACCCGTTTTAATTAATCATTTCTTATATTGCGTAGATAAATTACAGTTAATATATTATTGTTTGATCATGTATTATATATATAATGCATATTTTTTTATAAGTTATGTATTAATTAGTTATCTATTATATTTGAGCTAAATTTGCTCAATTTTTATATACAATTCCGATTCACAATTCCGAACTATATATATATATATATATATATATATATATATATATATATATCATTGCATCACATATCACATCTTAGTAAGTAAAACAAAATTCAATTTGATTTTATGCTGCGTTGTTTAGAGAATTACAATTCCACTTCGTCTTCAACCATAATGTCTGTGTGTGAGATAGAATTCATTATTATCCAATCCAACCAAACGTGAGAGAGTTTCCCCCCATTAATTTTGTGCTCATATAAAAGACTTTCTTAGAAAGAGAAACTATTTCTGTTATTTGGTTAAACCAAATCCCCTTCAACTATGTTCTAAAAAATCTTTTTTTTTTTTTGCCTCCAAAACATAAGGTGGACACATGATATTATTGACATAATGATCAAGGCTTCGATTCCCAAAAGGTGATCACCTGCATGATAGACTCCGCTATGCGCCTAACACTTGTGTATCTGACAAACCTCTCTCCATATCCATGGGATCGGCTTTAAAGGGGACGCTAAGGTAGCAGCCGATCGTCCTTGAAAACCAAAATTTTGATAAATAGACAAACACATACCAGAAATTAATACACACAATCAGCACAACTTATCAAAAAAGATGATCTTCCTAAGAGTCATCCGGGCGAGCAAGAATCATCTACCTGTCGAAAAAAATTTGATGCTAGATTCATTACACTCGAAAGTACCACACTGAAACAGAGAATGAAGCTAGTGCTAGATGTTGTTCTGGGAAAGTGCATAGTTGCAATCCAATAAAAACGGATCGCTTTCAAAATTTATCTAACTCTGCATCACAACAGATTAAATGCTGGAAAATATAGACGCTACTCACCGTGATTAAATTACATGGGAAAAAATTGGCACAAGTAACCTGACATTAGCAAACATGTACTACAGGACGAGAAAACAAAGGGGGCAAATTTTCCAATATCACATATTCAAATTTAATTTTTACACGAACCACAACCTGCTCTGAAAATTCCAAAACATGTACACCTCTTTCATTCTACTTTTTTAATATCCAAGATACCCCCACCACCTTACATGCCCATCACAGCTCTAAATTAGAACTAAGAACAGAGTTAAGACTCCCCCCCATGCTTTCCCGGAGCAGCGTCTAATTTTACCTCACCGAGTGAAACTATTTAAGATCATCCAAGTAATTTTAAAATGGGACTAAAAACTATTCATATTGGCCATTCACAACACAATTTTGGAGTGGCATTACAAGCTCAATAAAGGAATGGAAGGAGTGGGACGAGGTGCAACTGTTTGCTGGCTACCTACCAAACACATTAATTATGCACTGGGCCAAATACCTTTCCTCTCGCTCATTCATGGAGGAAAGGGAAGTTTCATTTTTCGTGAGAAGTCACTACTAGTGGCCTAGAATTTCCTTCTAGGGACAACATATCTAAACTTCTTCCCTCTCTCTTCTTCCAACTTTCTATTTCTCCTAAAACACAAGCATAAATGTATTTATAAGAGTTTTGTTCATGGCTACAAAAAAGGTACAGACAAGAAATGGAATCTCATATGAACTTAGCATCACGACTGTACTTTGATATTTACATATTGATTATCAAAAATTATGGCCTGAGATTATTGAGACAGAGTAGGCTTGACAAAAAGATTTAAATATCCAGCATTTTCCATTTTAGGTCCACCAAAAAAAAGTTAGACCTGGAACAAGAAGCGTAGGTCCGCTTCGGTTAATTTTGCCATGGCATCTGGATTGTGTCCAATAGTCCTAAGAAAATATCAGAATTACATACCATCTTGAGTAATATATATATATATATATATATATATATATATATATATATATATATATATATATATATATACACACACTACGTATTGCAAAGCAGCACTTGATCATTGTTCATAAAAGGATGCACTCACCCTTGAAACATAAGTTCCTTCTTCTCTTGCAGATGCAGTATGCGTTCCTCGATTGTGTTCTCAATAACAAAGCGGACAATTCTAATAATGGAAGAGTGAAGCAGTATGAGGAAAAAAAACAAGAAGAAAACAAGTGTGCTCACTACGAGATAGCAGTCTCAACAACAAACCTAATAGGCTTATACTGGCCAATCCTGTGGATTCGATCTTGAGCTTGGCATTCGACAGCTGGATTCCACCAAGGGTCCATCAGGAAAACCTGCAAGAGCCGCAAACTAAAACCGTCTGTCATAGAATTAGATAGTAATTGATGCAAGAAAGTCAGCTTGTTGATTGGAATAGACAAACTCAACATTGTCGATGCATTTGAAAAAGGAAAAAGAAAGAAATTCAAAAGTCTCCAAAATTGGGCCTTGATATTTCATAATATTAGATTCAGCCATAACTTCCAAATGAAGAGTGATAAGAAAATAACAAACTTCCGAATGAGGGCTTGATCAGCAAAGCCTTTGATATGCATCAGTGAATTAAACCTCAGAAATTCCTTGATTGTTAGAATAAATGTCTGCATCGAAATAAAGAATACACCAAAGAGAATATCTGCATACATGTGAAGCCACTGTCAGGTTGAGGGCTACACCTCCAGCTTTCAAGCTCATCAAGAATATCTTGCAATCTGAATCATTAGTGAAGCTTGTAATTGCTCTATCCCTCTCGACAAGACTCATGCTTCCAACCAATTGAACACACTTAACACCAGACTGCAAGTTTTACACAGATTGATCAGGTCCACAAATGAAAACCTCAAACGCAAAACAAATTGGTCAGTTGGCACACCTTCTCAAGGGAGAAACGAATCAGGTCAAGAAATGATGTATACTGACTAAACACAATTCCTTTAGCAGAACCATCCAATTCCACCATGTCCCTTATCTCTTCTTTCTGTTCCAACAAAAACACGTGAATAGACAGAAATATGGAGGGAAAAGGTAACTGCAATCAATTAGATTTTCAGAAAGGTGCAACCAAATTTCTATAAGCTCGCCAAAATTTTCTCCAAGCGATGAGAGCAAGCATATATAATAGGATTAAAGATCCATGGGATGCAGTTAACTGGAAATCTATTCCATAACAAAGCCATGTTACTACTATACATCCTTGACGAACTAATAGAACAAAGACAAGGTTTCAGTAACGAGGGGAATACTGACCACAGGGATATGTGCTAATTAAATCATAGTATTTTCTTAGATGGTCACTAATTCAATGCTTCTAGGATCCTTGAACAAAACATTAATTAACAAGTATATGATCTTCAGTAAACAAGTATATATCTTCATAAACCACAAGGGTTAAAGGAAGGTTATATCCTATTCTAGAGAACACTCAAGTGAATGAGTGTTGAAGTTGGGAAAAAAACTTATTCTTGCTTGAAAATATTGTTGTGGGTTCCTGGTCTGGATATACTTGTCCTTAATCCTGTACCAATGGATCAAAACTGTGATCAAATCTGTGGGCCAACTGAAGCCAGTCTGAGTGGTGTTTGAGAAGGCTTATCAACTCTGCATTACTATGCTTCTGGCTCAAAGCGGTTGAAGCTTACCTCAATGTTGCCAAGATGAAATCTTCATTTGTTTCAGTATCCTAATTTATAAATTGATAGTAACAGCAACTGTTTTGTGACACTATGAAAAAAAAATCAAATCAAATGTGTTTGTAACTGTAAGAACAAGAAGATTACTAGTCCACCCCAATCCAAAGAAATCACCATAGCAGTAAAACCCTTCAAGACTAAACATGAATTAAGAGAAAGATGAGAAAAAGCAGAAACCTTGGCTTCAAAAATAATTCTGATTTATATATAATAATCATAAATGAAGACTGGAATGACTTTAATAATCTGTGTTGATTTTAATAAAAAAATTCAGACTTGTACAATCATGAATAAAGAGACCCACGATGACTACAACAACCTATATTGCAACTCCAATAGATCACCCAGACTCAATTGTGTAATGTACATGAAATCATACTGCTATAATTTTGATTCATAAAAATTTGAGATGAGCAAATGGAGAAATAAATCAATCAGGGGGGGGAAAAAGGTAACCACCGATAAGTTGAAGAAATTCATACCAATGCATCTATTTTTGTGCTTGTGCAGAAGGTTCCAATATCCTTCAGTCTGTTCAGTATCCCTGATTTATAGCCCTTGATAGCTGCTGGAGTAATTTGCTCCCCCAGATTTTTAGTTGTTAGATCAACAGTAAGAGGCTTTGAACATAATGGACACTTCACATTCTCCAAGGATGCTGAGTAATCGATCAAACAAACTTTACAAAAGACATGCTCACAGGAAGTGACCTAGGGGGGGAATGCATGAAGACAAAAGACATTGAAGAAGGAACATAACTACCTTGCAGACTTAGCCACTCATGTGTAATAGTTCAAAGACAGCTTACCACCATATCCTCCGGAGGATGATGACAAATGCCGCAATCTTGTTTCATGATGTCATCCTTACTTGGGTTAGCTACTTCTGATGTCTTAGAATATAATACAAGATATGGATGGTCAACTGCCTGGTATCAACAGAGGAAAAACAAATCCAGCAAAGTTATGACTATCAGTCACTCAAGAAATAGAAAACAGGACCAATTAAATGCTAAACATTATGCATATCAAAATAAAATTGCAGCCATTGTGCAGCAGAGAAAGATGCTCCATGTGTCTAAGCCATTTGCAATATTGCTATCAATTCTTGACTAGCAAAACTATTAATTACTTATAACAAGCAGCGATGAATGCTACTATATAGGCAAATCTCACACACAGTAACTGTACAAAACTGGCATGTTTCACTTTGAAGTTGACAAATGTTTCTTTATAGCTACATCAAACAATCTAGTTACTAATTCAAAAATCTAAAAAATCTGGTGGAAAAAGCTTTCACAGTGCCATTTGATAACGTATAAACATCAACTCAATTTGACAAATTAGGAGAAGTGAAGAAAGTACTTAGTTACAACATGGATGAAAAATTTTCACTGTCTAGTGCAATGCACAAATCTATGCACCATACCTGTCGTAAGCGTGTAAGAAGATCGAATATATGAGCATAATTGTTCAGTAAAGTTCCAGCATCAGCATATCTGGTAAATAGTAGAAATGAAACTCAATGCTACATAAAAATTATAATCTTATAATAAATTCATAATTGTGGATCCTTCTAATCTCAGGGCACTTTGGAATCAGACTTTTAAGAAAAAATTTAACCACACTTTTATGAAGAGAAATAGTTTAGTTTACTCCCATAGCTTCCAGGAACTAAACAATGCAATGTTTCAATATAATGACCTTTAAGTTTACAGACTTCAGAACTAGATAGTTCTTCACTGACTGCAAATATTTGGGACTCATGGCATTGTTGTCATGTTATACAACAAGATAGTTTATCATTCTCCATTTCAAAACACAATTTAATATGGTTCAAGAAAACTAATAATGTGCCTCTTTTGAAGTTCAATTTTACACCAAATAGATCTGAAAGAAACTGCAGCTCCACTATAAACAACAAAGAACACCAATGTTCAATCAAATTTTGGACTAAATACAATAAAACACAAAAGCATCAACAAAAACCTGAAAAAAAAACAAACATATTTGTAGGTATTACATTTTCTTTCTTCAAACTATCAGAGAATCCTGTCATTCATATATTCATATCAAATTTTAGCGAAATGAAATTCAAGGTCTTCATGAACAAAAGGTGTCAGTCTTCATTAATCACAACCAAAGTGCAGTCTGCATGCACACCTCTCCTCAGACTGGTACTGAATTATAGCTCAACCCTTAGTTGAGAAATCTACTGACAACACTAGCTTAGTTATTTGCTAGCAAAGAAAAAGGAGCATGCAACAATTTGTCTTATCAATGCTTACTTGACTTGGGCAATTAACCAAAACAAGCATTTCTAGATGGTTTTTACTAAATCACGCCCAATTCAAAATACTAAATAGCACCTGCTCCTATTTTTCTCCCCATTTACCCTTGGCTTAGATTGTAGCCCACTTTTGCATAGGCTTATATTTATAGACCATTAGGAGCATGAGACCATCCTAATAATCAAGTTAGGAATAAATAAAGGGTAAAAATTAAAAGAGCACCCCTTTTAATTGTCAAAAGGGTGCCCCATTCCGTCTCAGCCCATTTTTGTTTTCCAAAATATCCTTGTTTGCCGTTGTTGTAGCAGCGACAACATAGATGCTTCATTTCTGATTAACACTAGACAACATTATGTTGTGACAAATATGAATCATAATTGTTACAGCATAGATACTCTATCTCTGGTCAATATTATATTGTATTATGGCAAAAGGTGATACCCTCACCCCGAAGGCTCCTCTAGTACTGCCCCAAGCGATCTAGAAAGGAGGTAAATCACGGAGAACTTCGCTCTAGCCTAGTGACCCACTGTATGAGGGGGTGAGGCAACCAGCAAAGCATTCCGCATCCACTAGGAATCGACTCCTAGACCTTATTGTGGCAACTCCCATGCAGGAACCGTCTAAGCCAGCTACCTATGAATTGTAGCTACTACAACATAAACAATTCACCTCTGGTCACATTGGTCAATATTATGTTGTAGCAACTATAAATTGTAGTTGATACAACATAAACAATTTACCTATGTTGTAGCAGATACAGGATCATTGCTCCTATACGGTCGTAGCAACTATGATCCGTAGCTACTACAACAATGCCGAATAAGCATATTTTTGAAAACAAAAATGGGCTGAGGCAGGATTAGGGGCTGTTTTGATAAAAAAATAAAAAAGGAGCGCTCTTTTGATGATTCCAATAAAAAGGGACACCCTTTTGATTTTTGCTCATAAATAAACTCAACTCCAATCGTGCTACAGCAGTTGGTGCCAGTTGTAGAAGAACACTGAGCAGGCAACAGCAGGAAGGGAAAGGGAGAATCAAGTGAGAATGGTGTCCCTACATCTCATCCACAAGTAACCCACTGTTTGATGGTGTCGATCAATCTACAATCAGCAGAGGGTCAAATGGAAGAAACAGACCACACCCTTTACTTGGCACCATAGCATAATCCAAGGGCAAAGTACCAAATATGATGGAGCAAGATTCTTCATGCCCCCACTAGAATCATCAACCCTCAGTCCACTCTGAAATCAAAGTCATACTCCTTCAGTTAATATCAGAACTATTTAGCAACTCTGTGGAGTATGGACAGTGACAGCATCAAACATTGGAGTAGATTTTACTATTAGGGGAAACATTGTACGAGACGAATGACAAATTTCTTTGCTTCATCATTTCCATCTAACGGGAGGGTAGGAAGTCTATACTATTTCCCTTTCTTTTCTTTTCCTCTATGAATTACTTACCCTCACTCAATCATCCATCCAAGTGAAAAAGAATTAAATATTACAATTTCTCATGTATATTTTACTGTAATAGAAGTCATTCACCACATAAGATGTTGCCTCATTGGTTCATTTTCTAGGTGCCACGACATAACAATGTCTGCCTAAACAAGTATGCATGAATATGCCTGATAGTTTTGTCATCTTTCAGGAAAATTTCATATATCCAAGAGACAGCACTGGTTCATCAATAAATTATTTGATTGTTGGGAGAATAATGACAAAGAAATAATACAAGAGGCATCACAAAAATATTTTCCAAAATGCAAAGTTAAACATAAGTAAAATGCAGAAAATGGTAGGTGTAACCCACGCATCAAACTGTAGACGGCTTTGGGTATATAGTGCTTCATAGAATTCCTGCTCTTTCGTATCTAGAGAATCCCGCCTCAAATAAACCTACAAAATAAAGAACTTTTATATCTAACATATGTGTATATTGACCAAATAATACACACTACGATGTCATATACATAACTCATGCATGTGATGTGTATTTAACATATTATTTCCAGTTCAAGATGCTATGAATAATCATAATACATCTATTATATAAATACAATTCTTACAATTCTGGGTGGAAGAGCAAGATCCGAAGCTCTGCTTTTCTTGGTACGCCTTAACACTATGCTTTTCAAAATTCTCTCTCTTAACAAGGTCATGGCCCTCTCGCCAGGTGAATGTGTTGCTTCACTATTGCGCCTGTGTTCTGATTGTATTGGATTTGCAATAAACTACAATGCAAAAATAATGATGAGAGAAGTAGATCTATTTTCTGAAACCTACAGACAGATCATTAACCATACCCTATTCCACCAGCAAAAGTGCCTTACTCTAGAATGAGGGCAATCAACGCAATCTCTACTAGAACTGCAATACAAGTGAATACAATCATAATCAACAGGTTGAGTGCTAATGCAACTTATTCATAAATTTTTCAGATAACATTAACCAAAAGAATTACATGAAAAGGGAATGAAAAAATTCAATATTCAATTAATAAAGTAAAGAAGGAAAGATTCAGCTATATTTGTCTAAACTAAGTTTAAGTTTTAAGGCCTATTCTTAGTTTTCAGTTTGAGATTTATTATGGTATGCAAGAAAAGTGTCAAAAACACTCTAGTGTTATTAATACTTATCCAGTCACTGCATAATCAACTACAAACGAGATCTTTGCAGGTTCCAAATTAAATTGGCAAATAAGGTGCTAAATACCACAGACATAGCATTCAGTCAAACTAATGGGTATTCTTGGTGGTAATGCAGATAATAAAATATAACAGAAAGGAGCCATTTTTTCATGACCAAAGCTGTTATCTACAGGAATTTGATAAGCATTTCACTATCCCAAATGTTATCATAATGCCATCATCTACAGAAATTCTTATATATAGACAAAGATAGTGGGAAAAAAAACCTTTGGTTTATAGCATACTTATACACATAGTTATCAAACCATCCCAAATCGGTCACAGAGCCAAAAAAACAGAGAACAAGGCATGCCCAGTTTGAGCATGCACATAGGCCAGAAATATAGAAAAACTTGGGTGGGTTGAACCAGGTGACCTTGCTGATTCTGAATCTAGTGTGGCAATTTTCATGCTGATCCTTGTAATTTTTTATTTAACTTCTCAAGTGTCTAAACCAGAAAAAATATTCAGGATACCATTAAAGTTAATTCCAAGACTATCCAGAAGTCAATAAAACAAAAAATTCCTATTATCAACAACAAAATATTCATTAATATCTAAAAATATTTTTATCATTTTAATCAAAAAATTGACTTAATGTGGTCATGGTAGACAATTAACTTGAAGAGCAAAACGAATAAAATTTTTAAAGTTTGGAAGATAAACTAATATATGAGAAGCTATGAAGACATTCTACATAAACAAGTATGGGAGACAGAATATTCCCAAATCCTCGCATGCAAATCCTACTTTAAGTTTTGAATAGTTCAACACTAGGTAATTATATTTGCAAAATTAACATCATTAGATTGATTTTTATCATATTTGGAATTTGTAAAACTAGTTTGTAATTTCATAATTTTAATTATACTATGCCATCCTTTTCAGGCTACTTGAGTTATAGTTTGTTAGACATATTCGATTTACTGCAATCACTAGGGTTTGTTTAACTCCACATCTCCAGAAGGAAACACCTCCAGATCCAGATGAAAGGCGAAACACCCAAGGAGAATATGGCACCTTCCCTCTGGTTTGCCTGAGTGGAAGACACAGGAATGATTTTGAAGCCCCTTTTGTGGAACCACTTCTGGCTCCAAATACTTCCACCAAACTCGATCAAAAGCAGGGATCTCAGAGGAAAGCTATGTGAAAATACGTGATTATCCGTCTTTCTCTATGAACATGACCTTGCAAGCAGAAGGCAGCAAGAGTGAGCGGGTGTAGGCAATCAGGTGGCCAGATTCTGGTGCGAGCAGCAAGCGGTAGATATCAAGAGGCCAGGTCTGAGTACAGGTGGGATATCAAGAGGTAGATGGAACATAGATGTAAGTATCAGGTGGTGAGTGGAAGGTCCATAGCACAGATGATAACAAGATCAAGAAGAAGATGGTGGAATGAGAGGGAAAATGGGGTAACTTTAGTTTTCATTCAGTCTCTTCCCATTCTTTTAGTTCTTCTTACTATGTAAAAACAATTTCCTTCCTCCTCTCCTCACCTACTCTCCTTCCCATTTGCCTTTCCCTTTTCCCTTCTCTCTCTCTCACTTCCTTCCTCTGATGTAAACAAACACCCTAAATGCCTTCTTCTTTAAGTTAGTAGAAATACATGTTACTCTTATCATGCAAGTTATATAATCTAAAATATCCTTTAATAAATATGCAGTTAAGCAAATTAAACCAGGCAGTCTAACCAATAGCTCAAAGTCCAATAGGTGACCCTAAGCTTGATTTGATCAATATCAGGTTCCATTTTGATAACTATATTTTCACAAAGGCCTAGGTTTAGTTAAGCTTTAACAGCATTCATTGCTTTCGACTACAAGAGGCTGCAGTTTATCATTATCTACTATAGAATTTAGAGTGATTTTTATAACAATCAACTCAACAAGTTAGATATCTCCTATATCCTAATTTCCAAAGAGCTTCTGAGCAAATCAGAAGTCCTCCAACAGTAAACCCTAAAGTAAATTAGCTGACTATCCAACTCCTTACATAATCCAAATTTTCCTTCATGTTTAACTGTCTTCTATCAATTAACAAAAAACTAATTAATTATATTTAACCTAAAGTTTAACTGCATATACATCAGAAATTAAAGAGCGAACAGTTTGCCAGATAGATCTGAAACACATAATTACTGATAGCCATACTAGATGATCTTATGCCTTTACGATCTGTAAACACTTTCAAGCAAGCATAATACACCATATCTGCTAATTGTTCCTTTATATCAATTGTATAGGCTCAGAGAAATTTTAGTTAACAGAATCTTACTATTATAATTCAAATTTGAATAACAACTAACTAAAATAGTAAAATATTCAAAAACCTAGAATTAATAAAAGATAAAAGAAGTATGATCTTTAAGTCACTATAGGAGATGGGAATTCTTACCCATAATCTAGTATTTTGCAATCACAATCTTTGCAGAAGTAAAGTGAGTACGGCCAGATTTGCAAAAAGCGAACCTAATGACATGCATATTAGTGTCAAACTAAGAGCAGTTCATAAAGTCATTGAATGACAAACTATGACCTATACGAACCAATGAGTAAAGCTCTCCGACTCTATTTTGCAATGGAGTGCCACTTAGGGCCCACTTGTATAAAGATTCTAGAGCAAAAACAGCCTTAGCAGTATTACAATGCCTGTCCTTTATGAAATGAGCCTGCATGAGTAGTAAAAATACACAAAACAAATACCAGTAACAATGTAAGGGTTGATTGAATCAATTATATATTATATAAACTCAACAAACTTTAAGCTTATGTTCACAAACATGAAAAGGTAGCTTATACCATTATTTAAGAACAAGTAATAATTAGTCCCTCCATTAACCTTAAAACTCAACTTTCATTAGTAAAACCATACAACAATTCTTTTGCTCTAGATGGAAATATGGATGATGCAAAGATATTGAGATAAGGAGAAGGGAGCAAGGGAGGGATAAAAGCTGTACAAGAGCCTGAAAATGGTTCATTGTCAAAACAGTAATTATGTGCTAAAGTGTGCATCGCAGATCAGGATTATTTTTAACCAGGCACTACATATATGAGAGAGAATTTAGTTTTTACCAAACTAACCCAAGCTAGAAAGCTATTTAAAGAAACAGGAAAATAAATATCCACCTCATCAAGAATAATTCGTTGCCATTTCACAGAATGCAAGATTGAATTTCCTGGGGATGAGCCCAAAATCGTTTTGTCTGAACTCTGAACCTTTTTTTCTGAGGCATAATGCTTCTTGGTCTTATCGACAGTCTTTGTCTTTCCCTTTAGCTTTGCATCTTTTTTTCTACTCGCTTGTCTAGCTTGCTTTTCTGTCTTACAGGCATAAGGTCCACAAAAATACTTCAAGTGTGTCCTCATCTTCTTAGGGTAGAACCTCTTATTGCAATATTTGCACATCTCCTTTGGAGGCATCAAATACTTCCTAAATTCACTCTCAATTGTTGAATATGTAGTGATCACAAAATCGTAATCATCAAACTCATAATTTGTTTTATCTCTATTAGCACCGTGATAGACTAAAACCTTAATGGACCCCTTTTCCGTGTGCTTATTAATCTCGTCCACCCACTGAATAACTGCAACTACTGGACAAATAACAAGGGTGCATTTGGTGTCCGGCAAAACAGAGGATGAACAAGGGACGTTCAAGTCAAGGCCAGACCAAGTGTGTTGTGAACCAAGGGACCGAGCCGTAAGGACAAGGGAAATGGCTTGAATAGTCTTCCCCATTCCCATTTCATCAGCAAGAATCCCCCCTCTAAAAACAGAACACTCCTGCTTGAGAGCCCAAGCAAGCCACTCCTTCTGGAACCTCAAGAGCGGGAGCTTGATGTCAGGCGATGGATCGACTATCTCGGGCGTTCCATTTCCCTCAAAATCAGATACTTCGTCTCCCGAATTCAACTTATTAGTTATCCAAATAAAGTTCTCCTTCTCCCACGTCTCCCACAGCAAAGGGAATTCCCTTTCCTTCTTACGCCCGGAGCTCGCTGGCCGAGGGGGTTTAGGGGGTTTATCGGGCGTCGGCGCAGGGGCGTTTTCAGGCTGCGTTTCTTGAACCGCACCCTCGTCGCTCTCATCGGACTCCGCTTCTTCTTCGTCAATGCTGTACTCGGAATCGGAGGAAGAAGGCGTGTGCAAGTCATCATTGCTTTCTTCCTTGGAAACGAGGGGTTCCTCCTGCCATTGCCGTCTCCCTGCAAAAGAAAACAACGAGACGAAAGGAATCAGAATCAGCAGAAGAAAAGACGAGGAAGGATCTTGAGGTCAGGGCGGACGAGTTCTAGGGTTTGGGGGTCGAGGAGCCATCGATCGACGCGAAGAAGGAGATATCAGATACGAAAGACGATGAGAGAGAGAGAGAGAGAGAATGCAAGAATCGCGTGTTGTATTGTTGGAAATAAATAAATAAAGAAATGGCAATAGCAAAAGTATGGGAACCGGACGGGGGAACCAATCGGCCATCGGTGGTCGCCGTGGCGGGAACTTGGCGAGGAAGCTTCCCCTGCTCGAGTCGCGACGACGTGGCATTGCGGCGGAACATGTGCGCGGTGGTCCCGGCTATAGTCGAATTGGCCCAACCAACTTGGTCCCACCACCGACTTATCAGTGTTAAAATAAAATACACCCCTTAACCCTAACTTTTTTTTTTTTGTAAAATAAAAATAAAATCTGATTTATCAACAACTATGCTGATACTTCTTTTTTTTTTCCTTCTAAATAAAAATTATTTATATATATATATATAAATAAATATATATTTTTTACCTTTATCTTTTTCTCTTATTTAGGATTAATTGATTCGATCCAGATACTTTATAAATACAAAAAAAAAAGTCCAATTTAGTTTAGATTAGTTTCGATCTTTATTAGCTAAGAATAAGGCAGTAACATCAAAGAACCTAAAATTGTCAAACTGAATTTGTTCAGTTTAGTTTTGGATTTTCTTACCAAATGGACAAAGTAAACCATGCACACCTAAACAGTGGACTTTAAAGAACACCATTGGAACTTGCTACTTTGTCATTACAAAAGAGACCATAAAGATACAATACACAGCATAAATAGACAAATTGCAAGCAGTTTGTAACTTACCTTTTGCTTCAATACCATTAGCTAGGAGAGAAGTGGATGGATCCTTCTTTGCTACCTGTCGAATACACCTTCAACATTGACACAGTTAATATAGTTAATAGACCACAATTAAATTGGAATTGTCATTAATTATCAAACTCCAATATCCAGAATAATACTCAGACCAAAGGTAATCAAAATGCATGGTTTGTCAATCAAATTACCTTCAAACTTCCCTATTTCCTCAAGCACAGTGATTGCTGATAAAGGAAAACAAAATCCTCAAATTGAACTTCCTCTCAGAATCACAGATTTTGATCTCAACTCTAGGTATCAAAACACAAAGCCCTCTTGATTGAAAATCTGATCTTGGAAGGTCTCTTCCTTTTATATCCCCCAGACTTTAGTATTCCAACAATCTTCTCTTTCAAGTGAGTTGCTTCAGATTCATCCTGCTAGAAAAGGGCATTGTTAGCATATTCCATCATCACTTTCTTCCTTATGAACCAAAATTTCACTAGATTTAGCTTCAGACCTGGACTCCTCCTTTTGCTTGAAGATGGAACTACCAAACTTCCTTTGTTCCTTTAGTGCAGTGGTTGGTAACAAAAGAAAACGCAGTCACCAAATTGAACACAGATTTAAGTCTTAATTTGAGCTATCGAAACAGAATGCCCTCTTGATTGAAAAGCTGAAGAAGATGCAAAAATTCTTCATTGGATAACTTGGAAGGCCTCTTCCCTTCATATCCCACAGATTTCAATATTCCATTAATCTTCTCTTTAAACTGAACTACTTCAGATACGTCCAGCTCCGAAAAATCAACAGTAGCATCGTTTTCATCATGGCTATCACCATCGCCATCATAATCCTCTTCCTCATGTACCAAAATTTTACCAGGTTTGGTTTCAGACTTTGACTTCTTATACAACTCGGCTATCATCTTCTTTTGCTTGAAGATGGCACCGAGAGTTTTGTTCTTCTTAGTGAAGCAAGTGCGAGTGAAACCCAACCATTCGCCCAGATCAACCTCGGGCGCATCACTCCTCGGCTGGATTCGCACCAGAGAGGAGTCCACCTTGGGGCAGGGCACGAAATCTTTCTTGCTCACATTCATAAGCATCTCGACAGTGGCAACCAGCCTAACATTGGCAGCCAAGCGATTGAACTCCGAGTCGCCTGGAGTGGCCACGAGACGCTTCGCAAACTCCTTTTGTAGCAGAAGCACCGCGCTCCTGAAGGCCGACTGCCTGCCCGATCCATAGAGAAGCTTCGCAATGAGAGGCGACGAGATCCCGTAAGGTATGTTGGCGACACAAATGTCGAACTCTGGGAACTCGGTCCTCAGCGCGTCTCCAGTGATAACCTGATGAATCGTACCCAAAAGACTAATGTTTCTTTTGTTGTTTGGGGAATTAGGAAGAACAGGTGGAGTGCGAGGGGTTGGTCGCGTACCGTAAGGCGGTCATCGAGACCGAGGCCAGACACGCGAGAAAGGAGGGATTCGACCATTCGAGGATCGATCTCGACGGCGACGACCCTGCGGGCGTACTGGAGGAGGCGGACAGTCAGGTTGCCTGTGCCGGGGCCGATTTCAAGGACGGTGTCGGAGAGGCGGAGGCAGGCGAGTCGGGCGATGGAGTCGAGGACGCGGGGGTTGGTAAGCAGGTGCTGGCCGCGGCCTTTGTCGAGGCGGAAGGAACGGTTCCACGGCTCGGTTCTCCGATCGCATCGGTCGTCGTCGTCGTCGTCGAGGCAGCGGCGAGCGGCTTTGGTGCGGAAGTTGAGGTGGAGACTGGAGAGGGAGAAGGGGAGGAAAGCAGGCGGCGAAATGAACCCGGCGAAGTTCTCGTCGCCACATCAAGCAAGGGGAGAGGAAGGCTGGTAATGGGAATGGGCCTCTGGTAATGGGAAGGGCATCCTTTATTTCTAAATCTGGCATCCTATTTTAATTTTTTTATAGATTTATTTTATTATTCCATCATATATAATTATCATTTAATATTTAAATCTTGAATTGATTTGATACGTTATATTTATAATTTTATAATTACTATAATATTATGAATTCCTGTTCATAATATAATAACTAGGAAATCGTCACTTACAACGTTAATTTCTATCATTATTATTTCTAAATCATGAAATGAAAGGGACATTTTATTTTAATTTTTTATATGTCCATTTTATTATTTTTTATACATCTATTTCTATTTTATTATTCAGACGTGTGTAATTACCCTCTAATATTTAAATTTTGAATCGATTGGCCATGTTGTAGCTATGATTTTAAGTTGATATGTGAATTTTCGTAATAGCTACGAAATTAATGACTTGGAAAAAAAATGCTTTCTTGATTTTTATAAATAAAATCTTAAGAAAAAAAAAGGAAAGGAGAGAGAAAGGAGAAAAAGAACAAGAAAATCTAATGGGAAGTCGAACTTCAATGGGTCATAATTTTTAACTCGGATATTAGAATGAGGCATGATCAGTTGCTAATCAAAACTCTTTTAGAGACCTTTATTCAATATCAGATAAAACTCGTACCGATTTACTTTCAGACCCATCCGACATCATTTAGTACTTCATCCGCGACTTTGAACTTATTTTTTACTATTTATAATAATTTTCTATTTTTAAATTTTTTTTTGATATTTTTAATTTTTTTTCAAGTTAGGATTTGATTTACAATCTATTTATAAGCGTGTTTAGTCGTTTAAGGCCGATTTAGTTGATTGAATAAAAAAAAATTTTGACAAAAATCCTAGAGTCGGCACCGTCATAACTTTCTACTCGTTTTTTCTAATTTCTCGAACTTGTTCTCTCCAAATTCTTCTCCAATCTTCCGCCTTCAGAATAATCACTATTCTGTCCGACGTCATAGGGAAGATTTGATATATGAAAGGAATCAAAGAGAGGCATGTACCAACACTTGTGATCATACAAAGTCTATGATATTCAGTTTTCCGCAAAACTTTTGCATTCCTGGGTTGTGAATTACCATTATAATTTACTATGGCACATAACTACACTAACAACAAAATTCTAGAGGATGTATGCTTCTACTTGTTGCGAAAATATATCGATATTGGTATCCAAAAAAAGAAACATCCTTACAAGTTAGCCTTCAGTTGGTTGATGGTTTTACATCTCCAACTTCTCTTTTCTTGTACCATGGATGCAGGCCCATCCTTCCATCTCAGATACTGAGATATTTTCCAAATATTGAGAATAAATTTCCTTGATTTGTTGCACCTGCACAAATAACATGATTCTTTTCATGATATCGAATGAGCACACAGAAAGAAATGAGCAAGAACTCATCCTCATTACCAATCAAAAGTTTGAGAGAGACAACAAGTAGGTTTGAAGGAGCTGCACCTGTTCCGATAGGATTCCTGATAGACTAATGTTTGAACCGGGCCTTCCGTAAGAAACAATGTCGACTGCCAATTCGATCAAAGGATTGAGGAGTATATTTGCTATGATAAAGTCAAATTTCCCCTTTGAACAATCCGGTCGAAAGCCAAGCAAAGTCCTCTTTTCTGGATTCTTGGTCTCTTCATCAGCATAGCAGGTGCCAGTCTCATTTGGAACCAGGTAAACTGACATTTTGCTGGAACTTATACCATTCAATGCCACATTTTGCCGAGCAGAAATGACGGCTTGCGGGTCTATATCTATTCCGACAGATACAGAAGCTCCCATCTGCATAACAAGGGAATATCAATTCAGGAATCTTCCAGCTGTTCTCGCGGACCACAAATAAAAGCATTTGAATTGTACTTGGAATTGTTAGTTCAAAGCTCAACGTATCTATAACTGAATGCCGAAAGAACATGTGCATTCGGATAATCCAAACCTTCACTGCAGCAATTCCTAGAATTCCTGATCCAGTGCCATAATCCAAAAGTAGTTCTCCGCCATTTAGCAGCCTGTGTAGCAACATCAAACACAATTTCGTAGTTGGGTGTTCCCCTGTCCCAAAAGCCATTCCTGGGTCAAGTATTATATTTGTCGCTTGTAAATCCTGGATATCAAAAATTCACTCAATACTCATGAACCTTAAAATAGCCAATGCTTTGTACATAAGGATGAACGTCGAATAACATAGTGGTTCCCAAGACCAAAAGTGCATACAGAAAACACCATGCTTGTCCGATAACATCTTGATTCATAGTGTGCGATACATGTTATTCTCACAAGAAAGTATCATCGTGTTACACATATACGTTCATATTCAAAATCTTACATAAGGACAGAGCATAACATTTAGCACATCCGCAAAGAGAATCAAACTAATCTGGAAATTCATGGGAAAAAAAGAGAGAGATACTGCACTTGTAATGTTTTGATGTTCACAATCTTTGTTCACGAATATTATTCATGAATAATTCACAATCTTAGTTCATGAGTATTAACGAACTGAACACATATATGTTCAAATTTGTTCATTTAGTTTAACGAGTTGTTCAAGCTTGTTTATTTAATTGACCTTGTGTGTATCTAGTGTGGCACTAGTTCCCAATCCGTGTGCATAGGTAAACGTTATTAATGAGTGAACCAGACCCCTTCTGGACCAGTTTCTTGGTTGAAATTGCCAATTTATCCAGCTTGAAACAATTGAGCCTAGCCTGACCTCAATAAAGGATTAGTCGGAGAGACAAAGGTCAAGACACTTTTAAGAGATAATAACATAATTATAAGTCATAAAGTTTTGCACAGATATTAGTCATACGCTGCAAATTTTGTGATCATGAAATATGTATCTCACATGATAGAGTAACTATTGTCTCTTTGACTCATTGTTTTGAAAATTGCTAAGAAGATTACTCAACAAAGATGGTTAAAGTTGAAGCATACCGGGGGTTCTCTCCATTTGGGAACAATCCATAGACCAGTAACAACTTCAATAGGATGAAAACTGTCCTGTATTGAGATCCAAATTATACTCAGATTGAGAAAATAATAATAGGAAAATAGATATTATTCGATACAGTGTGGCTAACCTGTACATATGTTGTCCAGTCACAGGTTTTGCCCGTTGAGATTTCATACTTAGGTACATAGTTCAAACCAAATGAACCAACGGCCTGTGAAATGCATGTGTGCACATCTTGGTAATCTGCAAATATGCAGGTTATCGATATCTGCATAACGCCACATAAATAGTAAAGGAAATTATTATGTATGCAAGTAAGCCACTAATTTCCGAAAAGAAGCACTAGACTGTGACGAATGTAAAGAAAGTAATTTCCATCAGTTGCATTGCCTAACACAATATGATTGGGCTAATTACTTATTAAATAATGAGTCTGCATGTGTAACTTCAGTGACATATGTTCAGCAGGAAAAATCTATTTTTTCTCAAGTACATACATACCATTAGTATGTTCCAACTTCCAACATCATTCTATAGCAAATTATGATCATTTTTAATAGGTGTCCACTCATTTCAACTACTTTCCTAGCATACTTAATACCCTCAACATGTTTGACAGAACAATTAACGACATTCATAACTCTGAGTCGAAATCTGCATCTGTGAATGAGAAACTCTTGTTACACATTCACCTTGCCCTTTTATTCTTAGTTTTTTCAAATTTTTCACGTACATTTTTAGCATTGTCTCTCCAATTGTTGGTTCTCAATTGAAATTTTATTTTTGTATATTTATATTTTGTCATTTAATCAGGGTATTCATCAACTAAGTTCCTATTACAGTAGCTCAAATATTCCTGGCATTTGTTACGTGCCCCCATATCAAGAAAAATAGATATATAAATTGGGTTATCATAATACAAAATACAAAATACAAATGGGGGTAAGCTGATACAAGTAACTATATACACTTGATTGATGTTCAAGGGCTTTGATTTCAGATGCAGAAAGTAGCAGAGCTAAGGGAGACATGAATAATGTCATCAATATTCAATGCTCAAATGAAGATACAAGGATGATATCATCTCAACTAAAGGAAAACGAAGCATGAAACTAAAAAGCTCAATAGCTCACCTCATCAAAATCATGGGAATCACTTAATTCATCCATACTAGCAGAATTGGCACCAAAGCACAATAAAGCATCGGAAAGCATATCCTATGACATTAGACTTCACAGTTCATTAGAGCTTCAAAATGGTTACCAAGCCAAATAAATAATAGAAACATTGACAAAGAAACAAACTTTCACCTCTTCAATCAAGATAACTCAACTTATGTTTATACTTCAACTGTTGTCTTTCTCAAGGGTAAAAATAAAAAAGGCGTCCCTTATTTTTGTTATTATCAAAAGGGTGCGGTGCCCCATTTTCAAAAAATATCAAAATGATGTCCTATTTTATTTTTCATCCCGAAAATAAACTTATTATGTGCTATTGTAGCAACTACGTCCATGAACTGCTCCAACTTTGGCTAAATTATTCCATATTATAACAATTATGGTCATAGATGTTATAACAGCGTTGAAGTGATTTTGACAAAGTTGGAGCGATTTTGATCAAATTGGTAAAAAGATATGTTGATATAATAGTGCTTCAAGTGTAGCAATTTAGGGTTTAGTCTGGGGCAGACTGGCTGAAGTGGGCAAAGGTCGAATCTCGACGAAGCTGAGACAATGCCCTCCCCGTAGTGGTCAACTGCAGCTTTTTACCTTCTCACATATGATCATGGGACTGACCGTGTGGGACCGCTGGGTGGCGTATTCCATTTTTTACTGAAATGTAGCAATTTTGACTAAATTAAAGTAATTTTGTTCTATATTAGAGCAACTCCAACCAATACACCAAAAATCCAAATTTGGAGTCAAAATTGCACCATTCCACTCCAACCCATACCCCAAAATGCATCACTAAATTTGGTGATGTCGTTTACTCCTTTTTTTTGTTATTATATTATATAATCAAATATAATCAAATATAAATATAAATATAAATATAAAATAATATATTTGGCGTGCTCCAATCACGCTTTACAATTATTGCAAGACCTTCACATTTTTGGCAGAAAAATATTTTACATGATATAATGGCATCATGTATTATTATGCATAATATGATAATTGAAGATAAATGTGATTTAAATGCACCAATCGTGGAACACTTCGAGGTGCCAACTCCAGATGTTGAGCCAGCAGTAGATGATTGTACTTAGTTTGAAGATTTTTTAGCTCGATACAGACAAATCAAAGACAAAGAAACTCATATTACTCTGCGAAATGCATTAATTGATCATATATGGGAACAGTATAGTAATTTTGAATGTTAAATTCCCATAATATTGTATTTTTAATTAAGTGTCATTGTCTGTTTTATATTAGTAATATATTTTATCCTAATTGTGTGTGATTTTATAATATTTTTAAAATATATTTATGTCCGAATAATTGTGTAATAAATATTAAAAATAAAAATCATAATAATTATAAATATGAAAAATTAACTTATTAAATATAAATGAAATATTAATTTTAAATATAATAATTATCATAAATTAATTATTAAATTAAAATTTAGAGTAATGATTCTCTGCATGAAAACCCAGCAGGAAATTGTAGCAGGACATACACAGGCGGCTGGGGACCCAGCCGCCTGTGTATGTCCTGCTACAATTTCCTACTGGGTTTTCATGCAGAGAATCATTACTCTAAAATGTATGTCGATAATTAAATTATGAATAAATGAATAAGAATAAATAAAATATTCTAAGGAATATTGCTTTTTGGTGTGAAATAGTGTGAGTGGGATAGAGTTGAAATAGTGTTTGGTGCTGAAATTTGCACCATTTTTTTGTGTGAAAATGATACCAAATTTAGTGATGTGGGTTGGAGATGGTCTTGTAGCTATAGCAATGGTATTCTCAGGATAAAAAATAAGGGGCACACTTTTGCCCTTTTTCTCAAAGCACAGACTGTTCCTTAAAAATCTAAGAAGTTAAAGTTTCACCAAGGCCTTCTACTTACTAGCAGGCAACAGTTCTCATAATCGTGCTCGCCTCCAGTAAAAAAATTGATTTCAAACCTAACTATCAGAAAAAGATCAATTAGCGGAACAAGAAAACTCATAATAGATTTTTTTTCCCCCACTCACAGCGTCGCGCTTGAAGCACCGAATGCGGACTGAAAGATAAGGGCTGGAATCGGAATGCTCCGGTTGCGCCGGCAGAGTGCAAAATTGGATCCTTTCCGTCGGATGTCGCCTCCTCATTCGGTGAAGAGAGAAGGACGGAGGGCGGACAAGAGATCCTACGGCAGCCTCTGTCGGCGCGACGGAGAAGAGGTTCGATGGAGCGGCGAAAGGAGGAAGAGGAACCGAACGGGAAGGAATTTCGAGTGCAGAGATGCGTCTGAGGAAGCGGAGATGATGAACGCGACCGGCGAACATTTCTCCAGCCGCCGCGCCGCCGGTGTGCGGTCGAACGCGAGTCTATTGGGGATCACGTCGTGACTGGAGTAGTACCTTTATTTATATCGTGAATTAAATCGTGACTGGAGCAGTACTTGACTAATTCTTTGATAAAAATTCCAGATCGAACCCAATGGATGGACCTGAGTCAGACCCAACATGAGAATTCCGGTTTAAACCATAAAAATATAGCCATAAAAAAAAATCCGAATGGCATCTCTAATTATCAAAAAAAAAAAAAGTCAAAAATTATATTATCATATTTCTTACACCCAAACTACTCAATTGTTTCAATATTATTATATCAATACTAAAAGATATTAAAATAAATTATTTTTCTTTTTAATTCAACTTGATTAAAAATACTATACATAAAATACTTTATATAAAAAAAATTAACATCATCAAAATTATTGTAATAACTATTTTATTAAAATTAGATTTATTTAAGTTGATAAATATTTTTTTATACAAATGGATTTTGTGTATAATATATTTGAGCAAGTTGAGTTGGTTTATTTTAACACGTTACAAGGTTTTTTATTTAGGATTGTAAATAAATTAAATATTTGTGAGACAATACACACAATATCAATTAAATAAATAAATTTTAACAATTTATTAAATAAAGAACAAACTATATATATATATATATTCAGATTATTAATGTTTACGAATAGAAATTATACATTATCATAAAAATTAGAATGTCCACAAATAAAGTTTATGAAATATATTCGTCAATAAAATTTTTATCAATATGACAATAAAATTTTAAAATAAATAAATAAATTTGTAAAATCAAGTTCACTAGTCAAAAAAAAAAATAAAATAAAAAAATTTCATATAATTAAAAAAATTAGAATCCAGAGCTAAATAACACAACGAACAAAACTCGTAACTAATTTAAACTTAATAATCAATTCAACAATTTTATTTTAAATTTGATTTGACTTAATTTAATTATCTTATTAAATAAATTTAAATAACATAAAATTTAACTTGACCAACTACGTGAATTGATTCCAAATCTATTTCCATAAACTTACTCATGATTTTCGCAAGATAAATGTTCCTGTTGAGATCCACTTCTGGATGCACCAACTCTTCTCAGCATCACGCCTGGACGAGCTTAGGCGAGGAAGAGATCGCGGAGCTTCTAGGACCTACGCTCACAATAATCGTGAGAGGGAAGGCCAGGGGTTGCCCTAGCGCGACTATTCCGATGCTTAAGTTAGTTCGTTAAGGAGGAGGAAGAAAACGAGAATGAACAGCGAGAATTGTGAGATAGCATACCTTCATCCAGTACAAAATCAACCTTATATACGAGTCTAAGAAGTCATGTCACATCATGAGTATGGTTGATGTCCCATCATCGGTATGAATTTGTCAGGAGGCATGGTATATTCAGAGTATGTGTTCCATCGTTGACTTATATTTGAGGGATCATGTCACGTACTTCTGTCAGAGCATTACCATGATTAGTTGTAGAGGTGGCAGGGGGTGTTCATAATCGGATGATGGTGGAGTGGTCCTAAGGCCAGGACAAGAAGAGTCGAAGGGAGTTGATTCGGCTCGGGCGGATGATCCCGAGTCGAGGACGTACCTGAATCGACCATTGGCGAGAAAGTTGACGTAGAGCCGAATCGGTTCGGGAGATCCGTCTCCCTGCCGACTTGGTTTGGTTCAACAGGGTGATTCCGTGCTGAGGATTCGAGTCGGCTTGGTCGATTCGAGAGTTGAGGGGAACCCACGCGGGAGGATTAGGACTCACACTACGGAGGGCTTCCTTGAGATACCTACCCGACTCCCCCGACTCGGTCACACGGCTCGACTCGGAGGGGTCAACGCTCTAGGTGATTCGGTTCGATTCGGGCTCTGTGAGTCATGCTGAGTCGGGTCCGATAAACTACTCTCGGACTTGACTAAGTTCGACCCCACTCTTTACAACCATAACAATAAATAAAAGACAGCTAAGTGAACATGGCATAATAAAGACACTCACTCCTCACTCGTGAACTCAGTCAAGAACAATTTATTAGCTCATTCATTCATAGAGTTGAATTAGAACCAATTATGAGAACATTTTCCTTTCCTTTCCTTTCCTCCCCTCCTCGTCTGCTAATCCTACGAAGTAAACAGAGCCTAATATTGACCCTGTCCACCGAGAACGTGCATGGCACGTGCAAGGAGGATAACGTTACATACTTACATAGGCGATATAAAAGCCACGTAATAAACCCGCTTCCCCAATTAGCCGTTACCCGAGGCCCCACAGCCGTCTTTTTAAATTTTCTCGACCGTTGCGTCCCTTCTGTTTATTTCACGCCATTTTGTTCCTGCTACCAAAACAAAAATCAACGCCGACAGAGCGATCGAGATCGAGATCGAGAGGAATTGAGACAAAAACCCTCAAGATCTCGCCAAGCATCTCCGAATCAATCGAAGGATTGGACACGAAAGAGCACTCAATTTCTGTTCGATCGATTGCTCTTCGCCGATCCGATCGCCTTTCGATTGCTCTCGGCGATAAAGATCTGCGATTTTTTGGAAGTTCGATGACGGCGAGCGGCGGAGTTGAGTTCCTGCAGGTAGATGAGGTTTACGAGTACAGGGCTCCCAGATTCTTCGATTTCAGCAACGAGGAGAGCGAGGAGGACGTCCGAAGGGCGGAGCTTTGGTTCGAGACTTCCCTCAGCTACGATCCGTCTCGTACGTTTCTTTGTGCCCCAGTTAACCTCTTTAACGATTTGTGAATGGATTCGTTTGGATTTCGCTTGTGCTTGTTAATGGCGATGATGAATATTTAGGGCTTTGTTTTGCTGGTCTTGAAGCTGAGTTAGGGTTTCGTTTTAGATTCATAAACAACTGCACTTGATTTTGATACCGAAGTCACGATCTCTCTCTGCATGATGAGGTTTTCCCCATTATTTTTTTGGCATTTGCTCGAAGATTAGGACTAACTATGTTTCTCGGTTTACACAGCCTTCGTGCCCAGAATTAGAGAGAGCAGATCCGTTCAACTCGACAGCCTCTGTGACTTCGGAAACATAGATGAAATCAAGAAGGTGTTATTTTATTCTAAACAAACTTATTTACTCATGTCAATGGAAAAGTATCTTCTTTTTTTTTGGCTAATCTATCCCTTTTTTTTTCCTTTTTCTCTCTTCAAATAGCAGGTGGAAGTACAAAATGGAGTTTGCCAAGCTGATTCAAAGTGTGACGATGAGAAAACAACACGGTTGGAAATTTACGACTCTAGATCTCTTTCCTCTGCTGATTCATGCATGCTTAGTTTCTAATTGCGTTTTTTTTTCTCATACTCGTGTTTACAGAAATCACATGCAGGAGATCGTAGCGAGTATGAATATTATGGCTGAAGAAGGACAAGCAACAGTTGATAAGAAGGATATAATTATGTCGGTAAGTTGAAAGGTTCTAGTTAAGCTATAATTGTATTTTTAGGCAGTACCTAAGTTCTTTATATTTTTGTATGTCCAGGAGGTAACCAAGCCTTGTGTGAGTGCCATTGTTCCGCGAAAGGAGATTAGGTTTACATTTGGCATCCTTTTACACTTATTCTTTTTCTCATTACCTTACTTGAAAACTAAACTTGTAGTTTCTATCTGTCTATTTTTTTAATTGTAGCTCATCAAGTGACAATTCTTCATCCTTAGCATTAGCTGGTTCTTTGAACAGGAAGGACCAGTGTTTTGAATTCCCTGTAGTAGTTCCAGATGCAGGTATGTTCAACTATCTTTGAAGAAAAAGCCTTGTAGTTTGATCAATTGATACCTCCTGTTGATTTAACCACAATGCTTGAATTCATTAACAGCATCAGCAGCTTGCACTGTCAAAGCACAGAGGACTACTAAAATGATGCTAGCACCCAAAATGAAGGAGAGTCGTGTGACTGTCGAACCATGCACTCCAAAATCACATACACTTGCAAGGAAAGGAGTAGCAGCACTAAGCAGTTCAAAGAATTTAACTGCTACGAGAACTGTTTCAATTCAAAAACCATCTGGTTTAAAGGAGAAAAGCAAGTTGTCCTCTGCCCAACCTTCAAAAAATACTAAAGCTAAGAATGTGACCAAGTAAGGATTATTGTAATGCAGCTATTCTATTCAATTTTGCACATATTCTATCATGAATTACCATGACTTGTTTATCTATAACTGGTGTCCTGGTAGTGTTGCTGCAAAGAATATAACGTCTATTGGAATTGCACAAGAAAATCAAGCTATTAAAAGGCAAAAGCTGGATGATGGAAGATCCAAACAGGTCTATAGCTTTGAAATCATTTTTTCTAATAACCTTTTTTTACTTGGAACAGTACAATTATTAATATTTCATTTTGATATGGTCATAAACAGATACACAATTTGAAAAATAGAGTTCTACTCCATAAGTCGAGATTGGATTTAGCCAGTGCTCCTGATGTGCACTCCTCTGGTGCTAAAGTTTCTCAGGGAGAGAATCCATTGCAGCAGGTACATGATAATATGGTCCAACTTTATTCTTCTAATAATTAGACTAGTGTTAGAAACCAAAAACTTGCTTGCTTATAGCTCAAATAACTTGTGTTCTGAAACCATCTAGTAACACCTTCATTTGCTCATACATCATCATTTTTAGGATGATGCAGCTTCCATCAAACAAAGACGACCTGCACTTACTTTGACAAGGCCAAAGGATCCTGAACTGGAAACCGCCCGTAGAGTTCGGGCAGTGAGAATAAAGAGCTCCGTGGAGCTTGAAGAAGAGATGCTAGCAAAAATGCCCAAATTTAGAGCACGTCCTTTAAACAAGAAGGTTTGGTGTTTTTTCTTTCTGAAGAACCTTGATTCTGTGAGGCTTGAATACTGTCCTAATGAGTTTCTTTTTTTCAAATTTGCAGATTTTTGAAGCACCTGCATTTCCTTTGTTTTCCAAAAGTTCTCCTCAAACACCTGTTTTTCAGGTAGGATTTGTTTGATTTTTCTTCAGGCCAAGAAATTTATCTTATTGTTTATTTTACTACTGTCTAGGAATTCCATTTCAAGACAATGGAAAGAGCAAATCAGCATGCCGATACTTCATCAATAGCCTCATCACTAGATAGTTCTGTTCAGGTAATCTATTTTCTTGAGATAAATAATGGATTCTGATATCCCGTAATGTTGTTTTCTAATAACTTAAGACAATCTAACAGAAGCAGATCAAACCCCTCAAACTCACTGAACCAAAATTCCCTCATCTTGAAACGACACTCCGAGCTAGACCTCCAAAGTATGTCAATCTTCATGGTTACTATATATAATTCAAGGTTTTCACTCATTTGCAATGATGCATATTTCAACATGCACTTCCTTTTTACATTGTTGCAGGATAAAAAGTTCTGAGGAACTAGAAAGGGAGGAACTAGAAAAGATGCCAAAGTTCAAGGCTTGGCCGCTAAACAAAAAGGTGTCTAATTTTTTTCATAGTTGTTTCTAGACTTCCTTTTACTCAAATTTGAATTCTCACCAATGTTTTCCAAACTCCTACTCAGATTCTTGAGAGCAAGGGGGATATTGGTTTATTTTGCAACTCAAAGCCGCAGATTACTGTTCCTGAGGAGTTCCATTTTGCAACAAATGATAGATTGGGTCCATCTGCCGCCATCGATGAACTCTTTGATAAGGTAGCATCGCAATCTTCTCTTTTTGTTGATTAAACTGGGAGCAAGCATGAGATGTTTACATGCATTTGTGACATGACCTTTTTAGCTTTCACTGCATCCTGTATCTTCTAACCATGAGAAGAAAGAAGTTCCCAAATTGACGATACCAAATCCTTTTCATCTTCATACAGAGGTGTGATGGATTATCTTACTTTCTTCCTCCTTGTTCCTTTTCTGTGTGAATGATACCGACTTGACTTCGCGTATCTCCTGATCCTCTTCAGGAGCGAGGACTCGAAAAAGAAAAGCAATTTGTGAAGCAACTTTTACAGAAGGAGTTGGAAGAGGAAAGAGCCAGGATTCCTAAGGCTAATCCTTATCCTTACACCACAGATTTTCCAGTGGTAAGAAGCAGTGGCATCATTCAAAATGACTCCCACGTACTACTTTTGTGTTTCCATTTTCTTCACACGATTATAAATTTCAGATGCCTCCCAAACCTGAGCCTAAGCAGTGCACAAAGCCTGAAGGTTTTCAATTGGAAAGCCTCATTAGGCATGAAGAGGAGCTGCAGAGAAGGATGGAAGAGAAAGAAAGGGCAGAAAGAGAGGAGGCACAGAGAAGAATTTTTAGAGCGCAACCAATTTTGAAAGAGTAAAAAACCTCTTTCTTCTTTCCATCTAAGTTACCCTCTTTTTCTCCCTTAAAACTAAAGAATTGTGTTTATCTGGCACAGTGATCCTTTGCCACTTCCAGAAAGGGAAAGAAAGCCTCTTACTGAGGTCCAAGAATTTGCCTTGCATGTGGATCACAGAGCTGTCCAGAGATCAGAGTTCGATAAAGTGGTTAGCAACATATCTAATGACTACTTGTCACAATGCTTACCCCAAATCAAGGAGAAAGAGTTGACCTATAATAAGTAATGATAATATATGTTCATATCTTGTCCAGATCAAGGAGAAAGAGTTGACCTATAAGAGATTAAGAGAGGAGCAGGAATTCACCAAGATGGTAAGTGCCAGGAGCATTTTTTGAGATTTTGGGTTGTTTGTTCCACCTGTAATTTTGTGTTGTATATATCAAATGACACTAGATGGAAGAAGAGAAGGTAGTAAAGCAGATGAGAAGGACAATGGTGCCTCATGCCAGACCACTCCCAAGTTTCGAAAACCCATTCATCCCCCAAAAGTGAGCAGCAGCCAAATCACTAATAAACAAAACTTGTATTTATTTTTATCATTCCTGACCAGATTTGCTTTATGTGCAGATCTACAAAGGAAGCAACAAAGCCAAAGTCTCCAGATTTGAGGGTGAACTACAGAGTAGAGAGGTGGCAGGCATTCCACATGAGATGATGATTTTGTTGTTTTGATGAAGTTTGTTCAAGACTTGCTTGAACCAGATCTGAAGGGATAGAAGTTTGTTCAAGAGCCTTTGTTATTGTGGACTGTACATATATGATGTTGTTCTTCTAATTCACTATTGATTGGTTGGTACTGGTAGTTTGTGAATTTATTTATCCGACAATTGATTCCACCTGTTTCTTCCAAATCATGCTTCTAGTCGATATGTTGATGGCATTCCGGAAACTTCATAGACGATCTTGTTGATATCACGGAAGCAAGAAGAGAGGATGACAACCTTTGATATCATTTATGGCAAAATGGTTCGATCCAAATCTAGCATCACCAAATCCAATTGGTAATACAAGCATATCACTTAGCTTAAATCCGCCAATAAAAGGATAAATCCATCATCATGAAGGTCGTGGCACCATCATTGGATTGCATGATAGAAGTCAATTGAGACGATGACTAGGGAAGAACCGAAGAATGGGCGGCCGAGTCACATGCGGAGAATAATCAAGATTGTCAAAAACGCTCATTGATAGGTAGCTCAATTAAATTGTATTCATAAGTCATCTATTTCAATTTATTAAGAAGACTTGTAAAATTGAAAAAATTTGGAACAAGTAAACATGGTATTTAAAGCCAATTTAGACCAGTCGATTCAATTAAGAATATATTGACTTACATAAGTCCATTCCAACAGAAAAGAATTCTTTAAAAAGTAAAATAGAAGAGGCTCGTGCTCATTTCCTTGACTGGTAAACAAGTTGAATATTAAAAAACACCACTTCAATAAATATCCTTAATGGTAAGAGACAAGGATGATTCGCATGCAACGAAGGTTGGATTTTACCTAATGGCCGATCTATAGGACTTGACCGTTCACCTTTAGGATTAATCAGAACGCAAGGCTGGATACTTGGATTAATAATAATAATAATAAAGTTAAACAAGTTGAAAATTAGTAAGGCTTGTAGTCATCGATTTGATGCTTTTAGTTTGATTGATTACATCCGCTGTGGCATGCTAACGCGTGGCCATAGCAAATCTGATGTAGGGTTTGGTTAGAGGGAGCTAGCAATAGAGTTCATGTAAAACTAAGAAGGAATTAAACCATCAGATGATAAGGTTAGTCTACTGTCTATTTTTCAGAAATATTCAGATAAAAAATTAAATATATATATATATACACAAAGGGAGGAAGGTTAAGCATTACCTTTCACCAATTCCAGATGTCTGAATTATAAATCTTGCACAAAGCTCTGCTAAATTCCAATTCGTGTCTGTAACCAAACAGCTTTTTTCTTCTTCTTCTTTTTCTTCTTCTTCTCATGGCCAATCCTTTTGTCTGATTACATCATGTGTATGGTTATAGACTCACAAAAAACATGTAGATTGACTTGACTTTGATGTAGTCAGTTGATATTATCTTACATGTATGGCCTTAATATTATCCACTTGCCTTTTTCTGGCTGAGAACAGAGACATCAGTTATCCACTTGTTGTTGAGATATTGACATGTAAGTCATTGACATGTAAGTCATTGTCATGCACTCTCATCCTTTTTGGTGCTTTGTGTTCAAATCAAAAAGGCAAAGATTCCTGTTCGACAAAGACATGTTTGACATAAATAAAAGAGTATTACTTTGAAAGATATGCATTAGATGCATGTGCTCATGAAACATGCACCTACTAAAAATACAGGTTTGTTCTTTCAGTAGCATGCCTATGAGCAAGTCTTTTATCGTTTTTCCCTTCAATGGACCAGCTTCGTTGCAGTATGGAAACAGGACTTGTTGTTCAAAATAACAAAAGAAAATCCATAAATTAATATGAACTCACCAAAAAAATCAAGGTCAAGTGGTCCAACATTACAAGAATGAAGATTTCACATACAGAAAATGTAAAAGCAATGGAAAATGTTCTTTTCTCTTATATAAATTCTAAACTAAACCAAACATGTATCCTAAACTGAGTCCGTCAATGAAAACATTTGATCGAGTTAAGATTATAGCACAAATCGTGCTTGACTTCATGCACACCTCTATTTGTTTTGTTTGTGACTGAATGGATGGCTCTTTGTAGGTCAAAGATGCAAATTGAACAAGTTTACATGTCATGAAGATAGTTTAAAGATAAAGAAAGTAATTTCTCCTCATTTGGCTTAATTAAAAGAGGACTTCTAGGCCAGGGAAGAAACTTTGCAATTACAGACAACTAGTTAAGTAACTGTCTAAAACAGCGTAGATGATCCTCTACATTTGATTTGATAAAGAAAGCTGACTTTTCTTCTTTAGGAAAGACAAGGACTCAGCGATTAGTTAAGTACATTCAACAAGTCATGTACTTAAGACGGTAAACACTGCAAAGGCTACTTAACCTCCTAAGCAGAGGAATCTTCTCAACTGCTCTGCACCATTATAATCCTTCACAGCTCAGGACAAGTCAGCCGATGGCCTTTGAACATTTGAAATAATCAGCAAGATGACAGAAATAATAAAAATCCAACTGTGGAATATTGGGGGCTATCTTACATGTATGTTAGCGATCCAAGTAGTTTCTCTCTCAGTCTCTCTCTATTTCTTGGAAGCAGGCTCTCTCTTGGAAGAACAACAAAAGGTATGTCCTATATGCTATAACTAGATCAAGAAATTGATTGTAAAAGATCAAATTCTCAATTGCTCTAGATGCAGTTTCTCTACTTTGTTCAGATAAATCATGAAGAAGCACTGGTAACCTAATCTGCCTTAAGAAGTCTCAAAAAGTTATTCTAGCATTTTGCAATTGTTTACATCAGATAATTCTTGTCTGAATGTTCTCATTAAAATTTCAATAGCTTTTCTTCTAGCATGCTTATCCCCTTCACTTTGCATTAGTGGAACATGATTGATAAAATCATCTGTGCTATGGCCATGTACCTTTGTGGTCCTTTTTTCTTTTTCTCTGTCTTTTCGTCTTTTTATATTCTCTTTCCTATTCTTTCTTTGTTTTCTTTGATCTGAGCATAGTTCTTGAAAGTTTATCAAGTATCTAAGTAACAACCTTGTGTCTGTGTAAGTAATTGGTAATATTGCTTCAAAATGGTGACATACGTTGGTGAAACAAGAACCATGCTTTGTAAACCTTTTTTACAGTCATATTCTAGCCTGCTTTGTGGTTCTTGGTACTTCTAATGGCATTTACAGTCATATGTTTTATGCACATAAAACTGCCTTAAGCTAATCATGAAAAAGAAATTCGGTTTTGCCATGTTGCTGATTCTCTATGTTAACTTGTACTGCAGAATAATTGGCAACTACTTTTTCTCAAATTTCAGCAATGATTCTGCACAAAGCAAGGATCTTACCTGTTTTATTGTCCATAATCATACCCTTGGCAACCTCGCTCTCCTTCAACTTCCCTAGCTTCAATGATACTTCAAAGATCACATTTGAAGGTGATGCAGTCACGAATGGCTCCACCATACTGCTCACCAAGGAAGGTGCCAATTTGGCAAGCGCTAGTAGAATAACCTATAATGACCCCCTTCTTCTCTGGAATGACAATACAAAAGAACTCACTAACTTCACCACACAATTCTCCTTCATCATCGACTCCAATGAGACAAACTATGCTGATGGCTTTGCCTTCTTTCTCGCACCATACCCTGCCAAGTTGCCCTTATTTGCTAAAGGTGGCTACCTTGGCCTTTACTCCAATACCACAATCCTCAACCAAAACATTAGCACGGTGGCTGTGGAGTTTGACACCTTCACCAACAATGAATGGGATCCAAAAGGCGAACATCTTGGCATCGACATAAATTCAATCAACTCTTCAACATACGTCCTTTGGAACAGCAGCATCAGAGAACACAGAATTGGTAATGCACGGGTGAATTATGATTCCATCACCCACAACTTGAGCCTCTTCTTGACCTATCCAGAGACAAATCAATCACCAAGTGCCAATTACAGCATAAGTTACATTGTTGATCTGAGAGAGGCCTTACCAGGACTTGTAACAGTAGGCTTCTCTGCGGCCACTGGTAACTTCACTGAGACGCATACCATTCTATCATGGTCCTTCAACTCGACTCTGCAAACAAAGAAGAACAAAAACATGGTTATAATCATCATCAGTTGTACCATTGGAGTGGTCTTGACGGTGGCATTATGCTTGATATGTTTCATTTGTGGTAAGAACAGGAGGAAGAAGAATCACATGGATTGCGATGAGGATATAGATCACGAGTTTGAGAGCGAAGGAGGACCGAAGAGGTTCTGTTTCCAGGAACTGTCACTTGCAACAAAGGATTTCTCAGAAGAGAAGAAGCTCGGAGAGGGTGGCTTCGGATTGGTTTACAAAGGATGCTTGAGAGACTTCAACCTCGATGTGGCGATCAAGAGGATTTCCAAGGGCTCGAAACAGGGGAGGAAGGAGTATATCTCAGAGGTCAAGATCATCAGCAGGCTGAGACACCGGAACCTGGTGCAGCTCATCGGGTGGTGCCACACCAAAGGCGAGTTCTTGCTCGTCTACGAGTTGATGCCCAATGGGAGTCTCGATTCTTACCTATACAGCAAGGCGAAGTTTTTACACTGGCCGGCGCGGCACAGGATCGCGATGGGCTTGGCCTCGGCGCTCTTCTATCTGCACGAGGAGGGGCAGCAATGCGTGGTGCACCGCGACATCAAACCGAGCAACGTGATGCTGGACTCAGCTTTCAACGCCAAGCTCGGCGATTTCGGTCTCGCGAGGCTCGTCGACCACGACAGCGACCTGCAGACCACGGATCTAGCCGGCACCAGGGGATACATGGCGCCGGAGTGCTTCTACACCGGCAAGGCGAGTAAGGAATCGGACGTCTACAGCTTCGGCATTGTGGCGCTCGAGATCGCGTGCGGGAGACGGACGATCGAGCCGAACGAGCAGCAGAGCAAGACGAGATTGGCGGAATGGGTCTGGAATCTCTACGGAAGGGGGAAGATCTTGGAAGCGGTGGATGAGAGGCTTGAGGGGGACTTCGAGGAGAGGCAGATCGAGAGCCTGATGGTGGTGGGACTGTGGTGCGCGCACCCTGACTCGTCTCTGCGGCCATCCATCAAGCAGGTGATTAGCGCGCTGAGCTTCGAGGCTCCCTTGCCGGTGCTTCCTCCCAAGCGGCCCGTGCCGATGTACTTCGCGCCGGAGTTCGAAACGTTCGCCGCCGGGGAGAATTCGTCGGTGGCGAATTCCGCGCCGTCCGGCCAGTTCACGCACTCGTTCGAGTTTACCTTGTCGCCCGACTCGCTTTTGGAAAGCATTTCTGAAACTTAGAAAGGAGGAGTTATTACACAAAGTTTAGGGGGCCAAAAGAAAATATGCCACCGTTTGATAAATATTATAATTATTGTAAAAACTACTTGTTACCAACAGAATTTTTCACAAATTAATATTGTATTAATTTTCTGATGTGTTAATTAATTCTAGGTTTAAAATTATTAATAAAATAGTCGATTAGATTCAAGCCAAATTAAATTAAATCGTATCAGTTTTTTCTACAAAGTTTTTGTAAATTAAATTGAAGCCCTCGCGGGCGTAACTGAAATGAAACTTTTTGTTTTTGCGATATAGTTGAGTTGGTTACGACGGAACAGACTTACAGAAGAGGATAAAGATTCGAATCTCGATAAAATCGAGACAATACCCTCCTCCATCATGGTCAATTATAGTTTCATGATTTACCTCTTCATAGATTGTCGTGAGGTCGACCATGTAGAGCCACTGAGAAATGAAACTTTCATCTGCACATTAGTGTTATTTTATTTTATTATTAAATTATCATTTTTAAAATATAACACATCCGTTTTATACTGTAACCATTGAATATTCATAATGAATTTTTTATATATATATATATATATATATATATATATACACGAGTTTGATATCCTGCGCGAACGAAAAAACGCGACCCGTGCGCACGCGATCCCGACCGTTCATCGCGAAAAATCCAGATCGTTCATCGCGAAAAATCACTGTAGCTTCTCTGCGTCGACGGCGTTCTCGCCGCTGCCGCTCCTCCGTCCGGCCACCGGACCGGCGGCGATGGATGCGCAACTCACCGGCGCCGGGTCCGGTGGTCGGATTCCGGCCGAATTCGGCCGGAATCCGGCCCGAAATCGACCAACAGCTACTGTTGGCCGATTCCGGTCGAATCACGGCCGGAATTCCGGTTTCGGCCGGATTTCCGGCCGGATTCCGGCCGTAATCCGGCCGGAATCCGATGCCGGAATGTGCGCCGGTGAGTTGCGCTTCCAACGAGTCCGGGATCCGATGGCCGGCGGTGATCGGACGGCGGCGCGACGGCGGCGATGAACGGAAGGAGGTCGGCTGTCGCGCACGGGGAGCGCAGGGATGCGTCGCGCAGGATATCAGTTCCTCTCTATATATATATATATATATATATATATATATATATATATATATATATATATATATATATATATGATATCCTGCGCGAGTGATTTGCGCGATCCGTCCGCGACATCTGACGTGGCGAGAAGTTTCACTGTGCATCGTCCACCGCATCGTCCACCGTGGCCGCCGAAACGAAGGAAACCCTACAAAATCCCGCCTCTCCCAAATCGCGCGGCCAAACCTCAAAATCGCCACGCTTCCCTCTCCCTCGTCTGCTCTCCACGGCGATTCTGAGATCCCAAAATCGGCCTCCTACGCTCGAAAGCCTTCCCGATTCTGCTCCGCTTCCTTTGTGGCCTGCGGAGTTTGTATCCCCGTCACCGTCGGCCCTCCTGCACGTCGTCCGTCGCTCAAACCCTAGCAGCCGTCTCGAGCGACGACGCCATCCTCTCTCCATCGCAGCCGGCGTCGACCCTCCTTTGCCAACTCCGCCTCCGCGCTCGGCGTCGCATCTCCTTCGCGGTCGCAGGCGGCTCGGCCCTCCGGTGATCCTCTCTGCATCGCGCGAGGGAGGAAAGCGTATTCAGTCTACTACTGAGGGTCGAGATCTTGCGTCGACTGGTGGCTTAATGAAGGTCTTCTCCTCACTGACATCATTAGGGTTTAGGGTTTAGGGTTTACTTGTTGCTTCTTGGACTATGAGGAAGATACAGTGGACTACTTGTTGAAGACCAAAAATCCTGGATAGCGAGCTTCGAGTATCGATTAGCGAGCTTGCAGCAGAAATCTAGTGCCGTTGGATCATACTTCTCCAAATCCTGGATAGTTACTGTGCTATGAAGGATCACCAGGTTCTACTATGAATTTGATCAGCAAATAATCCACCTCCCAAAATCTTAATTTCTATTCAGAATTAACTGTTTTGTTTGTAGGAGAGGAGTTCTACCATCGTCATTTGATAGCGAGCTTCGAGTATCGATTAGCGAGCTTGCAGCAGAAATCTAGTGGCGTTGGATCATACTTCTCCAAATCCTGGATAGTTACTGTGCTATGAAGGATCACCAGGTTCTATTATGAATTTGATCAACAAATAATCCACCTCCCAAAATCTTAATTTCTATTCAGAATTAACTGTTTTGTTTGTAGGAGAGGAGTTCTACCATCGTCATTTAGAAAGTTCATCCTGTGAGCTTCCTAGAATATTTGCCATGGGCTCAGTCACTTGTGTATTCCAATGAGCTATTGATAAGCAAGATTCATTAACAAAGACAAGCTTGACTAAAAAGATTTCAAAGTTGCATGCAAGGTTTGTATATTGCTTAAAGGAGCTAGGAGCATGGCTAGCATTGAAGGTATGTGCTTCCAGATTATTTTTTCCTGCTCATAGCATTCTTTTAGAGATGATGGTTATTTTGGTACAGGCAGCAAAATCATTAACATGCAGTCATAACTATCTATTCTTTTGGGGTCAGAATGTAGATGAAGCTGGTGAGAATGCAATAAAAGCCTTTATTCAAGAGGTGTTTCAGGTATTTTCATCCTAGCTACCACAAGGTTTAAATTTTAATGTAATATTTCTAGATGCATATTTGATATTTCACAATTTATCTTGACCTGCATCTAATCATGCCTTTACCAAATCCTACCATCAGTTTTAAGACACCATCAAGTTTAGGTTTGAAAAGACTATTATTAACAGACATATTTCTTTATGCATGATTGACAAACTATGATTATCATGCATCATCTTCCTTATGAGTCAATAAGATCGATAACACTAAGATTTGATTCTTGGATGAAACCCTTTTAAAGGGCCCTTCAACTTGTCATTTCAATTCAATTCATAAGTTTAAGCATCCAATTCATTGTTTGAAAATGTTAAAGCGAATAGCCTTTTGAACATGAATGTGGAAATGCAATCTGGTTTGTTTTGACACTCTTCTTTTGACAATCTAGTTCTCCTTTGACATAATAAATATTTTTTGTAGGAAAATGTGGAGTTTAATGACGTTGAGAGCGAAGGAGGACCGAAGAGGTTCTGTTTCCAGGAACTGTCACTTGCAACAAAGGATTTCTCAGAAGAGAAGAAGCTCGGAGAGGGTGGCTTCGGATTGGTTTACAAAGGATGCTTGGGAGACTTCAACCTCGATGTGGCGATCAAGAGGATTTCCAAGGGCTCGAAACAGGGGAGGAAGGAGTATATCTCAGAGGTCAAGATCATCAGCAGGCTGAGACACCGGAACCTGGTGCAGCTCATCGGGTGGTGCCACACCAAAGGCGAGTTCTTGCTCGTCTACGAGTTGATGCCCAATGGGAGTCTCGATTCTTACCTATACAGCAAGGCGAAGTTTTTACACTGGCCGGCGCGGCACAGGATCGCGATGGGCTTGGCCTCGGCGCTCTTCTATCTGCACGAGGAGGGGCAGCAATGCGTGGTGCACCGCGACATCAAACCGAGCAACGTGATGCTGGACTCAGCTTTCAACGCCAAGCTCGGCGATTTCGGTCTCGCGAGGCTCGTCGACCACGACAGCGACCTGCAGACCACGGATCTAGCCGGCACCAGGGGATACATGGCGCCGGAGTGCTTCTACACCGGCAAGGCGAGTAAGGAATCGGACGTCTACAGCTTCGGCATTGTGGCGCTCGAGATCGCGTGCGGGAGACGGACGATCGAGCCGAACGAGCAGCAGAGCAAGACGAGATTGGCGGAATGGGTTTGGAATCTCTACGGAAGGGGGAAGATCTTGGAAGCGGTGGATGAGAGGCTTGAGGGGGACTTCGAGGAGAGGCAGATCGAGAGCCTGATGGTGGTGGGACTGTGGTGCGCGCACCCTGACTCGTCTCTGCGGCCATCCATCAAGCAGGTGATTAGCGCGCTCAGCTTCGAGGCTCCCTTGCCGGTGCTTCCTCCCAAGCGGCCCGTGCCGATGTACTTCGCGCCGGAGTTCGAAACGTTCGCCGCCGGGGAGAATTCGTCGGTGGCGAATTCCGCGCCGTCCGGCCAGTTCACGCACTCGTTCGAGTTTACCTTGTCGCCCGACTCGCTTTTGGAAAGCATTTCTGAAACTTAGAAAGGAGGAGTTATTACACAAAGTTTAGGGGGCCAAAAGAAAATATGCCACCATTTGATAACTATTATAATTATTGTAAAAACTACTTGTTACCAACAGAATTTTTCACAAATTAATATTGTATTAATTTTCTGACGTGTTAATTAATTTTCTGATGTGTTAATTAATTCTAGGTTTGAAATTATTAATAAAATAGTCGATTAGATTCAGGCCAAATTGAATTAAATCGTATCAGTTTTTTCTACATAGTTTTTGTAAATTAAATTGAAGCCCTCATGGGCGTAATTGAAATGAAACTTTCTAGGTTCGAATCCCGGCGAAGTCAGGCAACACCCTTCTGTATCGTAGTTTCTCGATTTACCTCCTCAAAGATAATCGTGGGGTCAATCGTGAGAGACCGCTAAAGTGGCAGATTCCACCTTTTGCAGAAGAAATGAAACTTTCTGCTCTTGGGACATATCTGAGTTGGTTATGACCGAACAAATTTACAGAAGATGACAAAAGTTATGAAGCCGAGATAATACCCTCCTCCATCGTGGTCAATTATAATTTCTCGATTTACCTCTTCACAAATAGTCGTGAAACCGATTGTGTGGAGTCGCTGGAGTGATTGTGTGTATTAATTTTCTGATGTGTTAATTAATTTTCTGATGTGTTAATTAATTCTAGGTTTAAAATTATTAATAAAATAGTCGATTAGATTCAAGCCAAAATTGAATTAAATCGTATCAGTTTTTTCTATATAGTTTTTGTAAATTAAATTGAAGCCCTCACGAGCGTAACTGAAATGAAACTTTTGTCTTTGGAACATAGTTGAAACTTTCTACCCTTGGAATAAATTTTCACTGAGATAATATTTTTCTTCATCGTGGTCAATTGTAATTTCTTAATTTATCTTTTCGTATATGGTTATGGAGTTAGTTAGATTCCATTTTTACAAAGCAATGAAACTTTCGTCTACATATTAGTGTTTTTTTTTTTTAATTTTATTATTAAATAATCATTTTTAAATATAACACATCTGTTTTGTATTGTAACCATTGAATATTCATAATGAATTATTATATAGTTTATTCATAAATAATCAAAATCAAGCCTAAATTAAAATTTATTTGATAAAACATTCTATTTTAAAAAAAATATCATAAGAATATTTATATCATAAAAATATTGTTATTTCAATATTATTTTAATAATTTTGATCAAAATTACTAAATAATTATAGTCAAAAACTATTTTAATATTAAATAAAATTACTCAAATATCAATTAAACTTGATTAAATACTATTAGATCTATTTTGATCAAAATTAATATGATTAAAAAATAATTAAACTATTATAATATAGAATAATTTTGATCAAAATTATTGCAACTAAGCAATTGATCGAAATAGCTTAAAACATCTTTGATTAAAACTGCTTCAATTAGAGCAATTGATCATCTGTGAACAGGTAAATTGAAAAGTTGCAGTTGGCTATGACGAAGGAGGACATTGCCTCGGCTTTGCCGAGATTCAACTCTTGTCCACTTTAGCAACTCTGCTTAGTCATAACCAACTCAAGTATGCTCCGGCGGCGCTTAAACTATTACAACAATATTATACTGGGATATAATCAAAGTTTCACATTAAAAATATATAGAAAAAATTATAAGATTATAAGATAAAAGATATCTCCATAAGGGTATAAGATTTTTTGAATAGAACCAAAAAATAAAACTATAAAGGCTTAGACTCAAAGTGGATAATATCATACCATTATGAAGATATGTAACTTCCATCACACATACAAGTGGTATCGGAGTTATGATCTATATAAAGTCATGTAGAGGCTCTCAAAAAAAATAAAGAAATAATTGCAAAGCTCCATAGAAGATATCTTTATTGACATGACACTTGAGAACTTAGATTCAAAGTGGATAATATCATACTGTTATATACGGAGATGTTCTGCTGGGCGTCTTCTGCTGGGCGTCGCGTGGGCGACAGCTGACGTGGAAGCCACGTGGCTTCGTCGCGAGCGCGTGGCCAAGAAAAGCAGACAGAGCGAGCCCTAACCCCCGATTCTTCCTCCCCTCGCTCTCAGCCGCTCGCAACCCTGCTCGCCGCCGCTCTCTTCGATTCTTTCTCCCCTCGCGACCTCTCGTGGCCAGGAAAAGCAGACCTCTCTTCTCCCCCTGCTCTCTTCTCCCCTCGCTCGCTCGCGATTCCCGGCTCGCTCGCGACCTCTCTTCTCCCCCTACTCTCTTCTCCCCTTGCTCGCGATTACCGGCTAGCCGCCTCTCTTCTCCCCCTGCTCTCTTCTCCCCTCGCCACCGCAACCTCGCTCTCGTGCCTTTGGTCTCTTCTCCCTGCTCGCCTCAAGACACTGCCGCGCCGCCGCGCCCCTGCTCTCGTGCCTTTGGTCTCTTCTCCCTGCTCACCTCTTCTCCTGAAATGATGCATTGCTGGATATGGTTCATCTTTGTGATATTTGATGATCTTGGATAGTTGGATTATTGCTATGAAGTAAATTGTAGGAAGATCTGGGATATTTTTCTATGAAGAACACAAAAGGATCTGGATGTTTTTGTCTGAGATATATTTATAACTAACTGGTTGGACCCTCCCTCTGGAAAGATAAAATAGGATAAACAAATAGAAAGGTTCTTGCTATTGTTTGTTTCAGGACTTTATTGGATGCATCTTATACATTGCTTGGGTTTAATACAGTATTTTGCATCTTATACATTGCTTGGGTTTTGATACTAATTATTATCTGTTGTTGACTCTATGCTAGTTGTATCATTTGTTGCAACTAATTAGATTCTCTACAAATGAGTAGTGATGTTTAGATATGTTATTTCAAGTTGTTGGGGAATGTTATCTTGTAAATATTGATTATATCTAAATTATTGTAAGTGTGATTTATCTAAGTTATTGTAAATGGTGTGTTGAACTTGAAATTATATTTGAATTATTCTATTTGAGTTATTGGTGTGATAAACTTTGTTTTTTTTCTTCAATGTGCTTAATGAACTTTTTTGTTTGCATTTTAGCTTCGTGTTAACCTTTAAACAAGAGCAAAAAAGGTAAAGTACATTTCTTTACCAATCTAATTCTTCCCTCTGCATGTTCGTATAGTAGATATAGGTTATTTAAGTTGGTGTATCATGTTTTATTAATTTGGTTATTCTATCTGCAATTATCCTTGTTAGATATGTTGACGTAGCTAATTGATGTTTAACTATGTAATTGCTTTTGTATTTTGGTTTGCCCACTTTCTCATTTATTTTTATCCAAATTGCTTCATTTTCATATTATCCAATCGTAACAATTTTGTTAATAGCCAAAATAAACCATTCTTAGTTCCTGACAGTCATATGTGCACATTCATACATAGATTATATATATATGATCATCAGAGTGGTTTGGATTGATCAGTTTGGGGCATGCCAAGCTTGAGCCTTGCTTGAATCTCAAGCATCTCTTGGGCTTGAAATTAGGTATATAATCTGTCTATCAAATAAAATTAAATTCTGTAAAACATATTGTTTTATTTTAGGCAATTTAGACCTAAAATAAAATTAAATTCTGAAAACATATTGTTTGCCTCTTACTTTATTTGATCTCTCCTTCTCCAGTTGTCATGGTAAATGGTATGTCCGGGAATGTCGTCAAAAATCTTTTATCAAAACTAATGAAAGAATAGCTAAACTGCCACTTCCATTTTACAATACTCGATCTAATTCAACTTGCTTTTCTGTGTCTAATCTGCAGCTACCACCTATGGCTAAAGACAGATCCTGGTCGCGTAAGTTGCAACCTCAGTCTCAAGATGGATCATGATGTGATAAAATTCCAGCCTTTTCTTTTCGCAAGCTCTCGAACACTTGTTTGAACCATGTATTGGTAGTTGTCGTGCATCATTACTGTAACATGTTACATTATGGAATTTTATGTTGTGGTCTGCTAAGAACAATGGCAACTTCCGCGTGTTTTCTTCTTAATTAGAGTGACAATACTTTTTCTTGCTACAATGAGCATGTTCAATAATTCCAAGTTGGAATGGTTGTTGTGGTATGCTAAGAACAATGACAACTTCCGCGTGTTTTCTTCTTAATTAGAGTGACACTACTTTTTCTTGCTACAATGAGCATGTTCAATAATTCCAAGTTGGAATGGTTACTTTCAGGTGCCACTGGTAGGACTTCTCAAGCCGATGGGCAGTGATAGGTATTAGGTTCTATTTCATAGATACATCAATGGTTCTCCACGAACAGCACATATATGCAATTTCCTTGTTTAATACTATTCTTATCTGATTCATACTCATCTAAATGGTTATCTATATATCTGTGTCTCATATTCATTACAGATTTTCTCTACACGTATTATTCACAACACGCATATGCATCAAAATGGATCATGTTCTTCAGAGCATCAGCTAAATTTGGACTTCAATATCAATACACTACAATAGTTTTATTGGGGTATCCATCGGAGTCTTTAAACGCTGATTCATTAGCTTTTTGGAAACGAAAATCAATCATGCTATCAAAATCCTTGATTTATCAACAATCTTCAGCGACTCTATTAACAAAATTACACTGGTACAGATGTGTCATGGGGACTGCTAAGTCACATAAAAGAATAAAAGTAAATGGGAATATTAGCAGATGATAGTTTTTGACCCAACCCAACACAGAATACAATTTTGTGGTTGAGAATAATCAAAATCAATCGTGCCATATCCTTCCTTTGGACGTCTGCACAAAAAAAAAATCAATCATGTGAATGATATGCTCCAGGGTGTTAGTAGATTCATATGGTGGCTGACTCTTTGCTGGAGCAGAAGCTTTGATTAGAATTTGAAATTACTGCATTGGTTTAGCTACGGCTTTCTTCGCTGCGATACTTCAGAAGGCATGGGAAACAGTAATCACTCATGAATTTGGAGGATTCTGATAGCACCAATCCACGAGAAGCCTGGCTTGAAGAACGCTTGTGTTTTGTTACATGACCGGCTGATGTAGAATCATCTACTGTTATAGATCGATTAGATCCGGATGGTACTGCAGGGAGTTGTCTTGCTGTTGGGCAGAGCTTCTTCAACCGTTGAAATCCCTGCAAGTACAAATGTCCATGCAAATTGCAACTTACAACTTGGGAAAACAAGAGAAACTATGAAAAACTGAATTGCAGAGCAGAATAGTGCAGCAAGTAACCAAAAGCAGGAAGTTGATTATGTAACAGAGAACAAAGAGGCAATTAGATCACTTAAAAAACAAATTTATTCATTTTCTACCAACTGTAAATTTGTGTGTGTGTGTGTGAACTTACAGGACAATGGGAAAAAGTTTTAAAAAACAGCAAGGAAAATTCTAAACACGAGCATAATTTGTTCTTACATGACTAGCTGACTTGTCATCACTTGTGATAGAAAGAATAGATCAGACTGTTGATGCAGTCTGACCCGGTCAGATTTGAGTCTGGTCAGACTTGAGTCTGTTTTGTTGTTTGACAAGTAATGTCAGGTTAAATACAAAAGATTTAAGTTTAGTCTTACCCGGGCTAGTTGGGCTAGACGAGTTAAAGTTTACCCGGAATAGCCGAAACCCCTTGATTAATGAAGTCTTTACCAACATGCATTAATTAAATACTTTAATTAATTAAAGGTTGTATTAATTAATTAAAGCATGCATTAATTAAATACATTAATTAATTAAAGGATTAATTAAAACATGCATTAATTAAAAACGTTAATTAACGTGCATGCATGGAAACGTTGAATGGCGTTAATTAAAAACGTTAATGCAAAAACGTTAATTAACGTGCATTAATTAAAGGTTGCATGGCTTACCAAAAATAAAAAAAAAGGAACGTCTTGAACCACCTGATCGACCAAGCTTGCTTTGGTCGATCAGTTGATCGACCAGCCGGCTTTGGTCGATCAGTGATCGACCTGCTGGTCGATCAGCCCGATCAGCTGATCGACCACGCGATGCTTTGATCGACCACGGGGTCGATCAGGTCCTGTGTTATCGTGTTTTCTTAGCCGGGAGACACTGCTCTTAGCCGAGAAGATATTGCCCGGGAAAATAGTATCATGGCCGGGAAAGTATCAAGTTTACCCGGGAAGAAGGTTGTCTTGATCGGAAAAATATAACCGGGAAGAAGAATAGCTTGGCCGGGCAAAGTGAAGAAGAGAGAAATGAGGGGAGAAGCCGAGAAAGCCCGGAAGAGAGAAGCAGTAATGTTGGCCGGGAAGATGCCGGCCAGCAACAAACTTGACACGGGAACTTGACCGGGAGAAATAAGTTTTTGCCCGGGAGAAGTAAGATCGTGCCCGGCAAGGAGATTAACTTCGTCGAGAGAAGGTTTTGGCCGAGAGAAGAGAAGTGAAGCCGGGAGAAGGTTTCACTGGCCGGGAGAATGTGCGAAGCTTACCTTGGCCGGGAGAGAGAAGCTGGACTGCCCGGGAAATAAGGTTGTCCGAGAGAGGTCTAAAAGTATGGATAGGTGAGGAAAGAACAATGGCCGAGAAAGAAGCAAAGTGATCGGGAGAAGTGGAGAAAGGGAAGAAAACAATGGCTGGAACCAACTGCTGATCGACCAGCTGGTCGATCAGCCAAGTCTGATCGACCAGCTGGTCGATCAGACTGCTCTGATCGACCAGCTGGTCGACCAGCCTGATCGACCAGCTGGTCGATCAGCCTTATCGTGATCGACCAGCTGGTCGATCACCAGATCCGTCTTTGTTGTAGCGAGTTCGTATTGCCCGGGAACTTGACCGGGAGAAATAAGTTTTTGCACGGGAGAAGTAAGATCTTGCCCGGCAAGGAGATTAACTTCGTCGAGAGACGTTTGGCCGGGTAAAGAGATGTTTGGCCGGGAGAAACAAAGCCGAGAGAAGTTTGTCCGGGAGAATGCTTGGATAGTCTGACTTCGTCCGGAGGAGAGTGTCTTAACCGGAGAAGTGAGATCTTGCCCGGGAGATGTAAGATCTTGCCCGGGAAAGTGATTATCTGATCGGGAGAGGTGAAGCCGGGAAGGTATTGCCCTTGGCCGAGAGATAAGAAGCCTTGGTGGCTCAGGACTGTGATAGCCGGGAGCTTGGTGCTCGTGGGCGAATGGAGAGAGCTTTGGTAGCTCGTCTCCGGAGTGGTCCAGGAGGAGTCTTGGTGGCTCAGGACCGAAGGCCGAGAACTTGGTGCTCGTGGGAGAATGGAGAGAGCTTTTGTAGCTCGTCTCCGAGATGGTCCAGGAGGAGCCTTGGTGGCTCAGGACCGGATTGGCCGGGAGCTTGGTGCGAATGGCCGGATGGTCCGGGAGAGCTTTGGTAGCTCGGCTCGGGACCGTGAGCTTTGGTAGCTCGATTTCAGGGAGCCTTGGTGGCTCAGAACCTGAGTGGCCGGGAGCTTGGTGCGAATGGCCGGATGGTCCGGGAGAGCTTTGGTAGCTCGGCTCGGGACCGTGAGCTTTGGTAGCTCGATTTCAGGGAGCCTTGGTGGCTCAGAACCTGAGTGGCCGGGAGCTTGGTGCGAATGGCCGGATGGTCCGGGAGAGCTTTGGTAGCTCGGCTCGGGACCGTGAGCTTTGGTAGCTCGATCTCAGGAGGAGGGCCTTGGTGGCTCGGTCTCCTGATTCCTCAAGAGGAGGGCCTTGGTGGCTCGGTCTCTTGATTCCAGGAGGAGGGCCTTGGTGGCCCGGTCTCCTGTTTGGTCCGAGAAAGCTTTGGTAGCTTTGCTCGTGACCTGGACTTTAATGTTTTATCCATCCTTATACTATGTCCTTGTGCTGGAATGTTTTTAATGCTGCTTTTGAGTGTGCAGATATACAGGACAGGTTATGGAGGGAAATTCAAATGGATGGTGAGAGTTCCAAGGCGGGCTTTTGAGCTGTCTCTTCTGCAGGGGGAGTTCTGTGACAACGGACGGCAGCTGGTGTCAGAACAGTGCAGGGATCCGTTGGGCACAAGAACCAAGCAGAGGCTATAAGAGAAGCGAGAAGCAGCGCTGAGGAGAGCTTTGACTCACTTCTCACGCCTTTACTATTGATCATCCTTGAGAGCTCAGAAGCGACATTGCCAATCTTACGAGAGCCTGATCGTGAATCGAAGAAGAGGAAACAAGAGCAACGTCCTGTGTTTGGAGGAACAGGCTTGTGCTGCTAGCTGTTCTTGTTGGCTCTGTCTAGAGCAACGTCCTGTGTTTGGAGGAACAGGCTGAGCAGCAAGCGGTTCTTGTTGTCTCTGTTGTCCGATCTTTGATTCACTGTATTCTCCTTGTCTTGTGCTTATCCTTGTATCTTTGAGACATTCTGTGGAGAGGTTCCTCCACCGAGAAGGAGAAGATTATAGCCGATATTTATCGGGGTCTGATCTGCCGAAAGATCGAGGGATCGTCCACCTTACGGACACGCCGAGGAGTAGGAGCATCATCTCCGAACCTCGTAAATCACCTGTGTTAGCGTGCTGATCTTCAGTCTTCGTGTTTCTGATTGTTCATTCCGCTGCGTTAACGAAGACGAAGGAAGAAAAGCGAAAAGTGTGGACGGCTATTCACACCCCCCCTCTCTAGCCGGTGTCCAAGAGATCCAACAAGTGGTATCAGAGCAAGGCTGCTCTGTCATCCGGATTAACACCCAACGAGCAACATCAAATGGCTATGAAGGAGGGATTCAGCACAACAAGACCCCCGTTCTTCGACGGATCAGATTTTCAGTATTGGAGGAGCCGCATGGAGTATTATTTGAAGACCGACATCTCCATGTGGTTTTCAGTAAAGGAGGGATTCACTCCTCCGAAGGATAAAGAAGGCAAGGAGCTTGACTCTTCGAGGTGGACAGCAGAACAAATACGAAAGAGTCAAGCTGATGCTAAAGCAGTGGTCACCCTTCAGTGCGGGCTTAACAGAGACCAACTCACCAAAGTTGGTCCATTCACAAGCGCGAAGGATCTGTGGGACAAGCTGATCGAGCTGCACGAGGGTAACCAGGACTCTCGTGTGGCAAAGAGGGATTTGTTCCTGAACCAGCTGCAGAATCTCACAATGAAGGAAGGGGAGACCGTGAGCGAGCTTCACGGAAGATTCAAAGAAATCATCAACGGCCTCCACTCCATTGATGAGCATATCGAAAACCGTGATCTCGTCAGGTATGCGCTTAAATCTTTTCCGAGGAACGCCTTATGGTCATCCATGGTGGATGCGTATAAGGTTTCCAAGGATTTATCTATTTAAATTAGATGAATTTTTCTGTGAAATGGAACTGCACGAGCTTGCTAATAAAAAGCAAAAAGAGAAAGGTATAGCTCTGTGTGCAGGTGAAAGGAGCAAAGGAGGAAGGAAGAGGAAGGAGAAGAATAAGAAGAAGAGGGCACTGAAAGCCGCGAGGGATGAGTCCTCATCAAGCTCATCGGAGGAAAGCACACACGACTTCGCTTACGTGGCGCAAGTACATTCAGACTCCGAGAGCTCCAGCGAGGAATCAAGCTCGACTTCATCATCTTCGGATGATGAAGAGGTAACATTAGTTAAATTAGAGAAATGTTATAAAGCAATTTCATATCTTTCTACCATGCTTAAAAAGTCAAAAAATAATGTTAAATCTTTGAAGCATGAAGTAGAAAATTTAAGATCTGTTAGGAAAAATGAGACTGATAACCCTCGATTAGAGGTTCTTGAAAATGAAAATGAATCATTAAAGAACCAAGTAGGAGATCTCAAGCAGTTGCTTGAGAAATTTTCAACAAGCTCCAAGACCTTGGACATGATCCTGAACTCCCAAAGGGGAGTATACAACAAGGCTGGGTTGGGATATCAATCTCAACTCAAGGGAGCTAGTTTTCAATCCCTATTAGCACGGACTAGTGATAAATCACATACTGCTAAAACTCGGATAGTTAGAAAGGGTATGACTAAGGCATGGGTGCCGAAATCTTACATTGTTGATGCAGTAGGACCCAAAGTGTGGGTGCCTAAGGCATCTATCTTCCGTGTCTAGTCGGCATCGGCCAAGGGGGAGCTCCCATCAACTTGAATGGTTGATAGTGGATGCTCCGAGTATATGATCGGGAATGAGTATTAAATGATAAGATCATAGAAAATATTTCCCTGATCATTAAGGATTTTCATAACGGGGTTTAGTCTACAAGTATGGTTGGTGATCTATCACCGACTCATCTTCTAAAAACCCTGAGCCCTGACATATCTTTCGCTCACCTTTCTACAGACATATTCTTTTCTCAGGAGTTGTTTTTCTTCTCGGCAACTCCTTCTCGGCTTACTTAATGGCACCTAGAAACCATATTGATTGTCGTGCCATTTGTAATTCTTAGACGAGTCATTCTCCTCTCAGTCGGGCTATTTTTCGACTCGGTAACTTCTGCTCGGCTAAGTGGTTGTAGCATATGGCACCTAGAAACTATACCGACCTACTCAATGTGCCATTTGAGAATTCTTACCCGACTTGATCTATATATCATTTGACCTATTCTGATAACAAAGTCAATCAGTCGGATAAGGAGTTTTCTGTCGCATCCAACACCAACTTCTTGACCCACATTCTGATCTTAATTAGGGGGAGAAATAGATATAGGGAATCAAACATTTATGTGGGAGAGTTAACCGGGAGGGAACCTCAACTTAAGGGGGAGTATGGTTGAATTCTTCACACTCCTCCCAGCCAAACCTTTCAGCCGACCATTAATACGATCTGTCTGACCCGGGAATCTTAGGGGAGAGATCTAGGGGGAGCACACATCAACATAGATGGTTGAGTGTATATTTCCCAAGAAAATGACCCGGGAAAACAATTGCATATTAAGAACCGAGTCAGTATTTTCCCTCAGCCGACCTATATTCTGTCTCGGCCTATTCATCTTTTATCTCGGCTTGCTTGATGTTGACAAGAAATCTTCCTCAGCCGAGTCACACAGCCATCACTCTCCAATCAGCCGAGTTGTTTCTTCTCTCGGCAACTCTTTCCCAACTTACTTGGTGATGGTAGCCTATAGTTACAGACATGGCACCTAGATACAATATCGATTTATTGTGCCATCTGATAACTCTTATCTGACCCAAGAGATCTAGGGGGAGCAATCAATGGAGAGAGATTGAGTCCGACTAAGGGGGAGAGTTGGTTAAACCTGCTACCCGGGCTAAAATTGAATCTTTAAGGGGATAAGAGAATGATCATGAATTAAGGGGAGTATTGTTACTTGAATACTTTTACTCAGTCTCTATTATTAAGATAAAAAGGGGGAGTATCTTGTAATCCAAATTCTGATCCCCACAAAATCTTTTTAATGTTTGACAAAGGGGGAGAGAAAGTTAAGTTTGACCTACCCGGCTAAACTTGAAATCTGGGGGAGAAGAGATCAGGGTCTTGAGGCGACATGGCTTCACTTGTCGCAGCGGAATGACAAGTAATGTTGGATCTTTTGGACACCGGCTAGAGAGGGGGGGTGTGAATAGCCGTCTACACTTTTCGCTTTTCTTCCTTCGTCTTCGTTGTCGCAGCGGAATGATAACAATCAGAGTAACCGCTTGCTGCTCAGCCTGTTCCTCCAAACACAGGACGTTGCTCTAGACAGAGCCAACAAGAACAGCTAGCAGCACAAGCCTGTTCTTCCAAACACAGGACGTTGCTCTTGTTTCCTCTTCTTCGATTCACGCTCAGGCTCTCGTAAGATGGGCAATGGCGCTTCTGAGCTCTCAAGGATGATCAATAGTAAGTGCGTGAGACCCTTAAGCTACGTTCCTCAGCGCTGCTTCTCGCTTCTCTTATAGCCTCTGCTTGGTTCTTGTGCCCAACGGATCCCTGCACTGTTCTGACACCAGCTGCCGTCCGTTGTCACAGAACTCCCCCTGCAGAAGAGACAGCTCAGACGCCCGCATTGGAACTCTCACCATCCATTTGAATTTCCCTCCATAACCTGTCCTGTATATCTGCACACTCAAAAGCAGCACTAAAAACATTCCAGCACAAGGACATAGTATAAGGATGAATAAAACATTAAAGTCCAGGTCACGAGCAAAGCTACCAAAGCTTTCTTGAATCAAACAGGAGATCGGGCCACCAAGGCCCTCCTCCTGGAATCAAGAGACCGAGCCACCAAGGCCCTCCTCTTCGAGAGGAATCAGGAGACCGAGCCACCAAGGCCCTCCTCCTGAGATCGAGCGACCAAAGCTCACGGTCCCGAGCCGAGCTACCAAAGCTCTCCCGGACCATCCGGCCATTCGCACCAAGCTCCCGGCCAATCCGGTCCTGAGCCACCAAGGCTCCTCCTGGACCATCTCAGAGACGAGCTACAAAAGCTCTCTCCATTCTCCCACGAACACCAAGTTCTCGGCTACTTCGGTTCTAATCCACAAAGGCTCCTTCTGGACCAATCTGGAGATGAGCTACCAAAGCTCTCTCCATTCGCCCACGAGCACCAAGCTCTCGGCAATCACAGTCCTGAGCCACAAAGGCTTCTTGTCTCTCGGCCAAAGGCAATACCTTCCCGGCTTCACCTCTCCCGATCAGATAATCACTTTCCCGGGCAAGATCTTACATCTCCCGGGCAAGATCTCATTTCTCCGGTTAAGACACTCTCCTCCGGACATCCAAGCATTTTCCCGGGCAAACTTCTCTCGGATTTGTTTCTCCCGGCCAAACATCTCTTTACCCGGTCAAACATCTCTCGACGAGATTAATCTCTTTTCCGGACAAGATCTCACTCCCGTGCAAAAACTTATTTCTCCCGGTCAAGTTCCCGGGCAATACGAACTCGCTCCAGAACTTTCTATCTGGTGATCGACCAGCTGGTCGATCACTTAAGCCTGATCGACCAGTTGGTCGATCAGGCTGGTCGACCAGTGGTCGATCAGAGCAGTCTGATCGACCAGTTGGTCGATCAGACTTGGCTGATCGACCAGCTGGTCGATCAGCAGTTGGTTCCAGCTTTCTTCCCTTTCTCCACTTCTCCCGATCACTTCTTGCTTCCTTTCTCTCGGCCATTGTTATCTTCTTTCCGGTCTCACCTATCCATACCGGATAGCCTATTTCTCGGACAAGCCCTTATCCATAAGATCAATTCCCGGGCACGCTTCTCTCTGCCGGCCAAGGTAAGCTTCGCACATTCTCCCGGCCAGTGAAACCTTCTCCCGGCTTCACTTCTCTCAGCTTAACCCTATCTCGGCCAATGAGACCTTTTCCCTCCCGGCCTCATTTCTTTCGAAGACGTAATCTCCTTTCCCGGGCAAGATCTTACATTTCCCGGGTAAGAACTTGTCAGTGAAACCTTCTCCTGGACAGGCCAAGGTAAACATGTTCTTTCGGTCAAATTAAAACTTTCTTATCCCGGGCAAGGTACTTCCCGGCTTTACTCCTCCCGGCTTCTCTTTTCCCATCTTCCCTTTGCTCGGTTAAGGTATTCTCCTTCCCGGCTTCACTTCTTCCATCCAAGATAATCTCTTTCCCGAGTGAACTTGATACTTTCCCGGCCATGACACTATTTTCCCGGGCAATATCTTCTCGGCTAAGAGTAGTGTCTCCCAACTAAGAAAATACGATAACACAGGACATGATCGACCCGTGGTCGATCAAAGCACGCAGGTCGATCAGCTGATCGACCTAAGCAAGCAGGTCGATCAGCTGATCGACCAAAGCCGGCTGGTCGATCAACTGATCGACCAAAGCAAGCTTGGTCGATCAGGTGATCGACCAAGACGTTCCTTTTTTTTATTTTTGGTAAGCCATGCAACCTTTAATTAATGCACGTTAATTAACGTTTTTTATTAACGTTTTTAATTAACGTTAATTAACGTTTCCATGCATGCACGTTAATTAACGTTTTTAATTAATGCATGTTTTAATTAATCCTTTAATTAATTAATGTATTTAATTAATGCATGCTTTAATTAATTAATACAACCTTTAATTAATTAAAGTATTTAATTAATGCATGTCGGTAAAGACTTCATTAATCAAGGGGTTTCGGCTATTCCGGGTAAACTTTAACTCGTCTAGCTCAACTAGCCCGGGTAAGACTAAACATAAATCTTTTGTATTTAACCTGACATTACTTGTCAAACAACAAAACAGACTCAAGTCTGACCAGACTCAAATCTGACCGGGTCAGACTGCATCAGCAATCTCCCCCTTTTTGTTGTTTGACAACCAGATTTAAGTTTAGCCTTGGTGGCTCGGTCTCCTGATTCCTCAAGAGGAGGGCCTTGGTGGCTCGGTCTCTTGATTCCAGGAGGAGGGCCTTGGTGGCCCGATCTCCTGTTTGATTCAAGAAAGCTTTGGTAGCTTTGCTCGTGACCTGGACTTTAATGTTTTATTCATCCTTATACTATGTCCTTGTGCTGGAATGTTTTTAATGCTGCTTTTGAGTGTGCAGATATACAGGACAGGTTATGGAGGGAAATTCAAAGGGATGGTGAGAGTTCCAATGCGGGCGTCTGAGCTGTCTCTTCTGCAGGGGAGTTCTGTGACAACGGACGGCAGCTGGTGTCAGAACAGTGCAGGGATCCGTTGGGCACAAGAACCAAGCAGAGGCTATAAGAGAAGCGAGAAGCAGCGCTGAGGAACGTAGCTTAAGGGTCTCACGCACTTACTATTGATCATCCTTGAGAGCTCAGAAGCGCCATTGCCCATCTTACGAGAGCCTGAGCGTGAATCGAAGAAGAGGAAACAAGAGCAACGTCCTGTGTTTGGAAGAACAGGCTTGTGCTGCTAGCTGTTCTTGTTGGCTCTGTCTAGAGCAACGTCCTGTGTTTGGAGGAACAGGCTGAGCAGCAAGCGGTTCTTGTTGTCTCTATTGTCCGGTCTTTGATTCACTGTATTCTCCTTGTCTTGTGCTTATCCTCGTATCTTTGAGACATTCTGTGGAGAGGTTCCTCCACCGAGAAGGAGAAGATTATAGCCGATATTTATCGGGGTCTGATCTGCCGAAAGATCGAGGGATCGTCCACCTTACGGACACGCCGAGGAGTAGGAGCATCATCTCCGAACCTCGTAAATCACTGTGTTAGCGTGCTGATCCCAGTCTTCGTGTACTCTGATTGTTCATTCCGCTGCGACAACGAAGACGAAGGAAGAAAAGCGAAAAGTGTGGACGGCTATTCACACCCCCCCTCTCTAGCCGGTGTCCAAAAGATCCAACAAGTGGTATCAGAGCAAGGCCGCTCTTCACCGGACTAATCGCCGGATGAGCCATGATCCGAATCTAACTATGTGGGTTGAACCTTAACTTAAATCTGGTCCTCCGCCTCTCTTCGCCACCGCAACCGCCGGCGAGGAGTGTCTTCACCTGTCCGCGAGAAGAGATCAGGGTCTTGAGGCGAGCAGGGAGAAGAGACCAAAGGCGTGGCGAGAAGCACCCCAGCGAGGCTGCGGTGGCGAGGGGAGAAGAGACTAGACCCGCGTGAGGTTGCGGTGGCGAAGAGAGGCGGAGGAGAGGAATCGAGGAGCAGGGGGATTGGCAGGAGAGGAATCGCGGAGGAGGGTTAGGGTTTGCGGCGGCGAAGAGAGGCGGAGGAGAGGAATCGAGGAGCAGGGGATCGGCAGGAGAGGAATCGCGGAGGAGGGTTAGGGTTTCCACGAGGCTCGGTTTGTTTTTCTTCGCCACCGCGTGCACAGGGTGCCACGTGGCTTCCACATCAGCTGTTGCCCACGCGACGCCCAGCAGAACATCTCTGTATATATATATATATATATATATATATATATATAGCATGACATACGTGGCAGTCCACGTATGTCATGCCACGAGGGCCCATTGTCGATTAGGACAAAGAAAAACCTAAAGCCTTCCTCTCTCGCTTGCCGAACTTTTCCCATGCCCGAAGCCTTTTCCTTCTTCCTCCTCCTCCTTTGCTTCCGCCGGCCAAGTTCTTCCTCCTCTTCTGCGCCTTTTCCTTCTTCCTCCTCCTCCTCTGCTTCTGCCGGCCAAGTCCTTCTCCTCTACGACCACCGCCCCATCTTCCTTCCTCAGCCTCTCCACCGCATCTTCCTTCTTCCTTCTCTGTGACCGCCGCCGCATCTTCCTTCTTCCTCCTCTTTTGCGCCTTTTCCTTCTTCCTCCCCCTCCTCTGCTTCCGGCGGCCAAGTCCTTCTCCTCTGCGACCGCCGCCCCATCTTCCTTCCTCTGCGCCGCATCTTCCTTCCTCAGCCTCTCCGACGCATCTTCCTTCTTCCTTCTCTGTGGCCGCCGCCGCATCTTCCTTCTACTGGCCTCCTCTGCGTCGCATCTTCCTTCCTCAGTCTCTCCGCCGCATCTTCCCTCTGTGACCACCGCCGCCGCATCTGAAAGAACAGGTAAGAAGTGATATTTGGTAATGAACATGATTGTGCCTCGATTCTTTCATATCATTCATCTCAATCGATAGCGGTTGGTTTTTGATGGATTTGTGGTTTCTACCATGTTTATGTTTGTGGTTTACCTTGTGAAGATGAATCTGATTGTCATCTGGAAGTCGATAGTGATGGTTTTTCTATGTTTGTGGTTTAGGAGTGCAGTGTTGGTGCAATCTTTGCTCCAAGTGCATTGAGTTTCAATGTTTGGCTAAACCATGTTTAAAGTTAGGCAATACTTGTGATCTAACATGTGTGATGCAAGTTTGCAGGAAAGTCCAAGCGTGGTCTTGGCAAAAGAAAGTCCAAGTGGAAAGTCTTGGCAAAGGAAAGTCCAAGGTTGGTCTTGGCAAAAGAAAAGTCCAAGTGGGAAGTCTTGGCAAAGGAAAGTCCAAGGTTGGTCTTGGCAAAAGGAAAAGTCCAAGTGGGTAGTCTTGGCAAGGAAAAGTCCAAGTGGGAAGTCTTGGCAAGGAAAAGTCCAAGTGGGAAGTCTTGACAAGGAAAAGTCCAAGTGAGTGGTAGTCTTGGCAAGAACTTGACATGACGAAGCTGATGGAAGCATCTCAGGCTAGTGCGAGGATGATGGAGCATCCAAGGGAGGCACGAGGCTATGGGAGGTGTTTGAAGGCCGAGGTCTAGGTCAAGAGAAGCTGAAATGGGATTTTTCAGCTTCATCAGTCGACTGGCCCTGCCAGCAGTCGACTGCTCATAAATCAGACGCACACAGAAAAATCAGTCGAGCCAGAGGAAGACAGGAGTCGACTGGGCAGTCGACTGGTGTATGGTGAGTCGACTGATGCCAGTCGACTGGTCTTGGAACAGTCGACTGCTATTTGAACGTTGGCGAAGATTGGCAAGCATTTAATGCGCTTTAATGCGGGATTTTGTTGCCGATTGAAGCCATCAGTCGACTGGCCCTGCCAGCAGTCGACTGATGATGAATATTTATAAAAGAAGCCTGCACGAGATCAACTCAAGAATTCTGCCATTCTTTTATTCTTTAGTGCTTCTTTTGAGAACTTGTTGTTCTCTGATTCTATGCTTTCTTCCTCTCCTCTTAAACATTATTTCATATCATTCTTGAGGAGATCGAAAGAGTTGTAAAGGTTTCTCCGCCTTCGAGGTTTTCAAGAATGAGAAGATTCATAGTGCAGCGGGTGTGTGCGTGCGTGTGGATCCTTGGATTAGTCACCTCTGCGGAGGTGGATACCAAGTAAACAAACCGGGTTAGCGTTGATCTATTATTTTCTCTATTATATTTTGCTTCCGCTAACACTCTTGCAGAGAAACAATCAAGAAGAATCGAAAAATACTATTCACCCCCCTCTAGCGAACCAACCGATCCTAACATGCAGATCGGGGTCTTTTGATTTGTGATGTCTGGACTGAGTTAATTAATTTTATTAATGCTTATTAATAGGTGTATGTCATCTTTAAGGAAATGAATTAATAATTTTTTTACATTTTGAAATAGAAATTAGACATGCCCATGCTATTACATAACTTTGAGTCAGTGTTAGGTTGTTATATTGCTTGTTTTTAGTATAAACTTTAAATTCTTTTATTTTGTGTATACCATGATATCTGTCATAGGATGTCGGCTCATTATTGTATGTTAATATTGTGATGATGCAAATTGATTCATATATTGTTGAAGTTTGAGTTTTTTAGTGATGTTTGGAGTTTGTAATTTATAAGGTATGTTTGTCCTTACAGGTTAAAAATGCCTAAGTACTACACCACTAATACACCGAAATGCAGATGTGGACGAATGACGAAAATCATCACCTCATGGACTGTTGATAACCTAGGCAGGAGATTTGCTATATGCTCACTATTTGAGGTAGGAAAAAGTTAGCATTATTTGTCAATTTTTTGTGTGCAAAACATAGACATTTAATCTCATAAATAACTTGGAATTGCAGAATGAAGGGGGGTGTGGTTTCTGGACATGGGTTGATGATGAGATGTGTAGTAGATCAACACAAGTAATACCAGGATTGCTAAGAAGAATAACCAAATTGGAGGATGATGCTAGAACTGCAGAGAATGTAATGAAAGAGTTAGAGGCTAATGCCAAAAGTGTAGAGGATACCATGAAGGAGTTGAAGATCCAAAATTGCAAGTTACACTTTGAATTGGATAAAACAAAAAAAGAAATCGACAACTACTTGTGGTGACGATGCGTTTGATAATGTGGATTGTCACACGTGTAGCTTTCTATTCAGATAAATATAACTGAATTTAATTTATTGTATTTCACAAACTTGTAGTTGGAGTTATAATTGTTTTTGCTTGGAACATTCACTACTAGAAAATTGTTGTTTAGCGGCGGTTTGAAAAACCGCCGCTATTTTCTGTGTTTTTCGGCGGTTTATATTAACCGCCGAAAAATAAATTATTTAGCGGCGGTTAAATTTAATTTGTGGCAGTTTGATAATTGGCGGCGGTTTGAAATTTGATTCGCGACGGTTTTAAAATTTTTGATGGAATTTTTGTTTGTGATGGTTTTAGTTCAAGTAGCGCGGCGATTTCTCTTCTCACGGTAACTTAAGCGATTAGGTCATCCCGTGGCAAAAGCTTTTCTTTCCAAAGCTACCGCGATTTTCATTTTCCAAACCCTAAGCGCCTCTGCCTCCGTCCTCTACCTCCGTCCTCGAAGCCCCGCCTCCGTCCGTGATTTCTCAACCTTCGGGCGGCGTCACCCACCAAGCGTCTCTACCTCCGTCCTCTAAGCCCCGCCTCCGTCCGCGATTTTCATTTTCCAAACCCTAAGCGCCTCTGCCTCCGTCCTCTGCCTCCGTCCTCGAAGCCCCGCCTCCGTCCGCGATTTCTCAACCTTCGGGTGACGTCACCCACCAAGCGTCTCTACCTCCGTCCTCTAAGCCCCGCCTCCGTCCGCGATTTCTCAACCATCGGGCGGCATCACCCACCAAGCGTCTCTGCCTCCGTCCTCGAAGCCCCGTCGCCTTCGTCCACGATTTCTCTTCAAGACCGACAATTACACATCATTGAATATAGAAAGAAAAAGCCCTGCCTCCATCCTTGAAGCCGGCCAAATTTCGCAGAGGAAAGCAGAAGAAGAAGGTAGGTGCATGATTCCTAGGTTAAAGCTAAGGTCTTTGTTGTATTTATTTGTGCCTTTTTTTGTTTTCTTCTTAATTTGTATTGTAATGTTGTTCAACTGAATTGGTGTTGGGCTTGCAAAAGTGGAGCAAGGGAAAGCAGAAGGAGAAGGTGAACAACGCTGTTCTCTAATTTATAAGGTTCTCTGATTTCGATGCTATACCATACTTCGCCTCTGGTTTGAAAGGGGTGGCCAGCTGGTAATGAAGTTCTTTTCATGTGCAATATTCAGCTGCAGTATCTGTCTCTTGCTTTTTTTTTTATGCTTAAAGTATGATTACTGCAAGCTGAGGCAGTTGTGAGTAAAATATTGAAATTTACTGTTTCTGGAGTTTTTATAGTGAAGATTTCCATTCAGTTTATATTACTGAATTAAAATGCAACACCAAAATTCTCTTTGGGCACAATATCCTGTGATGCATTGATCACATATATGATACACACAAATTCACGTATTTAGCAACTTTTTTCAAGAGTCCATAGTTTTCATTGCTAACTTTGCTGATCTGGTCTTCAGGAGTATGCCAACATCTGTTGCCCTTGATGTAGTGGCAAAGAATTTGAAACTCAGATTTTTTGAGGTGGGTATTTCACAGAAATCAATGTTTTTAATTTCACTAAAAGAGTTAAAACATAAGCTGGCATATTTCAGGTACCTACTGGATGGAAATTTTTTGGCAACTTGATGGATGCTGGAATGTGTTCAATTTGTGGTGAAGAGAGCTTTGGGACAGGTTTGTTAAATTATTTTATTCCCTCTATGCATTTTGGTTGTAAAATGTAGGCTGTCTTTCCATTAATCTTGTAATAAAAACTGCTAGCTAACTTTCAAACATAACATATTGTTATAACGGACAATTATAACATAATGTAGGCTATAATTGTTAAACTTGGATTATTGCTACTTGTTATTTTCTCTGCGGCATTCAGATATCACGCTATTCACTATAATTGTTTTCTTGAATGCAAACCTAATGACATTTTATTTTTCCATGGACCTATGCCTAGATCTTGGTATTGTCTAAGTTATATATTCTTTCTTCCTTTCTGAAATTTTAATTGGAAGTTTCAGAGTCAGAAGGATATTTAGGAATCAACCCTCATACTCTATTTTAAATTTGCTGCTATCTTATTTGTTCTTCTCTGTTTTTCAAAAGCCATTTTCAGACGTAACTGGAATGTGGTTTAGTATAGTAGTACTGGTTATGAATAGTTTATTTTGGACGGTTCTAAAGGTAGCAATCAAGTGCGCTTAATTTTGTTAAGCATGTATTTCTTGTTTTGTTTAGGGTAATAAAGGAGATAAGATCAGATGTTTCAGATGCTGCTCAAGCTGATGAGTTTGAATACAAGATCCTGTTGATGGCTCCATCTCAAAACATCAAGGCATCCGATTCCTCTTTGCGATCACGTCTGCTATGCTAAAACACTTACTTCCCTTCATGAATTTGTTAGTTATATGAGTTTTTATATTCTGACCCAGACCTTAAAGAGCTCCTGGCATAAAATTTTCTCACTTATAATTTTACTAAATTTCATCATTTTGTTGTATGGCACAATTAAAATTGAAACTGTCCTGAAAACCACAGATTGCTCTTTCATTTATCCTCTGCATGGTGTTACAGCAATGTAACACTTGACTCGAGATATATTTTTAATTTGGTATATACTTCTTTCATTGGACCAGTATTTGTCAAGTTTTAGGTTCTTAGATGTTACTGATACCTACTTTATATTGAACTCCACGTTTATAAACCTCATGTGCTTGTGGAGTGTAGCAATCTGAATGTTTATTTGAATGAAATATCCATCAGAATATTTAACAATGAAACTTTCTGAGCTTTCAAGTATTCTGAGCTTTCAAGTAGCTTCTCTACATATAGGATGCATTTGTATATATGTTAACATTTGTTGTTGAACTTGCTTTGATTCAATAAACATAACATTCTTATGTATTATTTGAATGTCATCTGTAAATAAAACCTTATTACTGCTGCTGTTGATTTTCTAAATCTCATATTTGAATGCACTCTGTTATGGGCTGAAAAAAATATTTTTGGAGGATTCTTCATTTGTAGTGATAAAGACACTCCGATAAAGACACTGCAGCTGCAGTGATAATTGGAACTGACACAAATGGATACGATTATTAAGTGTCAAGGCCTTTTTGGAAACTTTGGAGACATGGTAACTTCTTTTATTTATATCGAGGCACATGCTTTATTTGGCTTGCTTGATTTTTGCACAATTTAGTGTATATCTTTTCTAGTCTGCTTACATTTCCTTTTTTGTTGATTGATTAGGTTGTCAACATGGAATGGGGAAATGCCTTGCTGTTGTTTCTTGGAGCAGCTGCGAGATGACCAAATATCTAACTGATTCCCAGCATTTCTACTTGATTTCCAGCATTTTTTCTAGTTTGATAAAACTAAGGTTTATATTTATTGGATGAACTTTGTTTCAATAAGAAATTGATTCTATCATTGATGTATCCGGAATTCAATATGGATAGGTATATCCAACATATATACCTTTTCCCCTACCTTTAATTTTTACAGTGCGAATTTAAATAGTGGAACGGTCGATATTCATTCTTTTTTTTCGTCCTATCTCTTCCCTTTCCGAATCAAACCAGAGGAATGTCTCATTTTAATTTAGATTGTATCTTTTCTTTATCCTTTTCTTATCTTAGCACCTATTATTCACTATAACTATATATAATTAACAATTAAATTATAAGTCACTAGTTAATAACTATTAAATTTCTATAATTTTATAGAACTGCTTTAAAAAATTTTAAGTTTTCAGAAAGAGTTCGATTTTTTCGAATTATAATTTACAATTTGATTAAATTGATATTTTATTAATAAATATAATTAAATAATATTATTCATGTATATTAACCAGCAGAATATATGTGTTTGAACTCATTTATTTAATTTAATAAATTATTTAAATTTATTCATCTAATTGAAATAATTTCTTACTCAATCGTTGGATTCATTTACAGCTAATAATATGAAAAAGAGTTTTTTGTAAAAAAAATATAAAATGTCTTTTTGATATATTTTTAAAAATTAATGCCAAAAATGTTTGAGTGGAGTTGAGAATTAGAAGAAAGGGTTTGTGAACTTTACCCTGTTGGGAAATTGCTGTCATGGCGGGCCTCGGCGCGGAGCCACCAGAGCAGCACCTTCTTGCCGCAATTGCCCAGCGGCTCGACGAAGGAGGCGTCGTCCAGGAGGGCCAGTGGGCTGTCCACGTCTTCACCGTCCTTGCCCACGTCGTCGAGATCCCGCACCCAACCGGGCTTCCCGCCGCCGGCCACGTCCTTCCACAGCAACCTCGAGTTCAGGACGAACCCGGCCCACTCCATCTTCGCCGGGGAGACGGTCTTGCCGGCGCCGATGAAGGCGGCGCCGGTGTTGGGAAGGGGGTTGTAGGTGTGCCATCCGACCAAGTGTCCGGAGGAGTTGCAAGCCGGGCCTTGGATTGGAACCGGGGAGTCGTTGTTATTGTAGGCCTCGTCGGCCGGCGATTGGCCGGTGTGGATGAGGATTCCCATGGAGACGGCGCTCATCCACTTCACCTTCTGCGCCTCGTCGAAAAGCTCCGGGCTGTGCACGTTACTGTCGTCGGCAAACACCACGATCCCGTCCATTCTCCGGTCCCTCACCACTCTGTTCCATGAAAAATTCGAACAAAGATCCAGTTTTTACCAACCGAAATTTGATTTTGATCGGAAGAAGAAGGAACAGTCGAACCTCAGGGCGTGCAGGCGCATGCGGGACTCGGCGAGGCGCCGGAAGCGCGAGTCTTCGGGCATGGAATCCGGAAAGGGGATGCGGAGGAAGGGGAGGCCAGAGCGAGCGAGGAACTCGGCGGTGTCGTTGGAGGGGCGAGCGGTGGCGGGAGCAGCAGCCTCGACGACGACCCAGGTGAGGGGGAACGGGAACGAGAAGGAGGGAGTGGAGGAGGCCGGTGAGGTGGAGCATTTGGCAGGTGCGAACGTAGGTGGGCGTGACGACGATGATCGGCCGCAGGGTACTGCCCGCGCCGCCGCCGTACTCCGCACGCTGCTCTCGCTGCACGCGCTCGATGATCCAGTGCGCCCTCATCGTCTCCTCCGCGTCCGGATGCGCCCACTGCCGGACGCGGATCCCGTGGCGCCCCACCCCCACACGGCTCCTAGTCGCCTGCGTCAGCGGCGGCGGCGGCGGGGGAGAAGCGAGCGAGAGGGCAACCATCTCGGTGCGAGTGGTGGTGGTGGTTGTCGTCGTCGTCGTCGTCGTCATGGCGGTGGCCGAAACGGAGTTGAAAATAGAAGCAGTAGTGGTGGTGGTGGTGGAGGAAGGCGAGTATAAGAGGAGGAAGAAGGCGAGACGAGAGAATCGGAAGCCGAGGACGAGGCTGATGACGCAGCAGACGCCGTGGAGCAGGATCCAGATGACAGGGGAGGGTGAGCGAAGGAGGCTTTCTGCCGGGGAAGCTACCCCGCCGGAATATTCCTGATGCCGGCGTCGGTTGGCCTGGTTATGGAGCAAAGATAACTTCATATCTCCTCCTCCTCCTCCTCCTTCCTTCCTTCCTTCCTTCTTGACTCTGCTTCTCGATTATCAAATCGAAGAAGAAGAGAAGGTGATGATTGGTGAGATGTGATGTCACATGTATAAATGATCGGAGTAAAGAGAGAGAGAGAAGAAAGAGACGAGGAAGAAGAGGAGGAGGAGGAGGTTGGTGGTGGGTGTGGAGTAGTGTGTAAGGATAGCGGGGAAGGAAGGAAGGAAGGAAGGAAGGAGGATGCTTTGGCTTGAAGAGAAGGGAGGTGTAATTGAGATGTGATGGCGCTGGAGAAGGAGGAGGAGAAGGGGAAGGGAATTTGGATGGTGAAAGAGCAGGAAAAAGGAAGAAGGTTCTTTATGGGCAGGAGGAGACAGGGAGAACTGGTGGGTGCAGTTGCATTTACTTGAGCGGATTAATTGTCAATAATATCAATGAATAATTGTGTACTTTTCTTAATAAAATTAAGGTAAAAAAATTCCATCTTATGTTTTGAAATTATGAAGATGATATTTTATTTTATTTTTTTATCAAAAAAAATCTTATATATATATATATATATATATAATTACTTAATTATCCTTTGTTATATTATTTTCATTATTATCTCTCTTTGTATATTTCTGTTTAAATCTTGAATTTATATTCGGTAACTATTATAATATGAATGATTATATTTATGTAATAATAACTATGAAATTATAATATGAATGTAACCATTTATATTGTAGTAGTTACAGTTTGTAGATGTTATAATACGGTATTATTTATCTAATATTTATATTATAGTAGCAATAAAATCATAGTTGTAATAATTATGATTTCATAATTATTATAATATATTTAATCAATTTAAATTTAGATAAAAAATATAGATGAAATAATAATAAAAATAATATTGAAAGATCTTTGTGTCATTTTATCGAGAATAAGACAATGACTTTTGCCCTAAAATTAATATCTTAGTTGATAAGAGCTATTCATTTTCTATTCACTTTTTTAAGAAAATTAATTTCCAACACTATACGCATGTGTAAAATAAGAAAAAGAAAAGTGAGTGATAAAAAATGACTATCATACTTTTCATTTTATACATGTGTTCTGATCCATAATATTGAATGTCAAATACCATGATAGGTTTAAGTTATTATTATACATAATTTTAGTTATGTAATTATTAAATAATCATATAATTAAAATTATAAGATATAAAATATAATTTAATATTATTTAATTTAACTTATTTATTTAAAGGAAATAAAATATAATCAGTTTAATATTTATTTTATTATCATTGATTTAATTTATTTTTAGAATAAATTATATTAAATTAATAATATTAATGATGATAATAAATTAATAATATATATATAATAAATAGAATTTATTTATAATTTTTAAAAATTTAAAAAAAAATCATATATATTTTAATAAAATAATTTCTTAAATTATTTTTTAATTTATAAATATTTAAATTAAAGTTTTTCATTATACATTTCAATTAATTTAATTTTAAAATCGAAAGATAATCATGAAAAAAAATTCGTTAACCTTCGAAATAGTAAAAATCTTAAGCTGTCAAGGTAATCACATTTCAGGTTTATAATCCATTTCCTGACGTTTCCTGACACTCAGAAAGAGCATCTCGCCTTCTCACTCAAGAGCACTCGGCATCCCGACTTGGCACTCAACGTCTCAACTCAACACTCGACATCTCAACTCGACACTCGACATCCCAACTCCACTAAGAGGGAGCACTAGCTCAATGTCCCACTCAAGAGCACTAGGTGTCCTGACTCGGACAAGTCAGTACTTGGCAATCAGCAGCTTGAGTACTTGGCAGTCGAGTGATTTGATCTCCCGACTCGGTGCTTAAGCAACGACCCATTTAGACTCGATAATAAGCCAATAAAGTCTTAGCAACCAAGGTCGTCTCAAGGTTTTTTTGAGGCTCTAAAAATTTTTTTTAGGTCTTTAATATATTTTTTAAAAATTTAAAATTTACGCTCACCTTTTTTTCATTCAGATTTAGGATCGACAATAACGTATTTAAAATTTATTTTTTAAAATTTTATTTTTTAAAATATTTTTTATATAAAATTAGTTTGTTGACTTTTTAAGTTGTAAAATTATTAATTAAAATTTTATATTGAAGTTTTGATAATTTAAAAAATTTATTCTTTTGATCCATCTTCTTCTAAATTATTATTAATTTTTTCTTAATATTAATATTTGATAAATTAAATTTGTGATCATTATTCTAATTCTTAATAGATTTTTCCCTAAAGTATTAGAAAATTCAATTGATTTTTAAGTTAAAATTTTAATTATATTAATTTTTTTTTAATATTAGTAATAAATCTATCAAGTGTACGATTGAATACATTTTCTATTTTATTTTTTTATATAAACATATCCAGAATCATATTTTTTAACCGACATATTTATATTAAAATAAAAAAAAGAAAATATGAATCCCTACTATTTTATCAAAATAAAATTATTTAAAATTAAAATCAAATGTTTCCCATCATATCAACATTAAACAAAAAAAATATTAAGATATTTTTGGGTAAATTAAGCACAGAAAAATTAAACAGTAAAATTCCAAATTATCCCTTTTCAATAAAGAAATTCATTATTATTATGGCTAATAGAGATGATCACCTAACTATGGACCTTTATTATCATAATTGAAATGTGCACCAAACTAGCTACACATTAAGCATATGAACTGCCAAATAGATTGAATTTATTAAAATAAAATAACTAAAAATTACTACACGAAAGGATAATTACTACAAGCATATAATAACACCGAAATCCTTTGTAAAACACAACATATGAAATCTGAAATCCTTATAAAACACAACATATGAAAGAATTATGATTTATGAATGCTCTCTTTCACAGATAGATCATTTATAACAAATAAAGGTTCACAGATAGATCCATGGTCATTTATAACAAAAGTATAATGAAATAAATACTAATCAGTCAAAGAATTATCAATACAAGACTAAGTTACAATTTTAACAAGCATTCAAAAACAACATAATCAAAACCAACAGTGCAATTAAAGACTTCACAAAAATTGAAAAAGGAAAAAAATTGATATTTAAAAAGACTAGCAGTTCTACTTTGTGTTGTATGATAAAAAAAAAATTACTAATTCATGTTCTTATTGAGGAGGAAGAAGAAAGAGCGAGGAAAAAAGATTACCAACGAAGAAGAAGAAGAGCGCGCCCTCTGAGAGTATCATTGAGGAGGGAGGAAAATGTACGATCAATATAGAATCGCTGATGAGAAAGGAAAAGGGTTTACTAACGATCAAAGGAGAAGAGCATCTTTTGAGAGGATCATGATAATTAAGGGAGTTAGATCTTATAGTATATAATTAAAAATAATAATTATAAAAATCAATGACAAATGAAAAAATAATTTAATATTAAAATTGAATATTTCCTTAAAAAATTGAATAAAAATAAATTTAAAATATTAAAAATTACCACCCCAAATTGAACATTTTCTTTAAAAAAAATTAAATAAAAATAAATATTAAATATTAAAAATAATGAGCCCAATAAAATTAGAGCCCTATGCATATGTCTTAAGTCAAGCTGATCAACAACTCATCCTAATCAGACGGGCTGATAATTTAGATTATTATCTTAAATCATCTCAACAGATAAATCTGAATTAATTTTTTATAATTTATAATTTACTATTTCCCTTTAACTCTCACAACAATCTTGGACGAATTATGAAATATTTTCCAACACTATTTATCTCCTAATTATATGCTTAATTCGATCTTTGTATTTGAAAATACTAATTCCACACACATCTCAACTTATCTAAATAGCCATTTAATCAAAAAGGATAAATATTAAAAGTGATATTTGTGTTTGAAAATATTAAGTAAGTTTGAATCGGCTAATTAACTCGATCTCAATCTAATTAAAGTGAACAAACATACATAGAACGTTAATTAAATGCCTTCTCAAAACTTAATCTCAATCATTATATATCTTAATCACAAATTTTATCTTTATCTTGAATAGATCAATTCGAAAGAAAGATTTGAATTTGTGCTTAATACAATTCCATGTATTTCTTATGCATTTATTACAATTAAAGCATGATAAGTATAGCAATATGCATTTATCTCCTTCTTTCTATAAATATTTCATCCCTTATCCTCTATTTTATATACTATATATACACCTTTCTACTTCATCAGTCTTGCATTTTCTAAAAGGCTTTTCTTCTTCTTCTTCTCTTTCTCGATCTTGAGATCTTCTTGTTAAGTAAATATTGAGATGGCGGGCGGTATAATTTCTAATTCGGATGATTCAAAGAAAGAGTTTGCAGGAAAGATTACTTTCTATGTTGTGATTTGTGGGATTATCGCAGCGACCGGTGGATTGATGTTTGGATATGATATCGGAATATCGGGTTTGAGCTTATATTTTGATGTCTTAATTTCATTTCATTTTTTTTGTTTTTAAAATATCCTTTAAAAATAGCAATGTTAAGGATCTTATAGTAAATAAACAATATTTTGGGGAGTGAAATGAACATTTTCTTATCGCCGGACTAAATTCGGCAGGCGGCGTCTCCGCCATGGACGACTTCCTGGAGGAGTTCTTTCCGGAGGTGTACGTGAAGAAGCAGAGAGCGAAGGAGAACAACTACTGCAAGTACGACAATCAGATTCTGCAGCTCTTCACCTCCTCCCTCTACCTCGCCGCCCTCGTCGCCAGCTTCTTCGCATCTTACTCTTGCACCCGATTCGGCCGCAAGCGCACCATGCAGGCCGCCTCCGCCTTCTTCCTCGTCGGTGTCGTCCTCGACGCAGCCGCCAGGAATCTAGTCATGCTTATCATCGGCCGCATCCTCCTCGGCATGGGCGTCGGATTCGGCAATCAAGTAAGTTTTCTCATCTTTTTGTTTGATAAAAAAGAGATTTTTATGCGTTAAATCTAAATTCTTTGTCTCGTAGGCGGTTCCTCTGTTCTTGTCGGAGATAGCTCCGGTGAAAGCCCGCGGAGCGCTCAACATCCTCTTCCAACTCAACGTCACCATCGGAATCTTCATCGCCAACCTCGTCAACTACTTCACCTCCGACATCCACCCGTGGGGCTGGCGCCTCTCCCTCGGCCTCGCCGGAATCCCCGCCGCCATCCTCTGTTTCGGCTCCCTCATCATCACCGAGACCCCCACCAGCCTCGTCGAGCGCAGCAGGACCGACCGCGGCCTCGCCACGCTCAAGAAGATCCGCGGCGTCGACAACGTCGACGCGGAGTTCGCCGAGATCGTCCACGCCTGCGAGAGCGCCAAGCTGGTGAAGCACCCCTACCGAGAACTGATGCGGAGGTCTAGCCGCCCGCCGCTCGTCATCGCGATCCTCCTCCAGGTCTTCCAGCAGTTCACCGGCATCAATGCCATCATGTTCTACGCGCCTGTGCTCTTCCAGACCATGGGGTTCCACAACGACGCCTCCTTGCTGTCCGCCGTCATCACCGGGATCGTCAACGTCTTTTCCACCCTCGTCTCCATCGCCTTGGTCGATCGGGTCGGAAGAAAGATGCTGCTACTCGAGGCCTGCGTCCAGATGCTCATCACCCAGGTCACTCGCTCATTCCATCGAACACACTTTGAGCAAGTTCCAATTTTCAAACACAAGAGCTTCATTTCGATCTTTGAACTAATTCTTCTTCCTCTTCTGAAATTTTCAGACAATAATTGGGATCCTGCTCCAAGTGTATCTGAAATCGAACAACAGTCTCGACCGAGGGATCGCGATCGCAGTGGTGATCCTGGTGTGCGTCTACGTGATGAGCTTCGCGTGGTCATGGGGGCCTCTGGGCTGGTTGATTCCCAGCGAGACGTTTCCAGTGGAGACGAGGACGGCGGGGTTCTCCTTCGCGGTGAGCTCCAACATGCTCTTCACCTTCCTCATCGCGCAGGCCTTCCTGTCGATGCTGTGCCACATGAGGGCGGCAATCTTCTTCTTTTTCGCGGCGTGGATCGTGGTCATGGGGCTGTTCACCGTGTTCCTGCTGCCGGAGACCAAGGGCGTGCCGATCGACGAGATGGCGGAGAGCGTGTGGAAGAAGCATTGGTATTGGAAGAGATACATGGACCAAAACGAAGACCTGGAACGACGCGCTTCTTCTTGAATCAATCCTTTCCTTTCATTTATTTCGCAATTTGTTTAATTTATGATACATAGAGGTGTATTTTAGAAGTTTTGTTTCGAGAGGAGTACTTTTTGTATTTGGAAATTTACATTAATGAACCGTTTCTTTTTTGCAGTAAAGCCCAAAACCAGACTCTAATTTTACATAAGGCACCGTTATAAAGTTCACTTATGAAAAATTAGGGTCTTCTTCGTAAATGTGTCTTTTTCGATCCCGATCCCAATCCCGCTGTTTGCTTCTCGACCAAACAACAGCGGCGACAATGGCGGCGGCAATCTCTACTTCCGTCGCCTCACCGCTCTCATCCATCCTCTTCAAGCATCACAAGGCGCACTTCCTCCTGCAGAAGCCTCTCACCTTCCGCTGTGCCGCGCCGCCTCGAGATGGAGGGAAAGCCCCTACGCTTCTGAAGTTGGTCGTCGGTGGCGTCACGGAGCTCCTCAAGCTCGTTTCTCCCAGAAAACAGAGGTCAACCGCTGCCATCGCCCTCGCTCCCCCCTCCGTTGCTTCTATCGCTAATGATCGATGTGTTATTGCAGAGACGAGGAGGATAGAAATGCAGGAAATGCGCCTTCTTTGGCTCACAGTGTGGATGATGTGGTTCGGATTCTTCGAGAGGACTACGATCGTGCTTATTTCCTCACAGGTAGTAGGGTTAGTTAATCCTATTTGTTGAACTTAATTGCTTCACTACTACAATTTAAGCTATGCAGATTCATACTTGATCAATTTGATTAACTTCACATCATATAAGCGTTCATATGAGTGAACCCAACCAAAGAAAAGAATATACAAACAATATTAGGAATTTCTATCATAGTATTGTTCATGTCTTTTGTTATGTAATTTAGAGTAGATATATAAGTTTGGCTTTTCATTTAGTTTCCTTGTTGAATTGTGCATGGTGATTTACACCAACTGCCTTTGCTCCTCCTATATAGGAGGGAGTGATTTCATACTTTGGATATATACTGTTTGGATTTTCTCCCCTTGTTGAATGGTATGAGTGATTTACTGCAAATGGCTTGAAATAAAGGAAAATTACCCTCCCAAGCTTCTAGTCATATGACAATCATAGGGCAAATGGTACTGTAGTGAGATGAGTTCTAGGTAATGGGATGTAGTCAAATCTGTGAACAAAAGGCTGCAACAAGGGCCCAGGGCATCCCTACCAAATTGACTACATTTTTGGGTGGTAGAAGCGTGCCAGTGAAAGTGGTACCAATCTAGTCTGGAAATTAATAGGTAGGTTGTTTGGCTGCCATACAAGCTTTTTTGTGAAACTGATGTGTGGTTCTTTCAAGTTCAGCATGTTAAATACGTATTGCAAGAAGGAAACAAACCTTGATCTCCTTAGTTTATAAGTCTGTATGGTGAATTTGGGTTGATTTTTTTGTCTTTCTGAAGATGGTGCCATATAATACTTGTGTTTCTTACAAGCACATAAAACAGAACTTCTTCCATGATTGCATCAGGCAAACATGTTCTGTAGACCATATGCATCACTAGTTCCCATATGGAATCTTTCAAACAGCTCGATAGATTCTTTCACTGTCCTCAAGAAATCACATCAACAAATAGCAGCTTGCTTAAAACCATAATAGTTTCTGAATTTTGTAATCATCCCTTCCATCTATCATCAGTTCTCAACTATTGGTTAACTTATCTTTTTCATGTGAAATGCATCATGTGACTGAACATGTACCTCCTTAAGATAGAAAGCATAATTATTTGGGCTTATCATGCTGTGGACTGTTCATTATTGTTTGTTATTGTGGTAACTCCTTCAGTGATTCACAAATAAATATGTCATAATGTATGTTCAAGGATGAGTAGAGCTGTAGGGCACCTATAAATGACATGATGTTAAGTTCCTATTAAATAGCTAATGCTATCTTTCTAGAATAGGGGATTTCACCACAGACATATATGTTGATGATTGCTTATTCGAAGATCCTACAATCAGCTTTCGAGGTATGAGATTTACTTATCATATTTTTTTCTTACCCATGTCTCCTCGATTCTCCAATTTAACTATACTTCTATGGTTTTTTTAGACATAATTATCATCATATCTCATGTAATCATTGAAAATAGTAGTAATGTACTCAAGATAGAAATTTTAATTGAAAAGTTGGTCAATTTTCACCAACACGATTTTTACCATAAGAATATATCTTAAAAGGAGGATAAAAGAAAGATAGGAAAATTGTCGATGATAAAGACCCCAAGTTTGTATGATTGTGTGCAACAAACATTAAAAAACTTAGAAATCAATCTGACTCTGCCTGTTTGATTTACATTAAGCAACTGTTCAAGATTTGGAATGAAATCACAGCAATCTGTTATGTTAAACAACAGTTCAAGATTAGGAATGAAATCACTGAATCTGTTATTCTTATTTAGTTTTCATCAGTTAATCTTGTTTGTTTATGCCTAATTTTAAATGCTGAAATAGAATTTTGTATAATCATAACTATATAACTTTAAAATATATCCTGTCAATAAAGTTTTAAACAATATGGGAGTATTGTTATAGGTAATTAATATCAACTTCATTGACATGTATGGCTGCTGAGTACATGATTTGGATCTGGATTCCATGATTCTTATGAGTTTGACATTGATCTCAAGAAGCCAAGAAGCACCAAGTTTAGTTACTTGCAATTTACTTTGTTACATGGCCAAATAATGTTACCCTACTGAATTTTTGAACTGTGTACAAGTGCATCAGACTCAATGATCAAGTTTTACAGGCACCTTTTAAGGTCAACAAATCTTGGTTTTTTTGTGCTACAAAAGAATGTAATCGATGGATCACTTTGTACTACTCGGCTACTGTTTGTTACAAGAATAAAATTTGTTATGTTTGTTTTACGAAAACTACCTTTTGTTCTTAACTGAACTAACTTATCTAGTGAAAGAAACCTAATATCTCAATCTCTTCTGGCTAGGTAGAGATCGGTATTCACAGAACCTGGACTTGCTTGTTCCCTTTTTTGACTGTCCATCTCTTAAACTAGAGAAGATTGAGAAGGTATTCATATTTCAAAATTCGTATTATTCTTCACTAGGTTTATTGTGATTATTGACAAAACAATGTAAAGGAAATTGAAATGCATATTCAATCTGAGAGAGATTAAAGCTTATTTGTTGATATGTTATTTGGCACAATGTATCAATTTTCCTTTCTCTCTACCTAAGGAAACTAATCCAACTTTTTCCTTTCACTTCTTCTTACCATGCTTACCTTCAGCCTCAATAAACAAGCTTTTAGTTCTTCAGTATAGTTTTTTTTTACCCCTCATGTTTTAATGGAAGAGGATAAACTTGTTTTTACCCCTCTGTGTAGGGTTGCAAGGTTGAAATGGACTTCATCATAGCAACATGGTACCTAAGGTATTCGATAAAGACTCATCGTCATTCTCTGTTTAGCATTCATTATTTGTTGCGATATTATACTAGTGACGAGAGTTCATTACTTTAATTACCTTACACTTCATCAAACTGCATCAAGATTGAAGATGACTACATTAACATGCATACTTACTGTCAGAACCTACTTGAAGTTACCTTGGAAGCCTCTCATTGCCATCAAAGGAACAACCACTTATGATCTAAGCAAAGATTTCAAAGTAAGATAGCACATCTAACTCCTACAAGATACAGATCATCTGACATTCATGCTTGAACTGATGTTGTTCTAACAGATCATAAGACATGCTGAATGTTGGAATGTCCCTGCCCTTGAAGCTGTCGGCCAAATCTTTAAACTAGGCTCTGCAGAGGCTGATGGATGATCCTCATCAGAGTAAGCCTCCACTCTAAATTACAATTTTCACAATCTTTTTTTTTCTCTCCCTTGCATAATATGTGTTACCAGAAGTAAATTAACCTCTTTAGTTAAATAAGGTATTAGAGCTATATCTGAATTTTCTTTGAAGCATTTTTTTATTAAAAAGAAATCTAGTAATATTGATTTTGTGCTATGAATATATATACAAAGAATAGTCAAATAGACATCCCTTTTGTAAAAATAATCCAATGGGTGTCCTGTCATATGTTTTATCTCGAGAATATCCTTAATTTTAGTATTGTTGTAGCAGCTATGGCTACAACGTCCATCGCTATTGTAACAACTATGATTAGCTACTACAATGTGTAATAATTATTACAATACTATTATAGTATTGTAGTTGATATAACTATTTTAAAATGATTTTTATCAATTTAAAATAATTTGGATGAAGTTTAAATAGTTTTGACCAAGTTGATAAAGAGTATTTTAACATAATAATATTTAGAATTTAAGATTTTAAAGTTTAGCTACAACTATTTAGCAACTAGTTAAGTAGTTACTATAACCATTTAAAAGTGATTTTTGATGAAATTTAAGTAATTTTACCTAAGTTAATAAAGAATATTTTGATATAATAATATTTTATGTATATAAATCTGGATTAAAATAAATTATTAATTTTTTAAGTTTAATGAGTAGCTGTTATAATTTATAACAGTTAACGAGTAGCTATTATAATTTGTGTTGCAAAAAGATGCTTTCATGGCGTAGTCGAGTTGGTTCTCAAATGATAGATTTGTCAGATTGAGCATGGGTCAGATAGTCGCGGAATTGCCCTCTCATCTGAGGATAGATAGTTGCGGAATTGCCCTCTCATTTGAGCACATATTTCGATACTTGATTTACTTGTTTGTGTTTCGTTGTGGGACTGATGATACTAAACCGTTTGGGACGAGTAGGGATGTAAATGAGCCAAATTGTTCGCAAGCTATTTGATTCTCGGTTCGAAAATAAATTTGTTTGAGTTCGTTCGATTAAGTTAATGAGTCGAACTCGAACTTGATTTTGAGTTCAAAAATATTATATATATATATATATAATATTTATAATTCATGTAATATATATATATATATATATATATATATATATATATATATATATATATATATATATAACATAAATTATAAATATTATATATTAACAAACCAAGTTCTAACTAAGCTCGTTTAATTTTTAAATGAGCTATATATTTTCAAACCGAGTTCGAACCAAACTTGTTTAACTTTTAAACGATTCATTTTTGAATCAAGCTTGAGCCGTTCGTGAATTATTTAAATTTATTATGAGCCGAGCTCCAGCTTAAGAATTAAAGTTCGAATTGAACTTGAGCTGAACTTGCGTGTAGGAAAAATGAACCGAGCTCAAGCTCGAACTTTTTATTGTTTGACTCGACTCGGTTCGATTGGACAAGCGAAATTATTATTTGTATATAATTGTGTTGTAAAAAGATGATCATGCTAACTGTAATCCTAATTCTAACTTAGAACAGTGAAAAGTAGAAAGAGAATAACAACTTTAACCGTAACCCTAACTTGGAACAGTCAATAATAGTGGCAAGAGAACAGTCAATAGTGGAAAGGGAATAATAAAGGTGCAGTACTGGTGGTAGTACTAGCAAGTGGTCCTTTGTTTAATCTCCCCGTTCAGTCTAGTCCAGTCCATGACGCGGCACCCAGAGGAATCCTAATCCGAATCCCAATCAAACATCCAGGTCACCACCTTCAAGATATGGTCGGTGCCCCCCACGCCGTCGTCGGGCCCACCACCTCCCCCTTCCCAATTCCCCATTTTTAAATTATTATTATTATTTTATTTTATTTTATTATCATCGTCATCAAAAGCTAAAGCCAATATTGTAATAGTTTGAGGCAAAATTTATCCAACATATTATTAAGTAATTATAGTTTAAAACTGTTTAAAAATGTTTTAAAATTATTTTAATAATCAATATTCATCTAAAAATGCTAGCACAGAATAATTATGATTAAAATTGTCACCATTTAATTAAGTTGTTTTGACTAAAATTATTATAATTAATTACTTGAAGAGCTCTAATCAAAGGGTGTTTTTGTAATTTTTTTATTCATTTATAAATATAATTATAAATTAAGATATTGTTTAGAAAAGAAGCTATACTCTATAAAAGTTGGAACAATATAAATCACATTGGGAGGCTTGAAGAAGGAATAGGAAAACAAGTAATAGCTTTGTGGGATCGAGGAAGATGAGAGGAGGAGGCCGATAGGAACGAGGACCCTCCATTGCTCATCTCAAGGTTTTGCGAAAGGGAAGTACATCACGGTATCGAACGACTATCTATAAAATATAATATGTATTATATATTAGTTATTCATATAATTTGTGCAAGACATGTTAAATATTTAAGTTCTAATTCACACCACCGACAAGCAATGTGCCATGTCCATTTTGAAAAAATAATAATAATAAATCAAATGAATAATTTAAATAATAATTAAAAAATGCACATCAAATAATTTAAATAATTAAAAATTAATTTTAAAAATAATAAATGTTAAGGTATTTTAGAAATCAATCCTATTTTTTTTCCTATATTCAAACTAATTTAAAAAAATATTATCATCTATTTGGATTTTTGTGCATTAGATATCATTATCTTTGCATGTGGAGTAGCAAATGGTGTTGGAGAGCATCATGTGTTGTGTTTCCGGAGCCACTAACATTCATGGATATACACATCAATGATCAATATTAATTTATTTTTCCATAATTATTATTTCTATTTTTTTCATATATTTTGAGTTGGTATCCTTCTCAATTATTTTAGATTTGTCTTTCTAGTTTATCTTCTTTTAAAAGAAAATTTCCAAATTTTAAAAATTATATTTTATTCTAAACTTTTATTTTTAAAAAATAATTTTGCATGCTACTTTGCACCCTATTAAATACAATAAATTTATTTTATTAAAAATTAAGACTTATTAAATACTAATATTTATAAATAAAAAATTGAAGCACAAAAAAAAAATCTTGGTGCAATGAAAACAAAAGGTGGGGGAGGGGGGGGGGGGGGGGGGGACTATAATGAGAATTTGAAAAGTTTATAGACATTTGGGGAAAAAATACACTTAAAGTTTGGAGATAGAAAAAAACACATTTTTTTCCAAAAAATATTAAACAAAAGTGATTGGACATAAAAGGTTTCATTCACGTGAAAAGATTTTGCAATAGTCGAATTATTATTATTGTTTAAAAAAATATTATTTGAATAGATTCCATGTGAGTAGGTGGGGCTTTATTTTCAACCATTTCTTTATTTTTTATTTTTTGTAGTTTGAAAAAAAAATTATCCTAATTTTGCTTCTTTTATTGCACCCTATTAAATTTTTTATTAAAAATTAAGATTTATTAAATAATATCTTAAAATAATAATATTTATAAATAAAAAAATTGAAGCGAACAAACTGGTACCGTCTCTACCGTATCTTTTAAAACCTTCTTATTTTCCTTAAAAAATTATTTTCTTAAACTTTTCTTTTGTAGTTGGAGAAAGAACATGGTGTGTGTGTCTACGTACAAATTTGATATCCTGTAAATAATGTCATTTTATTATTATTATTTTATTTATGATTAAGCTATTTAAGTGAGTTATAATATTAAGCACAAGAATTCTTAAAATAAAAAATATTTAGATGCTCACGAAATGTACCACGTTGTTATCCCATACTTTTTACCCGCACACTATGTGAACAATAAATTTTTTACGTTTTGAAATTTTTTTACTTAATACTATAACTCAATCCCTAAATTCTAAAAATAAAATCTTAAATGACTTAATCGTAAAATAAATAAAATAAAAAATGATATTATTTCTTGTTTGAGTGCTCGAAAGTGATCTAAACACTCATACACCTCTGTTGTGCACGCACGTGCATAAATAGGTGTGTAAGATATCGATCATGTATATATATAGGATAATGATATACTACACACTCCTATATGTGCGACTAAGGACAATTGTCATGTGTGCATCTTTTTTTTATGCCTGTCACATGTACAACACCTCTTAGTCGTGCACGTTTATCACAGATACGAGGCATATAAGATAATGAGATTTTATATAGGATAAACGATATCATACACGTCCTTGTGTGCACGATAGAGGTGCGCGACTGAGGATAGGTGTCAAGTGGGCGCTTTTTCGATGCCTAACACATCTGCAGTGCCACTCAGTCGCACAAGTCTATCGCACACATAGGACGCGCAGGATAACAAAATTATATATATATATATATATCACACACACACGAAATTGCTATCCTGTGCGACACCCCCGTGCGCGACCCGTGCGTGACGCCCTGACTCATCGTCGCTGCCGCCGCTCTCATTGACCACCTACTCGGTCGCGATCGACGCGCAACTCGCCGGCGCTCCGTCCGACGACAAATTCCGATCGGATAGTGGTCGAAATCCGTGTCAATCACGACCGGTAGTGGCCGCACGCATGGTTCGCTGTTTCTGACTGAAATTCGTTAAATTTCAACCACTATCCGATCAGAATCCGACGCCGGACAGAGCGCCGGCGAGTTGCGCGTCGATGGCGCCCGAGGGAGAGGTCGGCGGTGCCCGGACAGCGCAGCAACAGTGGCAGTGGATCGTGGATTTCTCGTCACGCAGCATAGCATTTTTTTCTCTCTGTGTATATATATATATATAATCAAATTTAAAATTAAAGAAAATATTAAAAATAAATAATAAATTTAAATAAAAAAATGGAATTAAAGGAGGAGGGTTGATCTGTACTGCTTTTGTCCTGTGGGATGGCTCCTCTTCTCTTTGGTTCAGTTGAGAAAACTTATGAGCCAGCCTCCTCCTTGTTCCTTTGATTTCTTGCAAACTTCTTCTTCTTCTTCTTGTTCTTCTCCTTCTTGTTTGGTGGAACTCCCCATGCCCATTCCGTCGACTTATCTTCCACCTTGATTCCTCGCTCCCATCTCTCCTCCACTTCCTCCCTCTCACGGATCAGGATCCTTCATGTTCTTCTCGCACAGCCTGCGGAACCACGATGGGCAGTGAAGCGGAAGACCCGAGTCACCTCCACTTCGTCGAGGTCGATCCCACGGGCAGATATGGAAGGGTAATACTGCTTCCTTTCTTCATCGTTTTTATCTATAGCTGCTAAAGATTTCATCCTTTTTTGCGCAGTACAACGAGATCCTGGGCAAGGGCGCTTCCAAGACAGTGTACGAAGCATTTCTTTACCTAAATCTGAGTTTCTTGTCGCTTGATTTGCAGGCTTTTGCTTTGTCTGACCTTTTGCCCTCTTTTTTTTTCTTCTTGTCGCCAGTTATAGGGCTTTCGATGAGTACGAAGGGATTGAGGTTGCTTGGAACCAAGTGAAGCTGTATGATTTCCTGCAGAGCCCCGAGAATCTGGAGAGGCTCTACTGTGAGATCCACCTCCTCAAGACCTTGAAGCACAAGAACATTATGAAGTTTTACACCTCGTGGGTGGACACCGCTGAGAGGAACATCAATTTTGTCACTGAGTTGTTCACCTCCGGCACCCTCAGGCAGTAAGTGGATCTTCTTGCTTGTTTCTTCTTCTTCTTCTTCTTCTCTTCTTCTTCTTCTCTCTAATTTTATTTTAGCAAGTTCTTTTGTTCTTGAAAACAATCTGTTTGTGTTTCGATATTGGTTTATGATCTGTGGATAGGTATAGGCAAAATCATAGAAGGGTTCACATCAGGGCAGTGAAGCATTGGTGCAGGCAGATTATTCGTGGTCTTCTCTATCTCCATAGCCATGACCCCCCGATCATCCATAGGGACCTCAAGTGTGACAATATCTTCATCAATGGCAATCAAGGTGAGGTCAAGATTGGGGATCTTGGCCTTGCTGCCATTCTTCGGAAATCACATGCTATCCATTGTGTAGGTATGATTGATACTGATCATGTGTGGATCTTTGCCAATCAAACTCCTTGTGGTAGTAATATGTAACCAGTTTTTGGATGGTTTTTGAAATCCCTTGCAGGCACACCGGAGTTCATGGCGCCGGAGGTCTACGAGGAAGAATACAATGAACTAGTCGACATCTATTCGTTCGGGATGTGTGTGTTGGAGATGGTCACCTTTGAGTACCCTTACAGCGAATGCACCCACCCTGTGCAAATTTACAAGAAAGTTGTCTCTGTAAGAACCTTCTTCCACCTTTAGAAAATTGTTATCGCAACCGAGTAGTGAAGGTGATCTATCTTCATTTTACTTCCAGGGAACAAAGCCGGAAGCATTATACCGAGTTAAAGATCCTGAGGTCAGGGAATTCGTTGAAAAATGTCTCGCTACTGCATCAAAGAGGCTTTCGGCTAGGGAGCTTCTTGACGATCCCTTTTTACAAATTGATCATGGTTCGAGCTATGAGGAGCAAGACATTGGCTTTATGGATCAGATACTTAGAGAACCTTCCCTTGAACTTATTCAAAGTGATGGTTCTTTGAATGGTAATTACTTTTCAAACAATGTGCAACACCAAATAGAATTGGAAAATGGTTGGGATTACGATATCGCCAATATGGTAGAGGATGGCATAAGCCTCTTCGACAATCGCAAAGATGATCAACCTGCAAACATAGATATTACTATCAAGGGAAAGAGAAAAGAAGATGGGAACATATTTCTGAGATTAAGGATTTCAGATAAAGAGGGTAATGACAATTTACATCTTGGAATTTTTGTTTCCTTGTTTCATTGTTACACGAAATATGGAAGCTAAATTCGAATCTTTATGCAGGTTGTGTTCGAAATATATATTTTCTCTTTGACATTGAGGCCGATACTGCATTGAGTGTTGCCACGGAGATGGTTGCAGAATTAGATATAATGGATTATGATGTAACTAAAATAGCCGACATGATCGATGGAGAGGTAGCTTCTCTGGTGCCAGAATGGAAGCCGGGTCCTGGCATAGAAGAAAATCCAAGATTTTGCCGCAAATGTGCTTCTAATGTTTCTTCGTGTGGTTCGATGAAATCTGTCAACTGTTGCCACTTCGAGTGTGCTGAAATGCATGGCCGGTTCGAGGAGATAACCTACCAAGTTGAGGAAACCGGGCCTTGTGTCACCACCAAGGAAGTGCCTATGTTATCCACAAGCCAATCTGTTGGACTTGAGGATTGCTCTCTTTCATTGAGGTTTAATCACTCTGATGAAGAATGCGAACAATTAGACTCCTCAGGGAATGGCGAAAAGGTCATACACATGGATGATTGCTCAAGAAGTGAATCCAAGAAGACTTTGCAGCAGTTTCTTGATTCACCTGAGTTTGATTACCAGTTTACTGCACCCAATGAACTACATGCTTCTTTGAATGACATCAGTCAAGACCTGAAATGGCTCGAGGCAAACTACGCGATAGAGCCACAACGAGCATCCAAAAGAGGACCACGACCATCCCCTGACTCTACTAACAAGGAGAGAAGCAAACAAAATGGCTTTGTAGGTTCCTCAGAAGAAATAATGCGAATGAAGTCCTTTCATTTGGGGAAGCGATACTGGTTCCACATACCTCAGAGCGATACAAACGAACCCTGCAGTCTTAAGATGACTCCTGCCGATTCAAGACATTGCAGTTTGCAATCCCACAGAGATCAAAATTGTGTTATCAACTCTCCTGATAGTCCTGAGAAGATGTTCACTGCAAATAACTTCTACTCTGGAACCGCTAGTGCTCACACCAGGACAAAGTCTCTCCCCATGGCTTAACATCTGCAAATTGTATAGCGCAACTTTCCACTGCTTGCTCATCTGCCTTACTGTACAGGGACCATGAGATGAATGGAAATGTATCGTTCTGTGTATTCTTCAACGAATCTTAAGTAATTTGATTCGCTTATCCTATTAGGACTGGCGAAGATTGTAATCTTTAGTCAGGTATGGTACAAAAGCTAGTTATGAGAAGCATTCAACATCGATTAATGTTTGCATTTCCAAATTCAGAATGAATTCAATATGCTCCTAGCAAGTTCTCAATATATGTTTTTGAGTCAGCATCACACAGACTCTCTGCCAGTATCTGTGGAGCTTTCATTTTGAGTTTTGCAGCTCCTAAAAAGACAGCTACTTGCAGAAACAAGATGTTGAAGAAAATAGCAAGCAAAGTGATGCATGCTGAATTAAAGATGAGGAAGTGGAAGGAAAGTGACAGATAAAGAGGCTCACAATTGAAAGTGACAACAACTTTTTTGTAAAAGTGGCTTTATGATGTGGTGATGATAAGCATTAACTTAAATTGGAGTGGCAGATAGCAGCAGAGGAGAAGGTAAGGAAGGCCAATTGAATGTTGTGTTATAATTCAAAAGCTTCTTGATATAAAGCAAGCTATTATTCAGATACTAAACTGTTCATTAACAAGTGCCTTTGATTTGATGTTGTTGGCTCACCACCTCTCTTTATGATTTATTCCATGGAAGTGGCAGCATTACTATCATTCAAACTTGTGGGTTTTTTTTTTAATGGTAGTACAGAGTTGTACCTAGAGTATCTACTGAAAAACTAATCACATCTTGTAAAGCCTTATTTATTGGTCTAAATCAAAATTAACATATCATTTCTAATCTATTATAAATTCAATCATAGCATACATCTGGATCATAATTCGAATCTCATTAGGGATGAAGGTTGTCTACCTAATATTTTGCAAAAAAATCATAGCATACATCAAGATTGGATTTTAAAAAAAATCAAACAAGTAGATAGTGAGATAGTTTGCATGCTTTAGTGTGCTGTTAAAGTGATGTATGATGATCACACAAGTGAATGAAAAAGATATCAGACATTCTTTTCTATATTCATTGTGTTCTTCTACTTAGGTTGAATATAGATGATAAATTAGGTATTGATGTTTAGGGACAAGAAGAATTAGGTTGAGACCGTATATGTCATGCCAACTATGTTGCCTATGTAAAGTGCAAGCAAGATAAGACCATGGACTACTACTAGATATGATGCTGGATTAGTTAGGTATAGGGTTGGCATGCTCCTCGTCATCTTGTATTGAATTTATGAAAGTGTAATGTGTTAACATCATCTAGTTATCAAAGGAAGAGACTAAAATAAGCAAACTAAATGTGTGATTTGGAGTAGACAAGGGCTTTAGCTTCATAGTAAGTTGGACTTTCTTTTCCTTTGTATTGTTCTCCTTTTCTCATAATAAGTTTGCCTTCCAAAGTGACCACTAGAACAATCTACCTTCATATTATAACATTCTTAGAATTGCATTCCTGTTTAACATGGAACCAAACAACTATTAAAACAAATGATGTGAACTTATTAGTGTTAACCAGAATTTAATCATCATCACTACTAAATTAAAATGCAACTAATGCAATGGATAATTAATTACATAGTACTAATAGATTGTTTTAAGATACCTCAAGATCAAAATAGGAATGTTTTTAATATTTTTCTAAGTACATTGTGTAACATGACCATTTATTAAGTATGCCATCTAATTTGTATCCATTTTGAGCACAGTTGATCCATTTCAAGACGAAATCTATTTAGTTTATAAATTTGTTATTTATCAAGAGGAAATGCAAAGGCAGTAAATACTAAACAAAAAGATTTAACATCAAAAACATTTCATGAGAGTCTAGCATCACTCTGTGATCATAAACATGCATTCCACCAAACACATCTTGTTCCGATCACAAAGTATTGAAAAGATATCATCACAATAATGCAAGTTGGAAAGAGTTTTTTGAGGAAGCTGATGACGACTCACCAAGTGATATAGAGGCAAGAGAAGCCACCCGAATCCATGAGTAATTCACTCCTTTCCGAAGGTTCCTCGTTCGGTTCCAAAGCTTGAGGTTACTCCACAACTTTTCGAGTTCAACTAAATTCAAAGCCTGCTCAATAGCTGGTTCAATTCATGCAGGAACCACAAGTTCAGGTGACAGGTATGCGGGACCCAAAAAACCGAACGAGTATATCGCAGGGACAAAGCATATGATCATTCTCAAGAAGATGAAAAGTACTTCAAACACCAAATAAGGCTCCTTGGTTATCAACTCTCCTACAGATGGGGGGCCCTGATATCTTCTGAACTGGACTGATCTATTTCCAGAAGTATGATTGGATCCAAACCTATATAAATATAGAGAAAAGGTTTGATGTATAAGAATAGTATTGCACAAGATGTAGAAAATGATAAGACATAGAATAACCACAGTATATGAAGATGAAATAAAGGCACTTGATCTTTCATCATAAAAGCCAAATCTACCATATAATCAGAGGTTAGTCAGTTCTATGTTTGCAAGAGTCCACCTAATTTAATTTTTTCAAAAAAAAAAAAAGAGGGTTAAACAGACAAAATATGGTAGAAATTGGTTTCCACATGAGATGCTTAACTAGGAAAAGAAAAGCAGTTAGAGCATTGTACCAGTGCTTCTATGTTAGAAATACACAAGCAAATTCAGATCCTTTGGCCCATGATATGGAAGCCTTGTTGTTCCATTGATCAGCAATATAGTGGAAAAGCTGTGAATACCATTTCCTGACAGGACACTGATTAACAGCACAAAAGTTATCATCCAAAAGGTACTTAGATATACACTGTGCCGGCAACTTGTTTAGATTTGGAGCAGATTGACTGAAATGGATTGCTTCTGCGTTACCTTGGCATGAAGGATGATTCTTCAGATAAGAAGTGCTTTATTTGAGGGAACATTGAGCTAATGGCATCAATAGTAGGTCGAGTGGACACCATGATGTAGAAGAGAACATAATAGTAATCACTTTTCTCACCAGGCTCGTTCTCTTTCTCAAGCATCTCTCTGCTCACCTTCAAAAATGATTTAAGATAAATCATATAAAACTCCTCATTCACAATTGATCCCACAAGGAAAAAAAATCATAATATCAGACAAAACTCTTAATTCATGAGGAAGCTGAAAGATGCAGACTAGAAATCACAATCATAAACAATTGTTCATATTGATTAAAGAATCACTAATGCTATTATCATCAATTAAATTTCCAGTTCTAGGTGCTGAGATTAAGAGCTTGTTTGAGATTTATCGATCTTATGTTATCTTTTCCATCTAACCTCCATTAGCTACGTTTATATCATAAAAGGAATTAATTGCCTTTAGTCAAACTCTATTTGTATCATCTGATAGATTCTGATGAGAATGGAGGTACTTTGTTGTCTTAATTTTTTCTCAAGACCTGCATGTGTAATATATTTGAAAATTAAAGGTGATTATAAGATGCAAATATCTTCCATCAGTTCAGCCTACATAGATAATGTAAACAAGGAAATTCATTTTCAAAATTTTAAGATCCTTAAGAGTTAATTTGCTAGGTCCTCTTTGAGAGAATAAATCCTCCAAGGAAGTTAAGGACCCAGTTGATACATTAAGAAACCAGAATAACTAGGAGATATCTTAAATTAGTAGCTGGTTTTCTAGCATCAGAAGATGAACACTGGAAGTCGGTCCAGGCATCGATCACTGGAAAATTTCAGAAATGTTTCATTGTTTTGTCCTGAAAGGTGGAAGTTATGGTGCACAGTACAAGGCAAACAAAAGATAAAATTCTACAGTTAGATTATTCATGTGTTCATGTTCTGTTACTTCAAAAGGACTCTAACAAACAATTAAAATTAGCCAATTAACTACCTCGTATACTCTATCATTCCTAAACACTCAGTCTTGAGTCGAACTTCAATGAACACCAGTTGTTATACTCAAGCAAGACAAAGGCAAGCTTATTAACACTGCTGTCTAAAATTAATTAAAGACCATTAAGAATTTTCCCTTTGTATTATTGTATGTTTCCATTCATCACTTGTAGCCAAAGCATAACAGGAAAAACTATGGTGTCTATAATCAAAGAAAAAAAAGCCATTGAATCCCAACTACCCTAGTTCAAATTGCCAAAACCACACAGGACATAAAAAAAATAAATTTTAAGAATAATTCTTCTTAAGGCCTCGCAATCGAAAAAAATCAAACCCTAAATAATCCCGTCGCCAAAAAAGACAAGAAAGTTCCCGCCTTTGGAGAATAATACTCAAGAGGAGAGAAAGGAGGGACAAGAAACAGTACTTCTGCGGGCAAACACAATCCGAGAACATTGAGATCCTAGGTGGCTGAGAAAGGCGAAACCAAATCCAGAAACATCTTGATCTGATATGCAAATCCATGATTAACTAACAAACCACTTATTTTAAAAAGTCAACCTTTTTCTAGTGTTCACCATCCCAAAACCCGAGCCAGGAAGGAAGGCAGATGAGAAATCATAGCAAATTCCCAAGTCAAAGACCATCTTCAATCTCCAAGAGTTAGCATCATCTCAATAAGATAGAATTGCATCTTTGATTGATACACACAAACTGTGATGCTGTAATGGGACTGTAAATTGGAATGCTATGTTGCAGTCGATTCAATCACTCACCTGAGTGAACTTTTACTCTCAGTAATCTCAGAAACAGATACCAATTGTTGAGAAGTGAGTTATAAACAGCTGAATTAAATAACTGGTCATGCGTACTTGTCCCATAGAGTAGAAGATCACTTGCCAAATCATTGGCCACCCCCGAGTAAAGGTGATGCACAAGCCACAGTTTTCAGTTGAAATTGCTGTTTCAATATCTGAACCATCAGCATTCTAAGCTCTTGAGTACTGTCATTCTTTCTGTATCTTATTAAAGGATTCTCATATCGGAGGTATAACTTGGATTGTTCATACTGTCGTAAAACTCTCTCATGGTATCATATATGGCCCCTATGTGTTCTGGCTGATTATTCCTGCTATAAAGGAATTGAATCTTTCTCTTCAATTGAGTCCAACTGTAACCCGGCCTTGTTACCACCCCTCGATCAATCATCAGCTTTCTGACTTCTTCAACTTCATCCCACATCATGAGTGATGCATATAAATTTGAAAGTAAAACATAGTTACCTGAATCTTGTGGATCCATATCAAACAGTTTCTCAGCAACTCTCCGGCCAAGTTCCGCATTCTGATGGATTCTACATGCGCCTAGAAGTGCGCCCCAGACCACCGAGTCTGGTTCGATTGGCATATTCTCTATGAACTCCTCAGCCTCAACTAAGTAACCAGCCCTCCCTAGAAGATCCACCATGCTAGCGTAATGCTCTTTTGATGGCCTAATTCCGTATACATTGCTCATCATCTTGAAGTAACGCCATCCTTCATCAACTAAACCACCATGGCTACAAGCACACAAGAGCACCAAGAATGTGACAGCATTTGGAAGGAAACATTCAGACTTCATTTGTTCGAAAATTTCAATTGCTTCCCTTCCAAGACCATGTTGTGCACATCCAGCGAGCACTGAATTCCATGTAACAATGTCACAATCAACCATCTCGTCAAAGACCCTAAATGAATCTGCAGAGCCACACTTGAAGTACATTGTTATTAAAGCATTGCCAATAAAAAGTTCCGGATCATATCCCAATTTAAAGGTGAAGCCATGGATTTGTCGGCCTAGGTTGCTGGCGGCTAAATTCCCACAAGCACTTAGAACACTAGTGATTGTTAGTGCGTTGGGAAGTATTCCTTCGCTCAACATTCTGACAAAGAGTCTCAAAGCTTCATTCCAATTCTCATCCTGTACATATGCAGATATAATGGCAGTCCAGGATACGATATCTCGGTTGGGCATCTTATCAAAAGCCATCTGTGCATCCTCCAACATGTTGTTCTGAGAAAGGGCACTTATCAAAGAATTCCAGGAGACAGTATCTCTTGCTCTCATCCAGGTGAACACCCGTGAGACAGCTTCTATGTTCTTGCACTTGGAATACATGGTAATTAGACCATTGTTCACATGAGAATTGAACTGAGAGCCTGCTTTTAAACTAAGAGAATGCAGTTGTCGGCCAAATTCAAAAGCTCCAATATTACCACAAGCAAAAAAACCACTTGTTAAGCATGAAAGGCTGGGACAGGTTCCAAGCCTGTGTAGCTCGGAGAGAAGATGCAAAGCCTCCTCATTCTCTCCATTCTGTGCACAACCAGCAATCATGGAAGACCACGAAACGGAGTTTCTTATGGGCATCCTGTGGAATAACTTTTTGGCTTCATCTAACAAGTTATTCTGTGCATACCCAGCAATCATGGCATTCCAAGAAACCACATTAGCATTAGGAATCTTTTCGAAAAGGATTCTTGCTTCACTTGGCCGTCCATTCTGAGCATAGGCAGTCAACATAGCAGTTTGTGAAGCTACAGACTTTACAGGATCTCTCTCATAAATGGAGATGGCATCATCCAACCGCCCATTATGAGCAAAAGCGGCGATCATAGTAGACCAGGAGTACTCATTCCTCTCTTTCATTAATCCAAAGAACTTCACTGCTTTGTCCAAGCCTCCAATATCTTTTGTATAAGCGTTCAGGATGGATGTGCCCACAATTACATCCTCTTCATAATTTGTCTTGATTGCCAATGTTCGCAGGCTCTCGAGCAATTTGAGGTTGACAAGACCAATAATTGCAGATATAGAGACTGAGAAACTAGCTTGATCTGGTCTCACTCCCTCCTGCTGCATCCTAACAAAACTCATCCAGGCCTCTCTGTATTCATTAACCTGAACATACCCAGATATCATCACTGACCATGACACCAAATTCCTCATGCGCATCTGCTCAAACAATTTCCTCGCTTCACCCATACGATGAGCATGGCAATACCCAGTGATGATAGCATTCCACGATGTAATATCTCGCACAGGCATCTCATCAAAGATACGCTGAGCTGTGTTTATATCCCCATTTTGCACATATCCGCTAATGATGGCATTCCATGAAATGATGTTGCGTTCAGGCATTGAATCGAACAGGAGCTGTGCTTCTTTGAGGCGGCCGTTCTTAGCATAACCAGAGACCAAGATGGTCCACGTCCGAGTGTTCCTTCCAACAAAAGCATCAAAGAGCATCTGTGCATCGTCCATCATGCCATTGATAGAATAACCAAATATCATGGAGTTCCAGGTGATGGAGTCTCTGTGGGGCATTGCGTCAAACAAGCTGCGAGCTTCGCTAACGCGACCAAGGCGACAGAATTCTTGTATCTTGGAAGTGTAAAGAGAGAGATCGCTCACTGGGTATGAGCTCACTAAATGAGGCGAATTTAACAGGAATCTAACGAAAGAAAAAGAAAAGGAGCGGTTTTGGAATGAGGCCCCCCGCCTCAAGAAGACCAGCATGATTAGCAATCCTAATCAGTACACGAAATCGTAAGGTAGGCCAGGAATTATTCGTGTTTCGATCTGCAGAGGCACAATCGATAGATTAGCAACAAATCCACAGATCACTGGAACACAAAAGAAAGCTGCATAGAAGAACAATTCATGGCTAGCAATTAGTGGAGATAATCAGAAAGGATCAATTCCGAGGCAAACCTGGTGCAAAGAAGCATCAATGATAGTTGCTACCCAAATCTAGGCATTTGCAGCTGCATAACACCTGCTGCTGCCACGGAGACCAGAAACGGGACGTGTTGCGAGATGAACGGAGAAGATAGGTGGCGCTAATCACGTGTGGAATAGGAGCATGGTTGGGTTCCTCGGCGACCACGTTGGGCGGCGGCGGCGGCGTCGACGTCGGTTTTCGCCACCCTTCGCGACCTCCCTCTGCACAAAACGAGAATTTATAGGGCAAGGGACGGCAGGGGTAGAACATGAAAATTTCATTTTGGACCATGAAATTATGATTTATTAAGACCAATTCGAGATACAATATACAATTTTCTATATCAAATTATTAAAAATCAAATTGGCCATAGAGAATCATATTGACCAAAATAAAAAATTACATTAAAATTATATCAATTTAATTTATAAAGGGTAATTAAAACCGCTAATGTATAAAAAGGCGATGCCAAAGGTTCAAATGTTATTGCATATATATATGTTAATGTTAATGTTAATTTAATCTTTAAATAGTTTGTGCCCTCAATATTTAGGCTCTTTTAAAATGAAATACCTTTATAGACATCACAGTGGCTGTAGTTTGTGCCGAAATTCCACGTTGTGGCCGTGGAGACCCCCTCGAATCCCAGCAGCCACAATATTTTTCTTTTGTTTATTTTATATAATATATATATGAATTTATTCATTTATTTTCTATTATTCGCCGTATAAAAAGTTGTTGCCAAAGGTCAAATGTTATTGAATATATATGTGGTTAATGTTAATTTAATCTTTAAATAATTTTTGCCCGTAATAGTTAGGCTCTTTTAAAATGAAATACCTTTAAACGCATCACAGTGGCTGTAGTTTAGTGGTGAGAATTCCACGTTGTGGCCGTGGAGACCTGGGCTCGAATCCCAGCAGCCACATTGTTTTTCTTTTGTTTTTTTATCTAATATATGAATTTATTTATTTTCTATTATTCACCGTCCATTTTGTAAAATAATATGAATTTTTTTTGGATATTTAGATAGAATATCATTTTTAGAAAAAAATATATATTTATATGAAAATTTTAATAATTTTACAATATTTTTTAATTAAAAAATTATATAGGTGCTTTAGTTAATAAAACAATATACCGGTTGAATGAAAATACACTTCATTGTTGAATGAAAATTTCAGATTTATGAAAGAACATAAAAGGGGTTAATGAAAAGGAAAAAAATACCGAATTTTCGGTATACCGCACATACCATACCGATATTTACCGTCCATATCGAAAATTTTATTGACCATCAGAGTATAGAAGTGAAGATGATTAGGGGTGGGAAAAAATACCGAAAATATACCGTACATACCATACCGATATTTACCGTACGGTATAATACCGTACCGAATTTTTCGATATCGGTATCGGTACGAAATTATTATTTTTCAGTATTTCGGTATATACCGAAATACCTATTATATATCCTCTTATAAATTATTTATTATTTATTCAGGATTTATGCGATCAGTTCATCACTAGGGGCCTAGGGCAGACTGCAGAGCTCCATTCTTTCGCAAGCGGCAAGCGACTGCTCGACTCCGTTTTTTCGCAAGCCGACAGGCGATCATCAGTTCATCACTAGGCAGGGCTTCGTTCTTTCGCAAGCGGCAAGGCGACTCCGTTCTTTCGCAAGCCGACTCCCCTCCATCGCTTTTCCTTTCCTCTTTTCGAACTCTTCACAGGAGACATGTGTTGGAAATAGGATACAACATGAGTGACCTAGTTCTTTTTAAACCCTAATCCGAAACCATCTTCCTCTTCATTCTTATTTCTCTTCACGAAGTCTTTGCCCTAAGCCCCTAACCAGAGGTTGTATGCACCACCAAGTTGGGATCTATTCTTTCGTTGGTCTCTAGTCTCCACCAAGTTTGTTCTCAGATTTCGACAAGAAAGCCAAAGGTTTGATTTCTCTAATCCAACTTTAATTTCCAACATTTTCTATCTATTTTATGGTTTCAGGCTTTTAGCTCTTTTTTTTAGTTTTAGCATTGTATATTTGTATTTAATCGTTATGTTTCAGATCATATTTTTTGTTTCCACGTATAACGAATCATATGAATTAATACCTTTTTCCCAGATGGAGTCTAATACATTGCCATGTTCATCCCAAACATCAAATGCAATAGAATCTGAAATACAGAAGTCTACGGGTCAAAAAGGATTAAGAAAATCTTCAAAATCAAAGCCTCCTATAGGTCCTAAACAATCCAGGAGTATATTTTGGAATCATTGTGAAAAGGGAAAAAGGAAGTTGTGTGATGGGAGTGAACAACAAATAGGGATATGCAAATATTGTAAAATTGAGATCCCATCAGTTTACGGAAGTACTAGTGGGTTAAAAAACCATTTAGTAAAGAGGTGTAAGTCAAGCCCTCTCTATGAAGCGAGTGAGAATGATAAAAGTCAACCTACATTAACAAATGAGACTATGGGACAAGGAAGTGCTCTAATTCCTCATACTTTTAATCAGAAAAGATGTGAATTGAAATTGGCAAGGTATGTGATTGTCGATGAAGTATCTTTTAGGGCTGTCGAAGGGAAGGGGTTTGTAGAATTATTACATGAATTACAACCGAGATTCAAAATCCCTGATCGAAAGAAAGTTGCAAGTATGGTTTATGATCTATTCTTAGTTGAGAAAGCTAAGATACAAAGTGTGATTGGCGACCAAAGGGTAAGTATCACAACTGATACTTGGACATCCATTCAAAACATAAATTATATGGTAGTGACAGCTCACTTTTTGGATAGTGATTGGAAGTTACATAAAAGAATAATTAACTTCACAAAAATCACTAGTCATGTAGGGGAAGAAATTGGCAAGATGGTTGAGGTTTGTCTCAGAGAATGGGGGATAGAAAAAGTCTTTTCAATTGTAGTCGACAATGCTTCCTCTAATGATACGACAATTAATTACTTGAAAAGAAGAATGAAAAGTGAAAAATCATTGTTATTTGAAGGGAAATACTTGCATTTGAGGTGTGCGTGTCACATACTTAACTTAATTGTCAAGGATGGTTTGAAGGAGCTTAATGTTTCAATTAAAGCTATCAGGAATGCAGTTGTTTTTATTCATTCTTCTCCATCAAGGTTGAATAAATTTAGAGAGTTTGCTATGCTAGCCAAGTTTTCTAGTACATCAACAGTACCTATGGATGTCAAAACAAGGTGGAATGCAACTTATAAAATGCTCGAAGTTGCATTAAAGTATAGAAGGGTGTTCGAACGGATGGCCGAAGAATGGTTGCCTTTTATGAATTATTTTCGTGAAAAAGATGAAAAGGGTAAAGAAAGGATGGGGCCTCCAATTGCTGGTGACTGGGAGAATGCAAAGGCTTTTGTACACTTTCTAAAAAAGTTTTATGATGCCACTTTGGAGCTAAGCGCATCAAAAAGTCCTACATCCCAATTGATGTATCAATCAATGATTGCACTACAAATTGAGATTGAGAAAAAAAGAAATGATGATTCAGATCCAACTCTTCAAAAGGTAGCATGTGCAATGAAATTAAAGTTTGACAAGTATTGGGGGAATTGGCATAATATAAACCCTTTGATATTTATTGGAAATATTTTAGACCCGAGGAACAAACTTCAGATGATCAAAGTTTGTGCTAAAAAATTTGGAGGTACTCCTACAAGGATCCAAGAGTTCGTTGATAAGACAAAACAAAACTTAGTAACTTTGTGGACGGAGTACAAGGGAATAAATGATATATTGAATGTTGAGAGCCAAAGTATGCAAATAGAGGGTGATGGTGGAGATCATGGTACTAGTGGTGGTGGTGGTCTTTGTGATGAATTGTTTGATGATGTGGAAGCACAAAACGAAGAAGAACAATTTCAAGAGATATCCAATGAAGTGGATAAGTACCTAGCTGATGAGATTGAAAAACGATCTAATCAATCTTTCAATCTTTTGGAGTGGTGGAGAGGAAGTGAAACTAGATACCCAATCCTTTCAATTATTGCCAAGGATATTTTTGCAATTCCATGCTCAACCGTTGCTAGTGAGTCTGCTTTTAGCTTAGGCAAAAGAGTTGTGGATCCTTTTAGAAGCAGTTTGAGCCCTAAAATGGTAGAGGCATTGGTGTGCACTAGTGATTGGCTAAGAGCGGAGGAACTCAATTTTTGGAAAGATCCAACGGATGATGACCTTGAATTATACAAGGAAATTGAAGAAATTGAAAAGAGTAAGAGTTTTTTATTTAATTAAATTTAAATTTAAATAATATCTCATTATTATTCTAACATGAATTATATGCTTCTTTTTACAGCCGCAAATGTCACTCAAGACGGTGCCAAAACTACTTGTTCTACTTCCGCCTCCACTTTAGTAATCTGATAATTGATAACATGAATTCAGCTTCTATTGCCCCTTGTTCCTTGAATCGGCAGATGTAGTGGTCCTCTCCAAAAATAGCTCTGATCCCATCCACGGTATTTAGTTAAACATTTGTAGTGCTAGTGTTTTCTTCAGCTATTATATGTATTCACGAAAATATTTTTTTTTTTGCAAGAACCATGTTTTAACTTCAAGTTTTGACATAATACTTTGCTTATTATTTGTTGTTGTCAATTATCAGATTACTAAATTCACACTAGATAATGCTTTGCTCTTTTTTTTCTTTCTTATTATGATATTTAGATTTCAATTCTTTCTCAAGAATAAGCCAAGTTCTTATTTTGGGTAGTTGCTGTGAAGTGTGAACTGTACGAGAAAGTAACTTTTTAATTTTCTACCCTTGCAGGAAGGGATAAGCTTGATCTCTTTTGCAAGTAGTGGTTCTAAAAAATATTTCAAAGCAAGCCATGGAGTTTTTCAATGTTAAAGATGATCACCCAAGGAAAGGATAATAAAGTATAAGTGACCAAGGTGAACCTCTCTTTCTCCCTTAATACACACATATATCATGTTTTTATTAGTTCATTAATCTAATGTTGGTAATTACTTCAGAATGCAGGGAACAGAAAAAGAAATATGGGATGGCTAATTTTTGGATAAGGATTTTTTTTGGAAAGAAAAAGTACTTCTTTTGTATATTAATATTTTAGTTGATGTTAGTTGTTATCAATGAACTTTCTTTTGTAATAATATTTTAGTTGTTGTTAATTTTTGTAATTAATATTTTAGTTGTTGTTAATTTTTGTAATCAATATTTTAGTTGCCGTTAATGTTGATTGTGTTTAATTAATGCTTTGTTATTATGAAAGGGATATTATGTTATTATGTGGCTTTTGAATTTTGAATTGATTATCTTTTATTATTTATTATTTTTGTCAAAGTGAGTTTTGGTATACCGAAATTTTCAGTATACCAACATTTTTCGATATGATCGGTATGCATTTTATACTATACTGAAAATTCGGTATACCGAATTTTCGGTATATCCGAAATTCTGATATACGAAATTCCGGTATACCGAAATTTTCGGTATGGTAACGGTATAGATTTTTTTATGCCGAAATTTTCGAGCCTAACAGTATACGGCTATCCATTTGTAAAATCCTCATAAATTCATCGTAGTTGAGTTTCAGACCCGAGATGTCACAAATTCATTATTGATGAACCTAACTATCTCACCGTCGAATGTTTGATTCTACATGGTTAAAGATTTCAATTTGATTCTAATTTTGGGATTTCTTTGTTAGGATGTAATATTGTAAGAAGACATTTCTACCTATTTTATGGTTCTATTATATCTATGGAAGAATAATTCCTCGAAGAATAAGATCTCTCTCATTTGAAGAAGTCGCTCAGTTATTATGATTTATCTCTTTTTAAATCGTTATAGAATCAACATTGAAGGATGCTTGAGGTGAATGTTATTAGCTTTTGTCACGTATCATATGTACTAGAAAAAGAAAGTAATGCATATATATTAGTGAAGAGGGACTAGAGAAAAATGATATTGCAATGAGTATGAATATTCCATATGTGGAAATAATAAAATTTCACCATCTTTAAAATTGATTTCTCAAGGTATTTTTGAACATATGTTCTCATAGAAATCTTAAAGTACGCATAATCAATGCTGATATACAAAATATAAAAGACTGTCTCTGGGATATAGTTGAGTTGGTTATAATGGGATAAATTTACTGAAGTGGACAAATGTCGAATATCGGTGAAGCCGAGACAATGTCATCCTCGTCGTGATTAACTGTAACTTTTTTATTTACTTCCTCATAAATGGTCATGAGACCGATCGTGTGGGGTCGCTGGGATGATGAATTTCACCTTTTGTTGAGAAGGAAACATAAAAGACTAATATGAAGACCCTTAATTGACGCTTCAAATTTTCAAACATTAGAATTGTTGGAAATTCATAGTTGACTTTTGACTTTCAAACTTTTGAAATTGTCGAACTTTATATCATTTCCTAAATAGGCTAATCATTTTTCAAAGTATGCCAAATTAAAAGTTGGGTTTGGAATCTTTTTATTTTTACATTTATAAACTTTTAATGGAGATTGTCATTTGTCTTCATCCATCCTTTTAACTCGTTAGGAATAAAGTTTTTCTATTTGAACCGATGAAATTAATATATCTTCATACTATATAATAGTATGATATTATTTATTTTGAACATAAACTCTTATAATTTTATTTTGGACTCAATCCAAAATGGACAATATCATACAATTTGTAGAGATATATTAATTCCATTTATTCTAACAATTAGTATCAGAAATTGAGTCATGGTCTATGTAAAATCATGTAGGGGCTCTCAAGAAAAAGGTAGGGGATGTCCGAACTGAACTATGAGAATAATGATAGGGGACTCCAATGATCCTTTGTTTGAGGGGGACCCTCAGAAAAAATGAATGAGGTAGGGGAGGTTCTAGACCCGGACCATGAGAATAATGATAGGGAGCTCTCAGTAGTTTTTTGTTTGAGGAGTGGATTGTTAGGATACAATCAAAATTCTACATTAGAAATACATAAAAAAGATCATGAATTTATAAAAGGTAAAATATCTCTATTGATATGCGATTTTTTGGATTGAATTCAAAAATAAAATTACAAGAGATTAGATCCAAAGTGAATAATATCATATCTTTGTGAATGTGAAGATACATATAATGGTAGGTGTTAGAAAGTCTAAGTCATTTACGATAATTCTGTATTTTGATTAATTTGTATTGGGATGATCCAGTTTCAATACCATATCAAATATAATTTCAATATTTTTAAATATAAAATAAATTAACTAAAAATAAAATAATTATTTTAAAAATATGAGATTATTTTATTATATTTTAATTAAGTTTATTTTAATCATCTTAATTATATTTAAGAGTTGATTAAAATAAATTATATAATTAAATCTAAGTTAAAAATATTTGTTGACATCCTTTTCAACGAGAAATGTCAATGGCGACCTTTGCACCAACATGACGCGTACAGATGAATCGTTGGGGTGTGTAAGCATCAGAGATATATTTGTGTCGATCTATGAGAGAAACAAAATATTTTGCATGGAAAGAAACAAAATTTTAAATCAGATCTCAGGGAATATTTTTAGTTTGAAATTTTCAAACCAAAATCAAAATTTTAAACCTTGGTTGGCTTTTCAATTTGATTTGGCTCAAACTAAACGAACACGCACGAACTATTTTGAATCCCTATTAACTATCCCTCTTCTTGTGGTGTCACAATAGTAAACTTTTATTTATTATTCACTTAAGATCTCAAGGGATGTTTGGTTGAGATTTATCATTGATATCCTTGATTATCGACTCAAGATAATTTGGTTTAAGTTATGATTGATTTTCAAATGTAGTATTACTACCACATCAGCAAATTAAATGAGTATATTTGGGAATATGATTACTTTGATAACATAAGATTTTTTACGATTTTGAAGGTTAATGAAAATTTTTTTCATGATTACCCTTCGAGTTTAAAACTGAAATAATTGAAATGTACCGTCAAACTTAATTGAAACAGAGTTAATTAATTCAATAAATTTTAATTTAAATATTTATAAATTTAAAAAAGATAATTTATTTTAAATTTTAAAAAAATAAATTTAACAAATTATTTGTTTTAAATTTAAAAAAATAAAAATTAATGAATTATTTTATTAATATATATATAATTTATTTTAAATTTTTAAAAATAAAATTCATGAATCATATTTATTAATTTAACAAATTATTTTATTAAAATAATTCTTTTAAAAATTATTTTATTAAAATAAAATTAACAAATTATATTTATTATTTTAATAAATTATTTTATTAAAATATATAAAAATTTATTGTAAATTCTAAAAAATTAAATTAATGAATTATATTTATTAATTTAATGAGTTATTTTATTAAAATAATTATTTTAACAAATTATTTTATTAAAATATATATAAATTTATTTTAAATTTTAAAAAATTAAATTAATGAATTATATTTATCAATTTAATAAATTATTTTATTAAAAGAATTATTTAATGAATTATTTTATTAAAAATATATAAATTTATTTTAAATTAAAAAAAATTATAAATAAATTATATTTGTTTTTATATATTATAAATTTATTATCATCATTAATATTATTAATATTAATATTATTAATTTAATTTAATTTAATTTATTTTAAGATAATATAGTAAATATTAAACAAGTTGTTATATTTTATTTTCTTTAAATAAATAACTTGAAAGTTATATTTTATATCTTATAATTTTAATTATGTAATTATCTAATAATTATATAAAGAAGATTATGTATTTAAGTGGAAGATTCATTAATTAGGGTTGTTGAAATATTCTATCAAGTTGATCAAGTCAATCTTTTGACTTGAAGGAGAAGTATGTTTGATAATCAATTAAACTAAGGAATTAAAAAATTATTTACTTGTCAAGAGAGGAGAAAAAAATAAAATTTTAAAACTACAGCTCTTAATTAAACAACAACACAAAGTCAGAGGAAATGGATAAGATCAGGATCCTGTTCAACCACAGCTCGAATCGTAAAGCACCGTCAAGTCCATCAACTGATGTCGACCGTCCATCTCTCTTTTCCTACTTCATATACTTGGAGCTGATCCCACTTCTTCGTCGGGGAAGCGTCCCATTTGTCAACGGTCATTTCCTTCATTGTCGTTACTCTCGCACGAGAAATCTAATGTGCACCCTCAAACAGGATTCAAACGATACACCCAATAATAATTTAGCATCAAAATTAGTAAAATAAATAAGTTTACAAATTTGTTTAGATTGTTATTAATTAGAGTTGATATGCTGCGGGATTAATTTTACGCGATTGCTACGGGATGATGACGTGGCAACGCTGATGTGGCTGAGATCCCTCTCGTCGCCCCCGTTGCCTCTCCCTTTCGTCGTCGCCGCCTAGCGCCGTCGCCTCTCTGGAGATCAGCCCGGGTCATGGCTCCGATTGATCCCGAGAGTTTGTCGCCGTGCGTCCCATCCCCTCAGCGTCGCCGCGTGTCCCGATCGCCTCAGCGTCGCTGCCCGTCCCGTCCCCCCCAATTACCATGCAGGTCCCAATCAGAGCAAGGATCAATAGCAAGCGCTGTAGCACCTGATGCTTTTCAAGAAGCTTCTTTACCTTAGAGGCCGCCACTGCGCTACCCGGCCTCGCGGCGGTGACTCCACCGTCGATATTCTTGTACGTGGAGAGCTCCTCGTCGTCGAGTTGCCCGTTAGGCGGGAATCCGACGGAGGCGTGGCGGCAGAGGAGGGAGTAGAGCGCAAAGGTGCCACCTTCGCCTTTGTCATCGACGCGGAGCACGATAAAGACGTACTTGAGAAGCGGGACGAGCGTGAGCGTCCTGAAGACGAAGGATAGCAGTATAGCAACGGGGGCGACGAGAGGGATCTCAGCCACGTCAGCGTTGCCACTTCATCATCCGCAATCGCGTAAAATTAATTCCGCAGCATATCAACTCTATGTTATTAATATATATTAAAGGTACCGTCTAAATTCTTTTTTTATTCTCTTATTATTCCATTGGACATTAAGCTGAAGCGTGTCTTACGCAGTTGGTCATTTAGCTGTAGCGTGTCTTTAAGCAGGCAGCCAATCATTGTTGATAACGCGCTTCTTCTGTTTCGTCGTCGTCATCGTCGTCGTCGACTCCTTTCCTCCCATAGCCATCGCTCGATCTATAGATCCACTCTTTCGATCTCCATATCGAGGAACTAATCGGCCTCCACTTTTAGGGTTTCGATCGGCGATGGAGTTCTTCGCCCGGGCGAAGGCAGTGCGGCTGCGGAGCCACCACGACAAGTACCTGGTAGCAGAAGAAGACGAGGAGCGCGTCGTCCAGGATCGCGACGGAACCTCCCGAAACGCCAGGTGGACAGTGGAACGCGTCGATAATGCCCCTAACGTCCTCCGCTTCCGCAGCTGCTACGGCCGCTACCTCACCGCCTCCAACGAGCCCTTCCTCCTCGGCGTCACCGGGAAGAAGGTCACGCAGACCCTCCCCGCCCGCCTCGATTCCTCCCTCGAGTGGGAGCCCGTCCGGGACGGCGCCCGGGTCAAGCTCGTGACCCGCTACGGTAACTACCTTCGTGGCAACGGCGGTCTCCCCCCATGGCGCAACTCCGTCACCCACGACGTCCCTCACCGGACTGTGACCCAGGAGTGGGTCTTCTGGGATTTGGACGTCGTCGAGGTCCTGCACAATCCGCCTTCCGTTCCTGGTCACAAGGCTGCGCCGCCCCCGTCGGAGAAATTGTCCAAATTGGACGTCCAACCCAATCCGCCTGCCACCCCTCATCAGATAGCTGTGCCGCCCTCGTCGGAGAAATTGCCCAGATTGGAGGTCCTTTCGCTTGCTTCAACCCTCTTTTGACTAGTTTAATTGATGAAAATTCTTCTTTTTCACTTGTTCTCCAAGTTTTGGGAATGATATGGGAAAACACAACAGATAAGTAATCTGTTAGACTCTCAGACCTAGAGTAGACTTTAGTTCGAAGGCATTAACTTCGAGTTCTGTCAGAGGTGAGTAGAGCTGGAATCTAATTCTCCCAAACTGATAGCAATTCGAATGAAGCTTGGATGGACAAGTCAAGTAAATACAACTCATCGGACATGGAATAGGTGGGATATAAGTGATGATTGGGCGTAGATGGGGCTTCGGTGTCTCATTAAGCTTCGGTGTGATCAAAATTGTCCAAGGTGGGGCTTTTACTGTCCACACAGAGCTCTTGATTGTTATTGTAGCTAGTCAGTCTATCTCTCAACTCCTTTGTATACTTGGTCTCCCTTAATGGGTCATGCCAATTGGAGGATGCCACATGACAGAAATCTCTGAATGTGAATAAGTTGTTTCTCATTATGGTTTCTCTAGCCTCAAGAGACGCGAGTCAAACTTCCTTTGGCTAAAACTGCTGCACATGGATCACTGTTATGTTTTTCAGCATACATGTTTTGGCACATTCAACCACTGATGCTACTAACGACTAATTTACCAATATCAAGGACTATATTTTGCATATTTAACCACAATGTGATTTGAATTTTCTATCATAGTGACAAAATTTCCTCTTTTAGGTTTTGACTGTCTTTGATGATTGCTGTTTCCCTTTTGTTAATTTCAGAGTGTTTCTAGTCTTTTTTTAGTCTCCAAATTTCATATTACATGTAGTTACTAGGAAAGCCATCCTTTTCTAACTGCAAATGTATTAAAAGAAAGTTTGATTCTTGTTGTTCTTGCAGTCATTGGATTCTTTTTCTGCGCCAGTGCACAAAGTTGAAGGTAGGAGTGTGTTCTATGCCATTGCAGATGATGCTGGAAATGTGGATGACAGTGTGGAGTGGCCTCATTTGACTTTCAATGGGACGAGTGTACTCGAGTTGACGGAGAGGTTAAGGGAGGAAACGAAGCTTGATGACATTATTGTGTGCACCCGGAACCCGCTGAACCAGCACCTCATACCTCTTTTTCTGCACTTGCCGCCCAATAATGTGAAAATACGACTTGTGATTGTTGATGCCAATTCAAAAGGTGAGTTTGGTTGAATCACAGCTTATGTTTCTTTCCTTGTAGTTTTCACTTTGCCTTGTTAGTTCATCTGCTGTGCCGAACTGCTACATTTTTAACCACTACCTAACACATTAGACATGCCTATTTTCCGCTATGCTGTCGATCTACTATTCAATTTAAAATTCTTTTCATACTATTTGGATGAATTTTCAAGGAAACAAACCTTTGTTATAACTTTGTCATCCATTGTTGTTTAATTTTTATTTATTTTTGGATGTTTCTATGTAACTTCATCTATCTTTGGTCATTGATCATTGCTTGTTGTTGAAGGATCATCTCACCTTTTTTTCCAGTCCATGGATCTTATTGCAGCCATATATTGAGTGACCAATTAGACTTCATAATAGTACAAGTAAACTATGGAAAAACAATAAGCGAAAAGACCACTTATGCATCATTCAATATAATAAGCTGAAACTTCATTCCCACACTCACTAGTATTCTTGCTGAACTCCCTCCTGTAAATTTCTCGATATCTAAACATGGATTGATTACAATCCCACTCTCACTGAATTCTAGTTTTATTCATTAGCAAAAGATTCATAAAATGATTAATACTGATATGCTAGCATATCAGCAATAAGCAGTAATCAATCCTTTTTATGAGTAGTTAATGATTTGGTGTCATTATGCATTAGCTAAATTATCAAATACAGCCCAAACACTCTTTATGCTTAGTTGAACTTTTCTCATGTAAATAATTCTGTATAAATTAGACATTATGCTATATATCTTAAGCAACATGCTCCTATTTAACCATAAGCAACTCAAAGGGAACATTGTTCTTCTAGTTGTGAAACAAAATAATAATCCTAAGCAACATGCTCCTATTTAACCATAATAATCTTTTAAAACCGTGTATTCACCTCTTTATCTTCGCCTTTCCAACTTTCACTAATTTGTTGTATCATGTGTTGCCATTGAAATTCTTCATTTCATGCTTTGTTATTGATATTGTCGTCGCAAAATTTTCTAGTTGCGAAGAATTTCAATATTTAAAGGACAAGTTTTATTGGTGCTGATGGCGAGCCAACTTTTTCTGCAAATCATATAGAGATCATTCAACTCGAAGTGCATAGTGACATAATTGTTTTTGGCTGATTGAGAACTTGAGAAATTTTGATAAGGGTTGAACTGATATGCTACTGCAAAAGAGGTATGTATTGAAGATGTAAGAAATTTACTTGTATTTGTTGAGAAAGAAAACTAAATTACTGTGTCTGAAACTCAATGAAATTAGAATTTATTCTTTAGAATTGTTTAATACGCCGAAAGGGAAGCTTGTGGACAGATGGCAAAAGGGTTAGATTGGTTGAATGGGTTGAGTGAGTTGTATGGGCTAAATGTATTGATGGTATATCAATATTTTTTATTCAATAAAATTTCTTGGTTAATATATAGAGTTGGCTTATTTCAAATTAAGGTTTTATATATTTTTAACATATCAAATTTTAATTCTTATCCTAGAGAATAATAAATAAATTTTTAAACTTTATTTTAATTACTAAAAACTTAATTATTAATCATTGATTATGATAAAAAAAAATATTGTAATATTAGACCTTCTAGTATAATATTTTTTTATCTTTAATTGAAGGATGATGATGTAATAATATAATAATTTTTAATTTTTTAAAAATTTATGTTAATTATCATAAAAAATATCTTTCTAATATCATGCAAATGATTATGTGTTAGTTAGGGAGTCGAGTATAATTATATTCAAATTTATTTATTTATTAAATTTTTTAAAATTTATTTATTAAAAATTTTATGGAACTCTAATTGATTTTTTTTAATTTCACATAATTTATATTTATTTTTAATTTCAATATATTATAAATATTAAATTCAGAAAGATATATTCATGAATATTCAGAAAGACATATTATTTTTTTTATAATTAAATTTTATATAAATTAATAGATAAATTTATTCATAAATTATTTATGAATATTAATCATGAAATCAAATTCATTAGTGTTTAAGTTGGTTTATTTTATGTTTTATTATAATTAAATAGAAATGAATAAATTTTATCAAATTGAATACTTAAATATGCTCTCTCTCTCTTATTTAAAAATTTATAAGATAAATAAAATATTTGACAATCATTTCTAATGACACAAACAAACTCGTAAATCTTTTCAAGTTGTGCGAGGGCGGGCAAATCAAGTTGTATGAACCGGATTGATGTTCCCGTGAACTCGTCCCTTGGCCCGGCCCAGTAGATGGAATTGCAAGACCTTTCTGGAAAATGGGCCTTCAAACATAGCCCATGGGCTTCAGGTGAACGGGACCTTTCTGGGCGTCCCTTGAGCCGACCTATAAGATCAAGTTTCAAGGCCTTTCTGACAATTGGGCCTTGAAACAAGGCCCATGGGCTCCATCGAGTGCGATACAATTCGAAGTGAGTAGTTCTCTTCTCCGTTGTTGGAACTGCCACAAGGATGATCTCGAGTCAGGCGAACCTCTCGCACCTTTGGAATTCCGTCAGAGTCGCCTCGTTCCGTACTAAGAGTTATGCTTTGGTCCCCCATCACAGGAGGCGTTGCTGTTCTTCGCCATTCATAGCGTTCGGCCAATAGGTAAAACCCTAGCTAGCTTTCACCATTGAATGGAAGAAATATGGGAGCTAGCTAGCTTTGTTAATCTCTTTGTTGTTCGTTTGGTCGTCGTACTTGTACTAATTGCTCATGCCTTCTTTTTTAAATCAGTGGACGGATATATAGTTGCATCTGCTTCTATAGGCAGAAGAGAAGAGCGATCGTTGGTTGTGCATGGTGGGTGGTGGTGCCGCTGGAGTCTATGCTTCAATTAGAGCCAAGTCTCTAGCTCCTCACCTAAGTGTGTTGGTTTTTGAGAAAGGGAAACCATTAATTAGCAAAGGTTAAAATTTCCGGGGGAGGTCGATGCAATGCGACAAATGGGCATTTCTTTGATGCAGCGGTGAGGAAAAAGCTTTTTCACATGTCTCAAAATCACATTTTTGGAACAATAAATGAAGAAGGGCTATTACTTTTCCCATCATGGTAACAATTTCAAGTTCTTGAAATGTTGCATTCATGCCTTGGTTGTTAATGCATCAGCATTATCGATTTCTTTGATGCAGCGGTGAGGAAAAAGCTTTTTCACATGTCTCAAAATCACATTTTTGGAACAATAAATGAAGAAGGGCTATTACTTTTCCCATCATGGTTACAATTTCAAGTTCTTGAAATGTTGCATTCATGCCTTGGTTGTTAATGCATCAGCATTGTCTTAATTTACTTTCACTATATAATTTATGTCATATTCCAGTAGAAAATCTTCAAATATGGATGTAGTAACATGGCAAAGATGGTGCAATCTGTTAAAAATAAATCAGATTATTGGTTGCATGCATGCATATTAAGTTGCATGCATATTCATTCACGCAACTTGATTTATTATGGGAGCAATATGCATGAATATTAGAGGAGAATTCATTAATGACTTTTCAATGATGCATGTATGTCATTTATTATTGGTTCATGTATACTTCTTGGGTATTCCCTATAAATACCCTATGTATTCACTCAATTGGTAATGCAAGAGAAAGTTTTCCTCCATTCTTTAGTGTTCTAGTTTCCTCCATTTGTGAGTGTTCTAGTTTTATGCTCTCCATTTTCTAACAAATTGGTATCAGAGCTTACCATTTTGTGTTTGGAGACAAAGCTTGAAGGAAAGATGTCGCTTGGAGCCCCATTTGTTGTTCCATCTCTCACCAAAGACAATTATGATAATTGGTGCATAAGGATGAAGGCTTTGCTTGGAGCATATGAAGCTTGGGATCCTGTGGAGAATGGCGTTGATGAAAATGAGGCATCCGCCAAGAAGAAGGACCAAAAGGCTCTCACCCTCATCCATCAAAGTTTGGATGAAAAGATGTTCGAGAAAGTTGCTACGGCAACTACATCCAAGCAAGCATGGGAAACTCTTCAAGCTTCATTTAAAGGTGTTGATAAAGTAAAGAAGGTACGTCTTCAAACATTGAGAGGAGAGTTTGAATCTCTACGCATGAAGGATTCCGAATCTATTTCTGATTATTTCTCAAGAGTATTGGCTATTACAAATCAATTGAAAAGATATGGAGATGATATGAAGGATGATCGAATTGTTGGAAAAATTTTGAGATCTTTGGATCCAAAATTTAATTATATCATGGTTGCCATCGAAGAGTCTAAAGATCTAGACACCATGACCGTTGATGAACTTGCCGGATCTTTACAAGCACACGAAGAAAGATTAATAAAACCGATTCAAGAATTGGTTGAACAAGCCTTGAAAGCAAAGCTATCATTGAAGGACACAAACCAAGGTGTATCCCAAAGAGGCCGCGGACGTGGAGGATCTCGAGGACAAGGCCAAGGTCGAGGCCATGGTCATGGAAGAGGTAGACGAGGTGACAAAAACTTCGCATATAATATTGAGACAAGTCAAAACTTCAATCAAAGAAGAAATCGTGGAAGGGGTAGAAGTCGTGGAGGTCATCAAATGAGGTATGACAAATCTGAAATTGAGTGCTTTACTTGTCATCGTCTTGGCCACTATTCTTGGGAATGTAGAAATAACAAGGAGGAGACAACTAATTTTGCGGAGAGCAATGATACAAAAGAAGATTCGGGCCCTACTCTGCTGCTAGCTTGCAAAACTGATCAAGATGAGAATGAGTGTACATGGTATCTTGATTCCGGCGCAAGTAGTCACATTTGTGGAAGGAGAGATTTGTTCGTGGAACTTGATGAATCAACCGATGGAGATATAACTTTTGGCGACTCTTCAAAAGTTCAAGTGAAAGGAAAAGGTACGATTTTGATTCTTGCAAAAGATGGAAGTCATCAATTAATTTCCAATGTGTTTTATGTGCCGACCATGAAAAGTAACATTTTGAGTTTGGGCCAATTATTGGAAAAGAATTATGATATTCATTTGAAAGATAAATCCTTGACCTTGAAAGATGAAAGTGGTAGATTGCTTGCTAAAGTGCCCATGACAAAGAATCGAATGTTTTTGCTAAACATTCAAAGTGGTATTCCTATGTGTTTGAAATCTTGTTTCAAAGATTTATCTTGGCTATGACACATGAGATTTGGGCATTTGAACTTCGATGGGCTGAAGATAATGAGCAATGGAAGAATGGTGAAAGGATTGCCCTCCATAAACCATCCTAATCAACTTTGTGAAGGATGTCTTCTTGGAAAGCAAGCGAGAAAGAGTTTTCCAAAGGAGTCTTTAACGAGGGCTCAACATCCATTTGAGCTGATACACTCGGATGTGTGTGGACCAATCAAGCCATCATCACTTGGTGAGAATAATTACTTTGTGCTTTTCATTGATGATTATTTTCGGAAAACTTGGGTATATTTTTTGAAGGCAAAATCGGAGGTGTTCGGAATCTTTAAAAGGTTCAAATTAATGGTGGAGAAACAAAGTGGCTATTAAATCAAAGCTCTTTGGTCCGATAGAGGTGGAGAATTCACCTCTAATGAATTCAAGCTTTTTTGTCAAGAAAATGACATTCATCGTCCCATGACGACTCCATACTCACCACAACAAAATGGAGTGGCAGAAAGGAAGAACCGAACTATTCTCAACATGGTGAGGAGTATGTTGAAAAGCAAGAACATGCCGAATAAATATTGGGCCGAAGCTGTTTCTTGTGCAGTATACTTGATGAATCGGTGTCACACCAAAAGTGTTCATGGTATGATGCCTCAAGAAGCTTGGAGTGGATACAAGCCAAGTGTTTCACACTTGAGGGTTTTTGGGAGTATTGCCTACACGCATGTTCCAGATGAGAAAAGAACAAAGCTTGATGATAAAAGTGCAAAGTATCTCTTCATCGGCTATGATCAAAGCTCTAAAGGTTACAAGTTGTATAATCCAAGCAATGGGAAGATTGGTATTAGCAGAAATATGGAGTTCGATGAAGCAGGTGTTTGGGAGTGGAGTACTACAAACAAAGAGAGGGGATATAGTCCTTTCCTTGATGATGATGCGGAGGAAGAAAGCATGGCACCACCTAATACTCCACCACCGACATCGCCACCAAATGAACAAATAAATGAAGCAAGCTCAAGTGAAGGGCCTCGAAGATTCAGAAGTTTGAGTGACATTTATGATGCCACTGAAGAGGTAAATCTTAGTGATTTTACTCAATTTTGCTTACTTGCAAAAACCGAGCCTGTAAGTTATGATGATGCCGCTCATGATAAAAAATGGAGAAATGCCATGAATGAAGAAATCCAAGCAATCACAAAGAATGATACATGGGAGCTAGTATCATTACCGGATGGTAAGAACACAATTGGTGTGAAGTGGATATACAAAATAAAGAGAAATGCACAAGGCGAGGTTGAAAAATATAAAGCAAGATTGGTTGCTAAGGGGTACAAGCAAAAGGCCGAAATTGACTTCGATGAGGTATTTGCACCCGTTGCTCGCCTTGAAACAATTCGGTTGATCATTTCTATTGCAGCTCAAAATCGTTGGAGAATCCATCAAATGGATGTAAAATCCGCGTTTTTGAATGGAGACTTGGATAAAGAAGTCTATATTGATCAGCCTTTGGGTTATATAGTACCCAACGAAGAAAAGAAAGTGCTCAAATTGAAGAAGGCTCTCTACGGTTTGAAGCAAGCTCCTCGTACTTGGTATTGCAGAATTGATAAATATTTTCAAGCAAATGGTTTCATCAAGTGCCCACATGAACATGCTCTCTATGTGAGGAATGATAAAAATGGTGATATGTTACTGGTTTGCTTGTATGTGGATGACTTGATTTTTACAGGGAATAATCCAAAGATGTTTGAAGATTTCAAGAGAGCTATGACAAAGGAATTTGAGATGACAGATATTGGCATAATGTCCTACTATCTTGGGATTGAAGTGAAGCAACGAGAGGATGACATATGTATTTCTCAAAAAGGATATGCAGAAAAAATTCTCAAGGAGTTTGATATGAAAAATTGCAAGCCGGTTTGGACACCCGTGGAATGTGGGATCAAGCTACACATGAATCAAGATGGTGAAAAAGTTGATCCAACTCTATTCAAAAGTCTAGTTGGAAGCTTGAGGTATCTGACCTGTACTAGACCGGATATTCTTTTTGCCGTCGGACTGGTAAGTCGTTACATGGAAGCCCCCACCACTTTACATTTGAAAATTGCCAAAAGAATTCTTCGCTACATCAAAGGTACAATTGATTATGGGATCTTATATGATTTCTTGGAGAACTTTAAGCTTGTTGGCTATTGTGATAGTGATTGGGCTGGTGATATTGATAGTCGGAAAAGTACTATCGGGTTTGTCTTCTTTATGAGAAATTCAGCTTTTACTTGGAATTCTAAGAAGCAACCTATTGTGACTCTTTCTTCTTGTGAGGCAGAGTATGTAGCTACTACTTCTTGTGTTTGTCATGCTATTTGGCTAAGGAGTTTGTTGAAGGAATTAAATTTGACACAAGAAGATTCGACGGAGATTTATGTTGACAATAAATCCGCAATTGCATTAGACAAGAATCCGGTGTTTCATGAAAGGAGCAAACATATTGATACAAGGTATCATTTTATTTGAGATCACATATCGAAGGAAGAAGTGAAGCTTGAGTACGTGAAGTCACAAGATCAAGTTGCCGATATCTTCATGAAACCATTGAAATTTGATGTCTTCAATAAGCTGCGGTTTATACTTGGAGTAATAAATCTGATTTAAGAGGGGATGTTAAAAATAAATTAGATTATTGGTTGCATGCATGCATATTAAGTTGCATGCATATTCATTCACGCAACTTGATTTATTATGGGAGCAATATGCATGAATATTAGAGGAGAATTCATGAATGACTTTTCAATGGTGCATGTATGTTATTTATTATTGGTTCATGTATACTTCTTGGGTATTCCCTATAAATATCCTATGTATTCACTCAATTGGTAATGCAAGAGAAAGTTTTCCTCCATTCTTTAGTGTTCTAGTTTTCCTCCATTTGTGAGTGTTCTAGTTTTATGCTCTCCATTTTCTAACACAATCTGTGTACTTTTTGCTCATGGGTAAGTTGGCAAAAGGGAGCACTTTGTCTATCCTTTTGGCGCTTGGAGTATGTATGTTAGGCATGATATTATGATTATATTACTGTTTCTCTGATTTTTTAAAATTATATCTAATATCTCCATAGCAAGCTATGTATAACTCATATCAAGCATTGTTTTACTGATATCGAGCTTCCAATCACTTTATCTGTAGGTTAATTAACATGCAACTTAGTTTTTTATCGTGCAGTGCCATGCTGTTATTCTTCTGAGCATGCTTGCTTGCCTCAATTACAGAGACTGGTGGATAATTATCCTCGAGGAAATAGAGAACTGAGAGGCTCTTTTTTCAACATTCATGGACCAAAGGACACATTATGCTGGTTTTCTGATCATGGGGTTAAGTTTAAGGTTTTATTTAGAAATATCTACTCTATTCTCCTCCATATTTGGTGTATGATTGTCATTGTTAAGACAGTTCTATTCTTTTTATTACAATAAAGTTCAGACAGAAGACGATGGAAGAGTTTTACCCGTTAGCAAAAACTCATCATCTATTGTAGATTGCCTTCTCAACGAAACAAAAGAGGCATGGAGGTAAGGAAACCATAGTCATCTGAGATTCAAAATATTAAATTAAATGTTGAAGGATGTGCATAGCTATGTATTTTTGAGTTGATATTAACTATTGAGTTTGCAAAATGTAAATCCAGGAAAACAAAAACATCGGTGTCATGTTGATTTGCTCAATTTCTTAGTATGAGCATCTTTGTCATTACATAAAAAAATGGAAAGATATTACTCATCAGGCTTCATGAGTTGATAAATGTCGAGGTTAATAACCTAAACTTGTCATAGATTGGGATATATATGCTTCTTTGGTTGTTGTCTAATGCTATTCAAGCTAGCTTCTGAGAGTTCCAACACTAACTTGAGAATTAGGGAGACCCATGGCTAGCAATACAACAGATTAGGTTTAAGTGCTAATATTAGCAACAATTTCAAATGCTGCCAATTTATTCTAATCACTTTTTGTAAATCTAAAATAGGCTAAGGCAGTATGTGATACATAATGCAATTTTTTCTTCTAAAAAAGGATCTTTAGTGGAAATTCTAAATGCCATCATCTAAATTTCAAATGAGTAGTAGTTCATATTAGAGATTAAAAGTACTCGGCAGATGGATAAGCACCTTACTAGGCAGATTATTTATCATTTGTGTTTTATCATTCTCTTTCTCTTTCTCTTTCTGTTCTGTCATTTTGAAGAAATTAAAATAAGAGTTTCCTCATTATTCTCTTCTCCGCATCTTCTCAGACAACCTAATCCTTCTCATGTTGTTGCTCCTTATATCACGCCTTCCTCTATCTTTCTGGTTACCCATTGTTTTGCTGTTCTCATTTGGGAATGAATAGATCTTGTATGAGAATGGTCCCATGCCGGAGACTTTTCTATCCTTACAACAGGGTATGGTCCTTCTTTTCATCTAATTATTAATTGGATATTTGTAATATTTTAAAAATTATGTTCAAAGCTAGAATCATTTACATATATAAACAAAAAAAATTGTTCGATAGATTTTGACAAATTATAATTTGCTTTAATCCTTCACTAATCTTATAAATCAAATTTGCCAAACCTTTATTTATTAACTTAACTTGCACATACATTAGTTAATTGTTGTGTTTCTCACTTTTAGTGATTGCATCTTAATGATTTTTTTTTTTTTTGCATTCTTTGAAATAGAATTTTCTTTTTAAAGTTGTACTACAGATGGGAAAAAACACTTTCAAAGGTGTCTTTAAGTGATAATGGGCAATTTCTTCTGAAGGTGTTGAAGAGAACAATGGATCTAGTCGAACATTTTAAAGATGATTATGTATTAATGGCCACTGGGAGCAGTTGACAGGTTTGTAATTTATAATTCTATACATATTTTTTTTTCTTTATATGTAAAAATTGGACCACTGTGATACATGATAGTAGCAGTTCTTTAACAGGGCTACAAAATTACTATCCAGCTTGGTAATCAACCCAGTCAGCCTATTCACCTTTAAAGTTGAGGATGCAGAACTATCAAGTTTGTCAGGGGTATTTATCCATGGAGCCTTTTAGTGGTTTTTTTTTTGTAAAGGTTATCTTTAGGAAATTTATTTTGGAGGCAAAGGTAGTTCTATTTATTTCCAATTTAATATACCATCATTTCATCATTATCTTAGTTTGTCTAATAATACGAACTATTTATGACATAACGGATTTAAATTTCAAAATATATAACATTTTCTATATTGATCATTAGTCTATACACAATTTAAAGGGACTCAGATGATGAGCCTGAGAGACATCTCATCTTTCCATTGTCTTTCTCAAAGCATATCTCAAATATTTTAGTATCATATCAGGCAACTCAAGTATCAAAATCTTCCATGTTGTTGCTGTCTGCTCATCACAGAAGTTTTGCATTTTGTAATCTTAGGATTCTAAGCTAAATAGTTCATTACCTACTTGCAAATTTTATGATCTTTTCTTTCAGTGGGTATTATTTCTTTAACAATGTACCCATGAGGTTCTTGATCTAATTCAATGGTCCTTTTTTTTTGTTGATGATCAGAAAAGCAATAAGATAAACCTCTATTCCCTTTGGTTTAACAGGAAGTTGGAAGATAGGAATCTTCCATCCTACCCATCCTGTCTCTTGTCTCATGGTAGATTTCATCATGAACTGTTCAAAACATCTACAAAATATCCTCCACTGAGGAATAAACCTCCATCCTATCCATCCTGTCTCATGGTCGCATGATGATTTCATCATGTACTATTCAAAATTCTACAAATATCCTTTAATAATATCCATTTATATGAAACCACCATGTTCAAGTTTACAAACTTTTGCATTGTGTAACATGATGTTGTTTTTCTTAGCCCTTCATGATTTCCTATATTATGTTACTAGATCACATTTCCTAAAGTTAAAGCAAAGTTTAAACTGAAAAATATCCTTAAGAACTTGCTGAAATATCGACATGCATGTGGTATAGTTATTTTACATATCATTTTTTTTACTATATTCCAAAATAATATACGACTTATGTAGGTTGTATCTATGCTAGCGACCCATTGGGGCCTTAGTGGGCCTGTGATTCTCCGCTTATCTGCATGGGGAGCTCGCGACCTATTTCTGTCTGAATATTCGGGTAACAATTATCTTACATCTTATAATGACTAATTCTTAGTTTATTCTTGGGCAACAATTTCAGGAAAATTCAATGTCTTCTTTGTATATTGTTGACAGTTTTAAATGGAACCTTTTTATAATTTCTGCTTTTAAATTGACTTAATTGACAATTTGTAATAAACCAACAAAGTACAAATGATAGGAACTACCGAAAGAATGAATGTGCAGAGCATGCAATGTACTAAGATTTTGTGCATGTATTATAGACAATGGATATACTGAGTAATTCTAGTATATTTGCTAAGTAATCCACATATGTTGTAATTTTTTGCAGTGTCAATGCACAAATGCCTTCTGTAGACCTTATACCACTTTGTATTTTTGTGCATTATCAGACAATAGATGCACTAACTAACTGTAGTATACATTATCTCAAGGATTTCAATCCTTGTTTGCTTCTTTGTTGATTAAGCATGTTCATTTTTGTTGGTCCTGCACAGGAATGCTTATGGTAGACTTTATACCTGACATCCAATTAGAAGATGCGAAGCACATCCTTTTCCAACATAAAGACCAGCTTGCAGTTTGGTTTCATTCCTCAACTCTTATATTTATATTCTAAATCTGCTATTATTTGGCTAGTAATTGACTGTTTTCTTACTATTATTCGTCTTTGGGAAAAATTTCTTTTTCATGTTTACCAAATTGCAAATTTGAGTGCGAATGTTTATGAAAGATTGCTGAAACATAAAAGAGTAAATGATGAAGAGTTACAATGATGGGTTAGAATGAAAAGAATATTAGAAAGTTGTATTATAAGTGTTTTTGAGCTTAACCATTTGGAATTTCTAAACTTCTTTCAACATTTTGAATCTACAATGATATCTTTTTTACTTCTACACTGTTTGGATTAGGATTGAAAGTGTAATTTTTTTCTTTAGTTCGTAAATACCTTATCAATATTTCCTTGCTGAGCTTATGTCCATGCTTGTTTGTCACAGAAAACTAAGGTGTCCAATTCATTCCCTTCACAGTTCAATTTAGTAAAACGATTTTGGAGATATTTATTACAACGCGAGGTTACATTTACTTTGTTTGTTTCACTTAACTTTTGTGACTCTCAGACTTCTAAACCAACTTAGTCATCTCTTTTCAGGGTTTGGATGCAGACATATTATGGGCTTCGATTTCAAACAACCATTTGATTTCCTTATCTCTACTTATAAAGCATTGTCCATTTACAATAGTGGGAAAAGTATGCAACTTTGGGTTTTCAGTTTGAGTATCGCTTCTTGAACTGTCTAAAATTTGATTAAATTTACCTTCATCCTGTCTCCCACATCTTAAGGGTCAATTCAAAGACGAATTTGTCACGGCCGGAGGCATCCCACTCTCTGAGGTTTGTGCTCTTCTCCACAAGTAATCAAAAGGAGAGTAAACTCTCTATATCTTTAACTCATCACTTTCTCCTTTTCTTATATTGCAATGCAGATATCACTAAACACTATGGAAAGCAAAGTAATACCGAATTTATTTTTTGCAGGCGAGGTAACCTATTATTTTCCTATGACTTTGTAGTTTATTCGTCAGATAGCATGATTAGAAATCAACTTTTTTGCAGATACTAAATGTAGATGGGATTACTGGTGGATTCAACTTTCAGGTATTGTTTATGTACATGGAAGTATTCTATTGAAGAACATATCGTTTTTTAGCTTGCTACATGATGGTGTTGCTAATTGCCTATGTGACCCTCTGTTTATTTTGACTAATTGACGAAAAAGAAAGATAAGTAAAAATGTTACCCTAATAATGAACAATCGAGAAAGTGTGTTTTGTAAATTGTACCTGAGAGCTAACCCAATCGAAAACCGTCCAATTGTAGTGCTACTACTCCAACTGGACTGAACTGATTTCAGAAACATGAATTTAGGGCATCTTCAATGCAAGGTTTTTGAGAGGTTTGCCAAATCAAAACTGTTGAATAAAAAACTCTAACCATCGTGGAGATGAGGTTGAGGTTTTAGTTTAAGAACATTAATGAAATTTTAAATCTGTTTTTTTTCTTTAATATCAATCATGTGGGGTGAGTGTTTGTAATTAATTAATAATGAAGTTTAAGGTTTGTAGGAAGATTTTTATATATTTGATGTTGGATATTAGGAACTACAAAAAGTTTTTAAAACTCATTTAGAGCTCTATTCTGTTCTGGATAACCTTTGATACAAAAGTTATGTTGCACATAAATTTTCTGCAAAAATATTGTTTGTTTAATTGGTATAAACTAAATCCATTTTGTTTAAAATTGTTTTATTTTTATTTTGTTAATTTCTGCAGAATGCTTGGAGTGGTGGATATATTGCAGGGACAAAAATTGGCGAGCGTGCATCAAATAACAGCAACAAGGAGATCCTCTGAATAAATCTTTCATATATTTTATATTATCAATGCAAACATAATATTTAACAATCATTTTATGGATAAAGAATTATCTGAAACTATTATCTTCAATTTCTTTTCCCACAATGAACTTTGATCTTTCCTCCCTCCTAAATGAAAATTTGTCAACAAGCACAAATTTTTATTCAATCACAATCTTCATCTTGTTCCTGTCGAATTTTCAATTCCCAATTGATCAAGGCATTGGATCCTCAATCAATCTCTATTAAAAGTGATCCCTCAAACTTCTTCCATTTTCTTCCCCTTCTCCCAAGCTTCCAAGCTCCATCCATGGCTTCTACTGCCGTTGCATTTGCAGCAGCTCCATTCACCTTCTCTGCAAGAAGAAGAAGAAGAGCCCAGCTCTGTTCTTTCCCTTCCACCTCAAGGAGGCCGGCGACCTTCTTCCCTTGCGCCACCACCTCTTCAAAAATCCCACCTTTTGGTCCAAAGGTTGCTTTTTTTTTTTGCTTTTGTCATCCTGCTTTGATTTGTTTCTATTAATGGTTTTCCATCTCGTGATAGGTTTATGCAGTAGGGTTCTTTGATCCTCTCTCCCATGGCGTTTCCTCGTCTTCTTCGAGCGACTGTGTGGCTGGTGAATCTACAGCGGCAGAATGGAAGTCATCCGGCACTAGAAGACTTTTCCTTGGCGCCTTGGTCTGGAAAGCCGTCGCCTTTGCTTGCCATGTGGGATGCGGTGCTTGCCTCGCCGCCGATGACTCCATCCGAGCGTCCGGCTTAGGGCTGAAGGTGGCGACGACACTGCGACGACTAGGGTTAGCCGATGAGCTCGTCGTCTTCGCCCTCGCCACCCTTCCCGTTCTGGAGCTCCGCGGCGCCATTCCCGTGGGCTACTGGATGCAGCTTCATCCGCTCGCTCTCACACTCCTTGCCATCCTAGGGTTCGTCTCTTTCCTCGCCGTCCCAACTCACACCCCACCCCAATCTAATCTGCATAATTGCTTCTTGATGTTCTTGCATCAGGAACATGGTCCCCGTGCCGTTCATCATCCTCTACTTGAAAAAGCTGGCATCTTTCTTCCTCTCCCGGAAGAGCGGCGTAGCGACCCGGTTCGTGAATCTCCTGTTGGAGAGAGCGAAAGCGAAGGCGGTGTCGGTGGAGGAGTTCAGATGGCTGGGCTTGATGTTGTTCGTCGCCGTGCCATTTCCCGGCACAGGCGCTTGGACTGGAGCTGCGATCGCCTCCATCCTCGACATGCCTTTCTCCTCCGCTTTCTCTGCCAACCTCGTCGGGGTTGTCCTCGCCGGATTGCTGGTCAATCTGCTGGTGAATCTCGGATTGAAATACGCGATCTTAACTGGTTTGTTCCTCTTCTTTGTATCGACTGTCATGTGGAGCAACCTGCGATCGCTTAAGAAATCATCGAACTGATGGTTGCGTAGTTTGTTTCCTGTTACGCTCCGGGGTGTTATTCTATATAATAGAATAATCATGAAATCAATTATGGTATTATAAAGGTGTCTATGTTTGCAAAATTAGAGGTTAAGGAAAGCAAATATTATGTCAAATTGTTAAGTGGATAATTAGAATAGATGCGTAAAATAATTAAAGTTTTAATTAAATATGAAATTGTAGTATAAAGTGTTTTTTCTGATAGGATGTTATCTCATTAGTGGATTCATTTGAGTTATTGATTTGACTTGAATCGGAGGCTAAGTTGTAGTTGACTCGGACTTGAGGTTAGATGTCTCTTTGGTTGCTACCAATGCTAATAGGTTGATTTGTTCTTAGTTTGATTCAGATTTTGAAGAAGACTCGTCCCATATCGCCTTTAGAACTTTTTTTCTTCTTTTTATTCTTGTTGGTGTTTTTTTCTTTTAGAAGTGGATAATTTGATTTAAATCGGAGGTTGAGTTGCAGTTGACTCGGACTTGAGGTTAGATGCCTCTTTGGTTGTCACCAACACAGGCGGAGCCAAATACAATTCCACCCGGGTTTTAGCCCAGGGGGCCCAATGGATTTTAAAAAAAATGTTATTTAAATTTATTATAAAAAATGAAAAAATATAGGTAATAAAGGAAGGTAGCTCGGGGAGATTGAGATTAGCCCGGAGGCTACAACATTCTTGGCTCCGCCATTGGTCACCAATGCTAATAGGTTGATTTGTTCTTAGTTTGATTCAGATTTTGAAGAAGACTTGTCCCATGTTGCCTTTAGAACTTTCTTCTTCTTCTTATTCTTGTCAGGGATTTTTTGTTTCTTTTAGAAGTGGATATTCCGATTTGTGATGCCCCTGTTTGTTGTATTTGAAGCATCAACATTTGTAAGCTCCTTTTTTTGAAATCTCTTTCTTAACAAACCTCTAGGAAAATTTCTTCCGTCGGATCATCCGTTTGCCTAAATGAGCAACTTTCGAAGATAGGTCACCTTCATCAATTGATGGTTCAGATTCCGCTTCGATTTTTTCCTTAGGTTTGGATCTTGACTTGGTTTTTTCCTGCAATCAAAATTATACTCTTCTCTTTTAGATCAAGATTAGTCTATTTGTGGAGTTCAAAATCACAGAAGAATTCATCTAACTTAATTGTTGAAATATTCTTAGACACTTTGTAATCATCGACCATGGATGCCCACATGGTAATCCTGGGAAAAAGCTTTAAGGGCGTACTCGATCAAGTTGAGATTATTGACTTATTCACCTATAGTATGGATTCTGTTCAAGATTTCCTTGAACTATCTATGCTGATTTACCGACTCACATTCCTTCATCTGGATAGTCTGAAGTTGGCTAAATAGTAGATCCTTCTTATCGATTCGAGAATTAGTTGAATCTTCGTGAAGCTCGATGAGCTTCTCCTTGAGTTCTTTAGCATTGCTAAATAATCCAACCTTAGTTGTTCCTGAGTCAGATCGTATTGCAATGTGGTTGTAGCCCTTGCATTTGACTGAGCTTTCTTCTTAATGTCACTTGTCCAGTGACTGAAGTCAACTAGCTTGCCAGTTGAGTTTTTAGGTAGCTCAAAGCCTACCTTAATTATCATTCAATTTTCTATCTCATTCTTAATATAATACTCCATCTTTCCTTTCCAATAGGTAAAATTATTATCATTGAAGAAAGGAGGATAAATTATGCTGAATCCTTCATGCATAGATATTTTTGTAAGACTTTTGTAAATCTTGGATTAGTAGCACAAAAAATAGTAATCAAATTGTTTGAATTAGAGCTAGGTTAGGGTTATGGTTTAGTTTGAATTTGGTCTGGTTGTAATTAGGGTTTGAATTTTGATTCGGGCTAGACTCAGATTAAGTTAATTGTAAATTTATTTGTTTAATCTGACTCAAAGTACAAAATTTGACCCTAGGTTAGATTTAGATTTTGCTTTGGGTTAATTAAGTAAAAGTTTCCTAAATTAGTTTCGAGGTCATGGCTAAGTACAGAGGTTTCTTAATCAGATCAACAATCATTTCCTAAGATAAAGCTAACTTAATAATCTAATACTTAACTAAATTTAATATAACCTCCTGGTCTAACTAGTTTAGAATGGGGGAGCTAACTTCAGCTAGCTCCCCTTAACCAGATGCACTAGGTAGGATACGTCTTATCCAACCTAGATACATAATCAGGGTTACCTAACATACTATCAACACAACTCATTCTAATATCAATTTGTAGGATCAAATTGAATGCTAAAGGGGTGAATATCATTTAAGAATTTGTACAAGTGATATATTGACATAAATTAAATTTTAACCAAACAAGTAAACAAGGTACAACAAAAAAAATAAACTAACTTAGCTAACTACTCATCAAAATTCAACTTTAACTTGTAATGTGATATTTAGCAATTAATTTATCATGCAATATATCAACCGAGTTTTAGCAGATCAAGTATTCGACTACTAGCAAAATATTGAGAATGCGACTAGTATTATGACACAACAACTATGCAAGAGATTAAGACAATTGCAAGCAAATATCAACAAGTGCAAATTTTAAAAAGTAATTCTTATGTAGAATCTTCTTTCTAGAAAGTCTTTGGAGGTGAAGAGATCTTAAAAAATAATCTAAATATTATAGCACAAGAATAGATAACGTATGACAACAAGTAATTAAAAGAATTACATGAAAGGATTGTCATTTGAAGTGAAAACGCAAGGTTGCAGCACATCATCATAGTAGAATGAAGAGCACAGCAAGCACACGGAGAATAGTCAAGATTGGATTAATTGATTGATTTTAAAATATCTGCCTCGAGCTCCCTTATATAGAACTCTGTCGATGCTGACATAGTAAATTTTTTGATCGACTAGCACCTCTCTGATTGCTTGGAAGATGCTGACTTAACTCCAACTTCTATCCGATAGATAACGTCGTCTATGGTCTCCGATCGACTGGACTCCTTTCAGTCGCTTGGAGCTTGGTCAAATCTAATCATGATCGACTCATCCAAATCGTTGAATTTCATTACTACTGGCCGTTGGAAGCCATCCTCTATCACTCGGATGCTACGGTCGCCCCACTCCTCACTCCAGTCGCTAACCCCACTCCTTACTCTGATCGCTTGGAATCTCTTGACTTCGTTAGTAGAAGTTTATACCTAGTTAGTCGCCTGAATTCCCTTCCGGTCGCTTAGAACCATCAAAAAATACTTCCCTGCAATTGTAACATGTAATGAGTATGTTTGAAAAATTAACATTACTCGTACATACCTTATCTAAATGTTTAGCTTCCAATTGACCCATCTAGGTTTAGTTGCCAGACTCAACTCCTAGTTGACTTGCTGCTAAGACCACAATTACCAGCTAACTTCATTTTGACTTAATTAATGTAGTTCCCAACTATGATTTCCTTGTCTGGTTCCCAACTAGGTCTTACATTGCCTAGCTCCACTAGGACTTCCATCGCTTAATTCTCAACCAGGACTTTAGTTGCCTAGTCTCACTAAGACTTAGCAATTGTTTGGTTTTCAACCAGGACTTTTCTACTTGTCAAGTAATATGCACATGCACACTTAACACAATCCATTAGATCAATGCAAGACTAACTTTAAACTTAGTCATACATCAAAACTTAGGTTCGATGTAGTATTCTCAGCACCAACAATAATAATATTACTGAATTTGATTACTATGGTAGACTTGACGAAATCATTGAGGTGGAATATTTTACTTTACCCATAAAAAGGTTAGTGTTATTCAAATTTTCATGGTATAATCTAACTTCAAGAACATGTATGAGAGTACATTCGAACTATAATTTAGTTGAAGTTAATGCAAACAAAAAATTTAACAAACATGAACCTTTCATTTTCGTAGTACAAGCTTGTCAAGTTTTATATACTAAATATCTAACAAAGAGAAGAGGATCTAGTAAATGGTTATCAATTTATCAAATGAAGTCTCGGTCAACCAAAGAAATGTCGAGCTCCATCACTGCCCAAAACCATGATGCATTTTAGAATGAGAAAGTGAAGAGGCATTCAGTTGATTCACAAATTCAAACGACATCTAAATTACTTGCAGATGTAAATGTTACTTACGAGGAATTAGATGATCGAAAGATGTACAATAGTGAGGAGCATGACTACTAATGGAGTATGGCAATGATAACTTAAAAATTATTAATATTAATGATTCAGATTGTGATACCAATTAAATTATAGGATTAAAAACTATGGTATAATAATTTTTAAATTAAATTTGTGCTGGATGACCTTGTATTTCTTTTCATTATGTTTTTCTTATTTGTCGTAGCATATTCAATATTATGTGTGTGAGCAATAGTTAGGACTCAAAATATGATGTTAAACTAAATTTAACTTACATGTATATCTCACTAGTTCGATCATATAGGACATAACGTATACTGATGAACTTGTATATTTGAATAATATTTGAAACTTGTATGTATTATAATGTTATTTTACATATATATATATCATCATGATAGATCTTATATAGGAACAAAATGGCCAGATTATACTAAAAATTATTAGTGATAAGTAAGTATTTTCATTATAATTTTAAATAGTATTATTACGAATTCATATTCACATAGTCTTTTTTTATTATTTTAAAATATTAAAGATTTTTTCATATAGCTTTACTCCCCATCATAGTGTATCCGCATACATCACATCAAAATTTAACGAACATCAATGTGTTTCTGAATATACATGGAGTCATGTAGATCAAGAAATTAAATATTTCTATTTTTTAGTAAGGATTTTAATATTATTGATACTGTATAATAAAAAATTATATTAATTTTGATATTGTTGTGAAAAAATATACTTGGGAGTCGGGACATGACATGAGGTTGAGTTTAAGGCAATATGGAACTTATATTGTCAAAAATAATACAAGAAATTATTACATAAGTGGAGAAAGAAAGACAAAATCATAACATGTACCAGTTGAGGTTTGGGATGTTTGGCAGAAAATTTAGAGTGAAGATAAATATCAAAAAAATCAAAGACAGCTCAAAAAAATAGAAATAGTGAGGTCTTTGGCCCATGTACGGGAGTTACAAAACACACAGCTAGAGCACACTCTATTGTAGAGCATGTAATACAATTGGTGACTCTACAATAAATTTATATAAGTACTTCTTTATTATTATTAATGAACTTATTTTAATTTTAAATAAATTTATTTATGCAGGAAGAAACTTTACAATGACCAACTGATTGCTTAGAGTTATTTTGCAGTACGCATCAACAAAAGGATGACACTTTTGTTGATGCTTGATCATAGGTTATTGACGTAAGTATCTAAACTTTATTATCTCTTAAATTTAACAATAATTAGCTTTATTATTTATATATTAGATATTAGTAATATTTTATTTTACATATGATGATATGACTGCTAGAGTTGCACAGACGTCTTAACCTGCTATAGAGGAAGGAGAGTCACAGATTTCATCACCTGATGTTACAAATAACATGTATTATGAGGTTGTTAGTGGAATAAAAGAAATCCCTCTATGACCTTGACTCTCAGGCAAAGGTTGTATTTGATCGTGTGTTATATACTCCTAGGCTCAGAGGGTCATCCGAGTTGTTCATCTAGTGAAGTGCAAGAGTTAAAGGCGGAGAATGAAGAATTAAAAGCTCATGTCACGACATTATAAAAATAGTCGATGTAAGATTTTATGTCTCATATGATGTTCTTTCAACCATTAGCTCCTCTTGCTTTTCCTGACTTTTCTACGCCTGGTTGATGAGACTAGACCTATTGATTAGTAAGTTATATATAATTGTTTGAGTATTTTAGTTGTTCTTAAAATTATGTTGTTGGATTGTTTTTCATGTCGTGAGATTTATGTTCATAAATATTCTTTATAAATATTTGTATCTTGAAATTGATGATTTGGAAGTTGTTAGTAAATATTATTATGATTGATGTTAATATTGTAATTGTGTGCAGTTTGTTACTGCAATTGACCTCTAGTCAAAGTTGATCAAGTTGACCAAGCTTAAGTTAACTCGAGTTGGTTTCAATATTTGATCAATATGTTAGTTGGTCAAGTAAAATGTCAAGTAGATCAAAGTTGATCGGATACATCACAGTCGAGCAATTTAGTGAGCGTGCGTGAGCAAATGGTGTGTGGTTGAGTGAGATATTAAGTAGGTCAAGGTTGACTGGATACTTGACGGTGGAAAAGTCCAATAGGAAATTGGCACAAGAGGATAAGTCTAAGTAGGTCATGATTGACTAGACATTTAATTATCGAAAGTTTCAGTAGGTCATGATTGATCAGATACTTGGTAGTCAGAAGCATAAGGCAAGAAGTCGAAGTGACTTATAGTTGACCAAACATTTGGTGATCGAAAATTTAAGTGGATCACGATTGATCAAATACTTGAAAATGGGAGAAGTCCTAACAGGTCATAATTGAGTGAGTGTTAGGCATGAAACGAGAAATCCAAACAGGACAAAGAAGATTGGATGTTTGATAATGGCAAAGTCCCAATAGGTCAATATTGACTCGATATTGGGCAACAAAAAGTATCGACAGGTCAAGGGTGACAAGATATTAAGTAAAGGAAGTCTTGGTTGATTGATATCAATCGAATACTAGGCAAAATGATATTTCATCCTTGAAAATGTTGAAATAGGGGTAGCAACCGATTGTTAGGAAGTAGCAATTGATTGTTAAACCCTAAACATGGAATTCAAGGTTTGAGGAAGAAAAGGGGATTTGTTGGAATGCAACAATTGATTGTTGGCACTATAACAGTATACAATAAGTGTTGTAATCGATTGCTATTATCAATCGATTGGTAGGCATAGCAATTGATTACTGAACTGTTAAACTGACATATCAAAGAAATGGTAGAAATCGAAGTGTAGCAATCGACTGCTAAACCCTAAACCCTAAATTATACATTGCTATCTACGAAATTATAACTGTTACAACTGTGTAGCAGTTCAGTTGTAACAGATACGAAGGTAGCATTATTTTATACAAAATAACTTCAAAGTGGAGTTTAAAAGAGTATTTAAGAAATTAAATAATAAGTGGGGTGTTATTTTGATATGTTTTAAAAGAGAAGATTTTTTCTGTCTTAAATATACATTAATTTCTTTACTCTATAATTATAGAATTTCTTTTATATATATATATATATATATATATATATATATATATATATATATATATATATATATATATATATATATATATATATATATATATATATAAATTTTTACTTTCTTTTCTTTGACTTAAATATTAAATCTTAAATCTTAAAAAAAATAAGACTAAATGCTCATGGATGAATATATAAGATAACATTTATATATATATATATATATATAGCACAATATTAGAAAGCTTAGCATGATTTGCTTAGTAAGAAAATCTTGTTTGCTTTTTTTTTTAACCAAATGAATGTTTTTGTAATCCAATTAGTCGTATGGTTCTAATGCATGACGAGAGATATGTAGTTCTTTAAATCATGATGGTGAATATCAAAGCAAGATGGAAAGGTCACTTAAACATATGGTTTGAATCACGATGGGTGGTATCATGATTCACTACAAGAAAAACAGTCATAGACATCGGTGGAAAACCGATGTCTATGAGAAAATCGACCGATGTCTATGAAGGCGATGTAAAAGGTCTGACATTTTAGACATCGGTTTTTAACCGATGTAATATCACTCAATGACATCGATTTGTAAGCGATGTAGTACCGATGTAGTATCACTCAAAGACATCGGTTATGCAACGGTATAAAACCGATGTAATATCTGTTTAACATCAATTTTAGCAACGGTTTTTGACCGATGTAATATCACTCAACGACATCGATTTTGCAACGGTGAAAAACCGTTGTAATATCTGTTTAACATCAAATTTAACAACGGTTTTCGACCGATGTAATATGACTTAATGACATCGATTTCGCAACGGTGTAAAATCGATGTAATATCTGTTTAACATCAAATTTAACAACGATTTTCGACCGATGTAATATCACTCAACGACATTAGTTCTACAACGGTATAAAATCGATGTAATATCTGTTTAACATCAATTTTAACAACGGTTTTCGACCGATGTAATATCACTTAACGACAACGCTTCCAAACCGATGTCATTGAATTTAAAACTGTTGTAATAACACTTATTTTTTTAATGTTGTTTGTAAATTATGATCGAGCAAGATTACAAAATTATCATAATATTATAAATTCACCAAACAAATTACAAATAGAAAAGCACCGATATATTTAATCACCTCAATATTTACAAATAACACAAATATTCTTCTTGCAACATATTACATATTCCCTCAGCGTTTTCATCCTCAGAAGAAACTAATAGAATCCTCAGGGTTTACAAATAACCTTTTGACTGTTGTACTTCTTCTACAGATACAAAATCTCCATCTAGCATAGCAATGAATCATGAGCCACTCCATTCACTTACTTCGAACAGGCTTGGACCAGCAAGCTTTAAATTCTTGGATGCTCTCCGTAGCCTTCTGTACAGGGCTTGCATTCCCAGCTAACATGCCATATAGCTCAAAGGCCATCTGACAAAAAGTATAAAAAAGAAAGATTTAAAGTTGCAGCTCATAAAGTACAGGGATACCATGCTAAGATATAAACTAGAGTCCATCTCAAGTTCTTTTCTCAATTCATCCTATCAGGAAACAAAAGGAACTTGAATTTCTAATGCAGAAGATTAATTAAGCAGATATGCTAAGCTCTCGTGACAAACCTTGACGAGAACAGCACGACAAAAGGAAGGTCTGATGGGCAAACCAGACACATGGATCTGAGAAGGCTGTAGGCCATCCAACGCTGCTCTCTTTGCTACTTCCTCAGAGGGCAGTAACATCTATTGACATCAGAGTGGAACCTGATCGAACCGATAAGGTTCTTCAGTCAAATTTAACTTCATAAAAGTATACAAAATTAGTTTCACACACCATGTAGGGTGGCAGGTGTTGAGATCGGTGATGACGGTAACAAAAACAACTTTGTTTTGAAGGTTTTGCCATTTCAGCACCAACAAAGGAATGTGCTGCATGAGGGGATGGACGCTGATTATGATATCTGGCTTGTACTTCTTCAGACCGGCTTCCACTTTCCTTCAGTCATCAAGCACCAAAATCAATAATGACTGCTGCAAAAAGAATTTCTCTACGGAAATTGTTCACTGATTTGGAATTGCTATGTCAGCAGTAGAATTGCTGTTGAGAAGGATAAAGAAGAGCTCCATACTTGGTGTAGAATGATGCGATGGCAGCTAGATACAAGTTATGGATCCAACGAGGGGAGGTTCCGTGAAAGGCCATCCTCCAGAGCTGCACATGCTTCACCATGAATTTGTAGGAACTCTCCATGTTATTCAAAGGCCAACCTGCATGTTCCATGATCAAATCCTTCACAAAAACCTGCACATTGAGATAAGCAACAACAAGTTGTTACAATTCTAGCTCCTATTGCATTGATACTATGAAATAAAACCAGAGGAAACAATAATGATCACCTCTGGAGAGTGAGGATAACTAAATGCGTCAAATAATCAATATGCAAAAGGCTAATTATGTAAGCATTCGTGAACATCAGGACAGAGAAAGACAAATAACCTTTTGAAGCAGAGTTGTTTAATGCAGTAAATGTGTGTTTCAAATAGAAAATAGGTATACAAGGATATTTATTACTCAACCACACCAACACACACATGGACTTTTAAACCAACTTAATCATCTCTTTTAAGGGTTTGGATGCAGACACATTATGAGCCTCGATTTCGAACAACCATTTGACTTCCTTAGCTCTACTTCTGACGCAATGCCCATTTAAAATAGTGGGAAAAGTATTCAACTTTGGGTTTTAAGTTTGATTATCGCTTCTTGAACTGTCTAAAATTCGGTTAAATTTACCTTGTTTATTCTGTCTCCCACATCTTAAGGGTCAATTCAAATATGAATTTGTCACGGTCGGAGGCATCCCACTACTCTATGAGGTTTGTGATCTTGTCCACGAGCAATCAAAGGGAGACTAAATTCTCATTATCTTTAACTCATCACTTTCTCCTTTTCTTATATTGTGATGTAGATATCACTAAACACCATGGAAAGCAAAGTAACACCAAATCTATTTTTTGTGGGCAAGGTAATCTATTGTTTTCCTATTACTTTGTAGTTTATTCGTCGGATAGCATGATTAGAAATCAACTTTTTTTGTAGATACTAAATGTACATATGTGATTATTAACAAATTCAACTTTCAGGTATTATTTATGTACATGGAAGTATTCTACTAAAGAACATATCGATTTAGCTATCAACATGATGGTGTTGCTAATTGTGTTTGCAACCTTTTGTTTACTTTGACTAATTGACAACAAATAAAGGTGAACAATTGAGAAAGTGTGTTTTGTAAATTGTCCCTGAGAGTTGAACCAATCGAAACCGATCCAAACGAAGTGTTGCTACTCCAACTGGTTTAGGCGAAATCTTGTTCTAGATAATCTTTGACACAAAAGCTCGTTTGCACTTAAACTTTCAACAAAAATATTATTGTTTGTTTAATCGTTATAAATTAAATCCAGTTATTTGTTAAAAAATATTTTATTACTGCTATTATTTTTGTCATCCTGCTTTGATGTGTTTCTTTTGATGGTTTTCCATCTTGTGATAGGTTTTTGCGCTAGCTAGGGTTCTTTGATCCTCTCTCCCATTGAGTTTCCTTGTCTTCTTCGGAGGAATGCGCGGTGAGAGAATCTGCATCGGAAGAATAGAAGTCATCCGACAGTAGAAGGCTTCTCTTCTCTTGTGATCCTGTGATCGCTTAAGAAATCGTCTTAAGCCCATGTCTATCATGTGGAGCATCCTGCGATGCGATCGCTTAAGAAATCTTCGACAGATACCAATTGATGGTTGTATTGTTTGCCTCCTAATGCATGCATTAATTCAATCTTCAATCTCATCAGTGAATTAGTAAATTTAACATAAATAATTATATTGATTTATATTGAATTATATTATTAAAGTATTATAAATATTATTTACAAAATTATTTGTGTCAACATTGAGTGTCTATATTTTTTTATTTTATATTTAAGTTTATTTGTGATTTTCCTTACAAAAGGAGAGATTAAGGAAAGTCTCAATTGATTTATGCTCTTCTCTCCATCAATCTGCTAGTAAAATATTTCTATATTTCATTTTAAGCTTTCTCTCTACTTTAAATTTTTATACTCCAAGTTGTTATACTCTCCCCATAGTATTACTATTCAATAATTATCTGTGTCGTATATATAATCTTATTATTAAATAAATTATATATTTTTATAAATTATTATTGAATATATCATACAGTCAAATAGTTATACATTGAATGGATAAAAAGAATAAAATAAGACCAATAAATGACGGAGCTAAATGAGATAAACAAATTGAACTAGTTAAAAATGGAATAGTTATGCATTAGAAAATAAATCTATTGGGAAATTATATATGGAAAATTGGAATAGTCCCGTATTAAAAAATAAAGATAGATTGGTTTATATTGAAACACGTAATCAATTATTAAAATATTATAAATACTATTGAATGAGAGGTTTTCTTTTTCGTTGATTGAAAATTTTTTAATTATTTTTAAAATATGATTCAATGTTCTTTTTTAAAAAAAAATACCATCAACTCATAGTTAATTTTGGGTTGTAGACAGAGTGTTGATTAAGATTCTAATATGAAATTAATCATATTAATGGATATCCAATCATCGACTCGATTAGTTAGGCTTACATTGTTGATGTCTTTAGAGTTTAGAGAGAAAGAACCTTGCTCTTATACATATTGTAAATTAAAATTGTATTAACTCTTGAAAAAAATAATATATTTTTGGTTTTTTAAAGTAGATTCAATGAGGGTTTTTCTTCACGATGTAATTTTGCGGACCAATTATAAGTCAATTGAAGTCAAGACAACTCAAGTCGAGTCAACTATCCTCAATGTCGACAATGATACGCCGATGACTCATTGCCATCAACCATTGACTCAATCTGCCGTTTGATCTCCATCGCACGGTTCCTATCCAATGAGGTCGGTCTATGGAGCACCCATGGTCTCTAATAGAGTTGTATGAAAATTGGCTCCACTTGTCTCGTTGGGCATTTTATCATCTGACCTTCTATTTAAAGCTTCCCTCTACTCCTGTTTGCCTCTACTTAGACTCACGAAGATTAAGGTTTAAAATAGGTATGAGCAAGGTCATTAGTCTAATTAATTAAGACGTGCTAGCTTAATTAGACTTGTATTGAGCTAACAACAAGGGATGCCACGATGGTAGTGGAAGAGCAACAGCAGTGCTAGCGAGGACGCCACGATGGTGGTGGTTCTGCAAGGGAAGAGCGGGCATATGGCCGCCAAGATGGAGAGGAAGGTGGAGCTCCAGGATCGAACGGCGGTCAAGATGGAGAGGAAGGTGGAGATCCAAGATCGAGTGGTGGTCAAGACAAGGAGGAAGGTGGAGCTCTGAGATCAAGTGGGAGCTAAGACAAAGAGGAAGGTAGAGCTCCTTCCCATTGCTAAGAGTAAACCCAAACCCGATAAAAAGAAAATTAATGAGGTTTATCTATGGATGCTCCAGAATCATCATTAACACTTGCTGCTTAATTGTCCCCCAATAAACACCCACCTTCCTCGACCATTAGCTACCACTACATGCTAAAGTATGGCATAAGAAATCAAAGTTTCTCATGGAATATAATTTTAATTTTAACGTAAATTATTTCATCAAATCACAAATTCATAAATTTATCCATCTTAAAAATAAATACCCATTAAGCTATGTAATATTGAATAGGAAGATTTTTATTTAATTTTGTTACTCGTGTCAAATATTGAAATGTTATGTTATATCCAAATAGTATGAAGAATTTTTTGATAAAATTAAAAAAATAATAATATAAAATTATTTTAATAATTTGATTAAAATATTTTACTAAATTAATTAAATTAATCTAGTAATCTCATTAAAATTTCCTAACATGAAAAATGATAAATTATTCTTTTCAATTTGTGATTAATGAAGAAGTTTATCAGGATATACTCTAAATGTCTAAATCACAAATTCTACTTTTCAAATTATTAAATCACACATAAGATTTCTCAAAATATCTTTTCAACCACCTCCTTCATATTGTATACATAGTCAATCACTCAAACAAGCTACCAAAGAGGCCACAAATCATGGTCATTTTGTGATCGAGCCGACGGTAAAATCTTGGTTAGGCAGTCACTCGACCACTATGATTCCATGACAAAGTTGGTTAGGCAATCATTTGATCATGATTTCTGCTAAATGCTAAGTGTGATCGCTTGACTATAATTCCACGGCAAGTTTACCCACTTAAGCTATTTATTGAGCCGTCGCTTGTTGGACAAATTGAAGATAGAGAAGGTAGATGTGAAGGACGAAATGATATTTTTAAAAAACTAATATGAATTGATAATTTAAAATAAAATAGAGTATATAATTTTGAGTATTTGGGAGCATTAGTTGATGAGCAAGTAAGAATGCCGTATTAATAATCAATTTGGATAATCAGTATTGGAGGTTGTCCAACTGCAAAATTCAATAGATCATATTATCTCATTGTTCAATCATACTCTCATTGTAGCGTCATAACTTGGTTAGTTATCACAACGTACCTAACCCAAAATTTTCTCCAAGTTTTTATTCTTGTATGCAAGGACCTATATCCATGCTCATGCAGTGTTTTCCCTTGTCTATCTCTTCTCAGTTTTATTTCTTTGTGAGCAAGGATCATATATGTCATAGGCTTAGGTAAGTCTAGTAGGTCAGGAAGACTTACTAGATTAAGTTAGGTTGCTTGTTTATATGTGTATGTTTGCCTTGCAGAAATTTAGAGTTGGATGCAAGACATGTAGGATATATATATAGTGATGATAAGGATGTCTGAGGTGAGATCAAAGCTCTTGATTGTTATTGTAGCTAGTCAGTCTATCTCCCAACTCCTTTGTATACTTGGTCTCCCTTAATGAGTCATGCCAATTGGAGGATGCCACATGACAGAAATCTCTCAAAGCGAGTAAGTTGTTCCTCATAACGGTTTCTCTAGATTGAAGAGATGCGAGTCAAACTTCCTTTGGCTAAAACTTCTGCACATGAATCACTGTTATCTTTTTGCACATTTATGGATCGTCAAGGCTAGTGGACTATATTTTGCACATTTAACCACAATGTGATTTAAAGTTTTCTACATATAGTTACTGTTGGTTGGTGGCTGTCCGGAGAAGCTGTCCGGAGAAGATGCAAACTGATATGGATCGTCGAGGCTAGTGTTCAACATTATCTCTGTAAACGATATTGCTCTGCTACAAGTGCTTTTAGCATCTGGAGAGATCTATTTATACCCTTTGGTGAGTGGTTGTGTCCTTTGGGCAGGATCGATCTCGGGCGTTCGATTGGAGGGGGTTGTAACCCTGGCTGTGTCCTTTGGGCAGGATCGATCTCGATCGTTCGATTGGAGGGGGTTGTAACCCTTCAGATTGTCCTTTAATCATATCCATCAGATTTGGAGGGTTATGACCCTTCAGATTCCTTTTTTGTCATCAGCCGTCAGATTTGGATCCAAAGATCCATTCGATTTGACGCTTCAGATCAAGTCTTATCACAAATGGTCAGATTGCGACTCTTAACGATCCAATGATTCGATCTGACGCTTCAGATCAAGTCTTATCACCAATGGTCAGATCGCGACTCTTGACGATCCAACACTCCAGATCGCATCATATGCGATCTATCACACCTCTTTGATCAACGGTTATCATCCGTTCATCCAGTGAGCAGTCCAGTCATCTTTCCCTGCCCACGTGGATGTCACATAGTGTGTCAACA